>NC_143387.1:36031545-36355406 GCF_980474605.1 Leiobunum rupestre
AAAACCAAAAATTTAAGCAATTAACAAATAAAAATTCCTTAAATTACTACTGATACCATTTGTATTAATATACCAGTTTCAATATTTACCTAACAAACACGATGTTATTTACTTCACTTAAAGTCAAGTTATTATCCAATTTGTCACGTAATGATAAAAACTCTAAATTGTTGATGTCACTGTCTAAAGTATCTCCTAATGTGAAGCTAACATTTGGCTCATTCTGCATTTTAGGTAATATAATATCCAAATATCGGGATATTGCTAAATCATACACAATTTTCTTATTGCTGTGATTATTGGGTGAAAGTTCAGGTGATGAGATTGAAGTATGCAAACTAGACTGGCTAGGTAAATTAAATTGCTCGGAATTTAGGGAATTCATTGCAGGCTTATCCATACTAGTACTTTCCTCATTTGTGTGACACATCCAATCTATGGGAAATAAATTAATAAAAATAAGAATAATATGTAAGGTTGTTATTTTACCAATGCATTGGTCAAATCCAGAAGCTGATGATAAATTGAAATATTTTTCGGATAATTCTGCATTTGATTGAACTCCTAAACCATATTTATAACAACATGAAAGATAATACTGAGCTTCAGAATCCTAGAAGTGTAAAATAATTATTTAAGCAAAAGAACTATGTAATATCAGAAGCATGGCCGTGCTTAGAGGTTTTACGGCCTAGGGCAAAATTCATGGGCAAGACTGACAAGGACCCGAGGTGATAATCACAGATTTTGTTCAAACTCAGGTATAATGTACACACCTCCATGTAACTTGAAAACCCTGCAACGGAAAAGTTGCATTGAAAATAACATGGGAATCTGAAGGATTTTAAGGGTCCCCCAATTGACCAAATTGCATTTAAACTTGATTAAATAAAATTTTTAAAATCAATTTAAATGTATTTTTCATTTTTTAAAAGGTTTCACAGGGCCCTATAAATCCTTCAGATTCCTATGTTATTTTCAATGGAAATAATTCCAAATCATGTTGTCAAAAACGTTTTCGATTGCCATGGCAAAACGAAAGCCCATCACAGCTTTTCCCTTGCAGGTTTTTTAAGGTACTTGGAGGTGTACACTATACTCAAGATTGAACAAAATCGGTGATTATCACCTCTTGTCGTCTCCTTGTGAGTGTAGCGGCCCTCCGGTATATATATTTCTTTTCATTATTAGGAAACAGAAATCAGTGAAATTTTTATTTTATCATTTTTAAACTCCCTTATAATATAAAATAATATAATCGAGATTTTTTAGTTTACCTCTGTGCTGGCTTCTTTTAGTAAGGGAAAAGCCCTATTCCAGTTTGATTTTTCAAAGAAATAAATTCCCATGTAAGTTTTTGCCTATGAAACAACAATAAGTAATATCAGGTATCAATAATGCTAATAAGAATTATCATCTGCTATGTCCCTGATGTTATTTAGTTGCATAACTTAGATGGTTAATATTCAGATATTTAAGAAAGGTAATTGCAATATGAAAACAATTGATTTTTCCAAGTATTTACACAGTCCTTCTAGAATCCAGAATCAAATTGAACATAAGGATCTCGTGCCACAAAGATAACCCCACATTAACAAAGATTCAACAAAATGACAGATAAATTTTAGTTGGTGATCACTCCTTGATTGCTAGCATACTGTTAGCTGCATTGCCCCTTAGACGATCCTATGCTTCCCAGTAACATGGCAGTATTATACGTTTTTGAGAATCAATTTTCACCATACAAACAAGGCTTCTTTCATCATTTACACCCATCTTCATTCATACCACATAGTGTATTCCTTCAAACTTACTGTGAAGCACAGGTTGTTCCAAAGGGGCAATGTGGCACCCTGTATTATTACCTCTTTTAAACCTAAAGTTGCTGCTCTTTCAATTAGCTTTAATCCCTTTTCAACATTTTGGGGTAACTTTTCCTTTCCTTCTAAACAGAATACACCTAAATTGTACGTGGCCATTGGGTGATTAGCTTTTGAGGCTTCTCCGTAATGAAAAGCGGCCTATATAAAAATATAGATACATAAACCATTGAAATTTTTTTTACAGGAAACTTCAACGTATATTGAAATGATTACTTTTTCAAAGTCAATAACGGTACCTTGTCCTGTTTCATAGCATACCCCCAAGTTAAAATGAGCTTTTGCATTTCCTAGTCTGCTCCCTTCTTCAAAATGAAATAACCCTTTTTTACTGTCTTTTTCAATGGCTTCTAGTCCAGCTATTGTTTCTAAATGGCCAAAATATTCCTGGGATATGGCTTCCAATTCTTTCTTAGTTACATTTATGCTATCTAAAATAGGCTGTGTAATTTGGAATGTTAAGATAATTTTCAATTCAGCAAATACAGTAATGACAAAGTAATCTTAAAACCTGTGGACTAGCTTTTGAAGATGTAGAATATTGATCATCAAATGGATTATTTAAGGAAGCTGTAATGGAAGTCTCAGGTAAAGCTAATTTTGTAACGGTTTTTGTGGGCAGAGCTGACACAACACCCCAGAGAAAGTTGGTAAATCCTTGGCATAGGAATGGTTTTTGACAGAGCTTATCTCTGTCAACTGGTACTTTATGACATAATTTGAAGTTTAGGCCAATGGCTAGAGCAGTTCCCTATAATGAGAAAATTATTATTTATTAATTCATAATTATTTGTAGTTAAAAATTAAGGCTTGTCTCACCACCCATCCAACAGTTTCTAGTAGTGAACAATCATACTGTGGGTGAAAATCCTGTTGTCCATTACAGGTCTTTCTCTTTTTATTATTATAATTCCCTTCACCCTTTTCCTCTGAAGTCCTTGAGCATTGAATTAACTGACTATATTAAAATTAATAAATAACTTTAATAATTGTGGTCGTCATAATACACTTTTATGGAGTATTAATGCTCAATGTCAGTGAAAGTAACAGTTTGGATATTTAAGGTGTATAAATTCAACAGCAACTGCGCAGGAAAAAAATGGAGCATACATAAGAACTTTCCAAGCTTTTCCTAGTACTAGTTGCACATTTTTTCTATGCCAAAATTTACTTGGAGCACAGCTGGTACAAGAAATTAAAGGGAACATTGATTGAAAGGTGCAATTGGTAAATCTGTGGAATCAATACACCCCTGGCGCAATTTACTTTGTCGGTGTTTTTGTTAAATCTTCAAAGGTCTTTTTGTGTCTTGTTATTGAACTTGAATCATTTATCAACTGCCTTTGTACTAGCAAAGATGTTACTGTAAAACAACAATAATAATAATAAACGTGCATTATCATTTCAATTTCATTTGGTTGATTGAAATTATTGTTTATTTTTATTAAAGCCGCACTTACCTCTTTTTCGGAGAAAACTCCACATTTTTTTTTAATGCTTTTGTTGTTATTGCTAAAAATTTACATTTAATTTTAATTACATTTTCAATTTCAATTCCTACACCTGCTTCGTCCTTGA
This sequence comes from Leiobunum rupestre, assembly GCF_980474605.1. Classification (NCBI taxonomy): domain Eukaryota; kingdom Metazoa; phylum Arthropoda; class Arachnida; order Opiliones; family Sclerosomatidae; genus Leiobunum; species Leiobunum rupestre. The sequence goes on from NC_143387.1 coordinate 36,035,004, forward strand.
TTCACTGTTACCGCAGTCGCGGAGAAATATTTATAAACCGTCGCCGATTCCTAGCAAGAGATAACGCTTCTATAATATATATATAGATGGCAGCAAAGCATCCATTTTTTTATCGCTTGTTAAAAAATTTAAGGAGATTGTCCTTGGCAATTTATCCATGAGATTTTCGCTGGCGCGCCAGTTTATTGGCTAGTTTTGTGGAGTTTGAAATTAGGGAGCGTATTTGTTTGTGCCTTGGCTCTTATTAAGGTATGATACTTCCATATTTTTTTCATGCCATTTCATAATTCTTGAACATGAATTTTAAGAAAAAGTGAATAATATTATGATAATGATGTACCATAAATATAATGGTGCGGTGTACGCAATATCTGAAACATATTGACATGAGTAATGTTGAACTTTAAAGTACTGTACAGTAATCACATTTTCAACTTTTTATTTAGATTCTGATAATGTAAGTTATAGACTAACGTAACTACCTTATTGTAATATAGACAGTTAGACAGTGGGTATGGTATCTATTTTTTAAACTGTCGGAATATTTAAAATTATAAACACTAAAACAGACCACAACCAAGGTTCCTGTTATTAGTGCATTGAAGTTGAATATATTGTTGAAGCTTTCCATGTCATATCAAAATTACATAATCACATAATCACTGATGTTTTTGATATTTTTGAGTTTGAGAATGGGAGTAGAGTATACTAGTGGGGGTTAAGAAAAAATGGGTACCAGTATGCCCAAAAGACAGGGTTAGAAACTCTCTTAACCTGGTCAATTAAAACAAATTTGAATTGTATTTTATAATTTAGAATTGCTAAATCTTTTGAGATTAAAATTTTTGTCCAAATATCTGAGAAATTTCTGAAACTTAGCACCAAAATTGGTGAAGTAATTATTGAGGTATAGATTATTGACGTAACAAATTATTACCAATATACAATTGACAATTCGGATAGGTTATTGAAGTTTTTAGTTTGAGTATCTTCAATAAATTTATCATGCAAAATTGATAACTCCAAAGAATCTATTTGCAGGATTTGCAATGTTAAAATCACTACACATGCATATTAGCAGGTTTTAGATTTAATTTAATCTTCAAGATTTAAGATTTAAGATTTGTTTATTGGCCCGTAAAAAAATATACAACCCTTTTGAAACAGGGTGGCTCACCTTTATTTAAGGGAGCACAGCCACGCGATAGTTAAATACAAGCAATTAATAATACACAAAAATACAACATAGTTGAGTTAAATAAAAAGGAGAAAAAAAACACCAAGATTGAAAGTTTTAATATGACTATTTAGATACTTAAGACTAGAGACTTACCAAATAATGGTTGTCAAAATTAAAAAGTACAATTTCTTTATACACAAACAGAAGTAGTGTAGCCAGGATTTTGGTAGGGTGACCACCCATGAGAAAGATTAGACATTTCTGATCTAAATTATTTTTCTATAGTCTTATTATCTCTCTTATAAAATATAAAAATATACACTCTGAAAAATGGCATGAATTTAAAATCTCCAAGTTTAAGAATAAATAAATTTTGCTTTTTGCAGTCTCAAAGTAAAATTTTCAAGCCCCAAGTTATAGAGGGGTTAAGAGTGCCAAATAAATATACTGGTCGAAATATTATTCCATTGCATACGACAACATTACACTCTGAAATGGTATTTTGTTTTTGTATATTGGAATTTCATGAAAAATGGTTGTTAAAATTTCTGAAGTCAGGAGTATTTTTTTATTACTGCGTCTTAAAATCTAATTATTTCCTAAATTGTTTCAGGCAGATCACCATGTCAGGATTAAACAAAGCTCAGTTGGAGCAACTTGAAACATTCATTAAAGTTTGCAAAGAAAATCCAGCAATATTGCATATTCCTGAATTGAAATTCTTTAAAAATTATGTTATTAGGTATGTTCATATTCTCTCTATACCACATTCTGTATTACCTATACTTAGGAAGAATGACTGTTGAGACAAGCACTTGTTAGTACCTTTTCCCCCCAAGTAGTCTTAACATAGTCAAGTATCTATAAATATATTCTTGGTGTTACATAGATATTTTTATCCTAGCTTTCCACAAACCCACTCCCCCAAGTTAAATCCTTTCTGAGTGCACCACTGGGGTGCATTAAAGGTCCAAAGGGCTAGGTTACCGTTATGGATGGGGTTTTGTATGTAGACTATTACTAGCAAATACACTGAGGTTTTATAAATAAATTACTTCAATCGGACTTATGTGTATTTGGGAGGTTTAAATGATTCCTTAGCTACTCAACCAGGGTATAAGGATATTTTTTTTAGTAGTCAGCCTGACTAGTGAGCCTACTACCTTAATTTATTTTAATAGTCGCCGACTAGTGGGGGTATAAAAACAAGGACAGCCGGCAGTTTGCTTTACCTGTCAGAATTAAAAGAGGAGTTTATTATGAATTTATGATACGCCATATTTGCCATTATTTATGAATATTTAGGTAAATTTTTCACTAGTCAAATTGACTAGTGAGCCCCCAGATTTGGATTTAATTTTAGTGGTCAGAGCATTTATTTTAGTAGTCAAATGCGGTGACTAGTGCCTTATGTTCAACCCTGTACTCAACTTTAAGCCAGGGAGCTCTGAACCCTCAACCCCTTCCAGATCGACTCTGTTTAAGTACATTATTATTTCCATATCTTTAACAAGGCATTTTTTCACAAAATAATTCCATGTAATTCAGCACTTTAAGGGAGTTGCAGTACACAATTTAAAAACTGTTTGACCAAAATTATAGTATTCTGGCTTAATATCTAACATTTAATGTTTTCAACTTTTAGTTTGGGTGCCAGGATACCAGTTCCAACATTTAAAGTACCGGAGGATGAACTTCCAAAAGAAGAGGTGAACAGTTTATTTTTTTATTTTTAAGGGTAAACATCAAGCTTTTTCCTATAAAATGAGAACCTACAATTGAAGCCCAAGCCATTGAGAAACCAAGACAAAAAATAAAATAACAATTACAGAGTATTAATATTTAATAGTCAAACGTGTGTTTAATTTTAATTTGGGTCTTGATGAAATTTTAAACCGTCAAATAATGAGGTTTTTGGTAAAGCTTGATGCTTCTCCATTAAATTTCTAGTACACTTAATATTAATTATCATTTATAGCCTAGAAAGAAGGACCCTAAAATGGAAGAAGAGGAACCAGAAATTAAAGAGGTGGACGAAAGCAGTGAGGAGAGTGAAATTGAGTTGGATAATACTGGTGTAATAGAAGCTGATGAAATTAGCGAACCCCTTTCTTTTGGAGATGACTCTATCGAGGTGTGTATTTTATATTTTTGTTGGATGTTTTGTTGTTGTCAGTGTAAAAATTACAGTACTGGTACTTTTTCTAGATAACTGAAGAAATGATGAATGAATCAGCTGATAAACGCGCTCAGGGACAAGAAGCTTTAAGTGAAGGAAAACTTGATGAAGCGATAGAATTATTTACTCAAGCTATTCAGAAGAACCCTCAAAGTGCTCCGTTATATGCTAAAAGGGCCGGGTAAGATCAGTGCCAATTAATTTGTGTTTGTTTGTTGGTTTTACGAATGTGAGTTGTCATCAGTAGAATTATTTTTGACCTATTGAAACCAAAACTTAAAAGTCCCTCCAAAATAAACGTTACTCTAATGATAGTGCCTTGACTTTCAGTTTGAGTCATTATTCCTTGAGACTTCGATTAAATAATTCTTCTGTAATTTTTCGTGTTCTATTTAAGTTCCCATTATTTATGTACATGATCTTGGCTTCAATACCTAAAACCCATGTTCGGCCTGGTGCAGGGTGACCAGACTTCCTATATTTTTAATGCCTTCCTAAAAATTCCTATATTTTTAATGCCTTCCTATAAATTCCTATATTTTAAATGCCTTCCTATAAATTCCTTTTATTTTAAATGCCTTCCTATAAATTCCTATATTTTCACGGCCTATTGAAAATGAAAGAACTTTTTGGTACGTGTCATAGAACATCTAGTGGAAAACACTGCCACTTTCTAAAAAATCCTGAAATGTATGGGCTTTGTAAATGCGTTAAGTGATCCAATAATGCAGGAAAGCATTGTACAAAAAATTATCAATATTCTAGGTGATTTGAATCGAAGTATACCGATATTCAATAATTACCTTATTATTTTTCCTATATTTTCCTACTTAGTGTCCTACATTTTCCTATAATTCACCTCTAAAATTTTCAAAGCCTTTCCCTGGTCACCCTGCTGGTGTTATGTATTACTGATGACTTACTCAAATCCAGGCTCACATTCAGCTAGAAAGTGGGGGGTGTTATAGTAGCACCAACATATTTCTTTTTTAATTTAAAAATCAATTTCAAATTAGTTTCCTTGGATTCAACCAAAATGACCACTATTCGGATCTTATTATATATTTCTGCATGGTGTTATGCATCCCTAGAATCAGTGGCATCTCCAAGGGTCAGCTACGCAGGCTATAGGCTACTTTTTGTGTCATTTGAAATTGCTCTTACTAATCTCATGGTGAGAGGAGAGTGCCCATCACTGCTTGTAATTAATTAATACAAAATTGAATGCATTCGTGATTACTGTGGTTAGCATATTCGTTGGGTCCAACATGTATAATATTGATAAGGGGTAGCTCAAACGTTACGTAACTGGGAAAATGGTGTTTTCAGGGAAATATTACAGTGGTAAGATTCACTGTAATGTTACTTAAAAAATATTTTTTATAACCTAGGTTTTAAATTATTTTAACAACAGTCGCGATTCTATACCTGATTGTGTCATTAGTAAAAGCAAAATTAGATATTGACGAGTTTGATAAAGCTTCAAATAGATATATTAAATACATTTAAATAACTTAATTTTACTTTTGTAAAAAAAAGTAGAAATCTCATTACTCACTTCCATCTGTTTAAAGTGTTTAAGCATGTGTAGTGGTAGGGGACCCATATTTCCGAAATAAATTAGCCGACCACTATCAAACCAATGGCCACTGACTAGGATAAACTAGTTTGGTTTCCTAGTTTTAATTTTTTCCTATGATTTTACAGAGTACTAATTAAGCAACAAAAACCAGTAGCTGCTATTAGAGACTGTGACAAAGCTCTAACCTTGAACCCAGATCAAGCATTGGCGTATAAATTTCGTGGAAGGGCTAACCAATTACTCGGAAAATTTGAAGAAGCAGCTTTAAATTTGGCAAACTCTCTTAAAATTGACTACAGTGATGATGCCAATGACTGGCTTAAAGAAGTTACACCGAATGTAAGTGGCAAATACCATCTTGTTTCTATTTCTATATTCGTAGTAAATGTGATTCTTTAGTTTGAATCTGCCAACTTAGTTAATAGGGGTTCTGAAAAAGCTTTTGTTCAAATTTGATATTGATAAAAGCAAATTAAATCCAAGGTAATATAGTAGACATGGACTAAACAAAGTTTAGGGAGGCTGTCGCTCTTTGGATAGCACTTTCCCCCCATTTGTTATTTATCCCTATACTTTAACTTAGCCCATATTTTTTGGGTTTTAGTCACGAGAGCTGTTCGACTAATCCATTGGCTATGCCACAATTACACCTGTATATAGTACCTGGAAATCACAACTAACAAATTGAACTTGTAATAGAAGAATATAACATAGTAACTAAAAATCCTAAAATTGACCATTCAATCAATTACAAAGAGTCATTCCATGTCAAGTGGACAGTCTCAAGTAAATGAAAATGTTGCTTTCCAAAGTGGGTTTAAGGTAGATTTTCTTTACTCCAAACAAATCGTTGAACAAAACTTCACTTTTAGGACAATTACTAAAGAATTTATGGATTTAGCTATAAAACAGACCATAAAATGCAGATTTAGAGTAATCTAATTGTGTATTATTCTAGACTTTCCTGGAGACATGTGCTAGACATCAGGCTAGAATTGCATTTACTATTAATTTTTGCTATTTTGGTAGTTTTCTATTGGCAATTCAAAATTAAATATTGAAGGAATTATTTTTACAGTGTGAATTATAACTGCAAAAATGTTAAGAAAACAGAAAATTCAATTTAAAAATAGCAATTTAGTTTCAATGGGGTTTTCGAAAGTTTAATTTAACAAAAATATGAAAACTTAAGAGCAATTTAAATTTGTTATAATGATAGCAGTTAACCCCAGTACCTTTAAAATGTCTAGTATAGAATTTAACTTCAAGATGCTGCTATTATGCAATATTATTCCATAGCATAGTATCACAATCGATGTGTACCAGTATAATTTTTTTTCTAACTTCAGTTGATTTGACCTGGAATACCTCTTAAAGTAGTATAGTTGCACAATTAGCTTCTAAACACTTTAGAACGTGGAAGTAAATACAGTTTCATTTATTATAATAATAATAATAAGTGAAATAATTGTAGCTAGTTTTTTAACGAGATATAAAATATTATAAATATTTTTATAACCACTAGTCATTGCAAATACTTACCTAAGATATGTGTTCCACTTTTTAAAAACATAACATTTAATTAATCATTTTAGCAGCCTAATAAGTGATTTAGTATATTAGGATTGAAAAATGTAGAACCAAAGAACTTTAAGACGTGGGAACGTTTTCCCCATGTTTCAACTTTATTTACCATTTTTCATTGATTTTTTTAATTTAAATATCATAATACTAGACTATTTTAAATATTTGGCTGTAGTTTAATTTCAAAACTTTGATCATAGATATTTTTTACACCCCAATATAGAATTTAAACATCAAGTAGCAACTGGTTTTTTAATATAATTTCTTAATAAGATAGTATCACACAAATTGCGTACCAATACATATATTATTTAAAGTTCTTCTTTATAATTTTTCTTTGCTCTAATTTTCCCTCTTGCTTCGTGAAGTTGTCTCAAAAGTTCCGGTAGTTCCAAGTTTATAGCCTTATTAAGTAGATCCAAGTAACAAGAACTTACATAGCCACAATAGTCGTTGAGATAGTTAAAACTATTTAACTTGTGACTTTCAAAGAAAGAGGAATATTTCTTCAAATCAAAGAAATCATGAATGCTAATATCGTTTTGAGCTGCAATATTTTTAAGAGAAATGAATTTCTCGGGGCTCAGCCTAATTTCGTCGATAGTTAATTCAGTCTTTTTAAACATAGATTTTTCACTATATAGAACATTAAGAAATCTGTCAACTAAAATTGCATGGTTTCTCACATAAAGGGCGTGTTGTCTTAGTTCTACAATTTTGTTCTCTATAGCATTGGCAACTTCTTCGTATAAGTCCTTTAGTAAGCTCACTTCTTCTTGCAAGAAAAATTTGTGGCTACTAGACGATTCTGGGTTAAATTCTCGTGACCAGAATGACCCAACGTAAACCCGAGGTGGCTCTGTTACATTGATTAATGGTGATAGGTTCCAGAATAAAGCTCCATAAACTTTCATTAATTCCTGATGCTCTAAAGAATCTGCTTTGTTTAACACAATTCGTACCTTTGCGTTTGGAAAATTTAATAGATTATTAATATTCCTCTATATTTGAGTAAATTATTTTGCAAATATTATATTTCATACCTTGGGTTCATACCCTTTAAGGTGTTTGAATAGCTGTTCCAGTTCGATTCCAACATCAAGTTTGGTTGGGTCAAAGATAACAATGATCATTTCAGAATGTGAAAGAAACCACTTGCACACATCATTAAAAGGGTATCCACGTTCTCTTTGCTTTTGGTTTTCTATAATACCAGGTGTATCTATCACGGTCACCTTATAAAAGAACCAATTTTATAATGGAGCTTGAGATTTTGCAATGCACAGAATTATTTGGATACTTTTTGCAAGAAATTGCTAGGAAGCTTTATAGTTTTGAGTTTTTCCAAAAATCTGTGGCCAAATTTTTTGAGATCTGAATAGGTACTATCCAGTTCTAGAACCATACCATCTATAGTTTTATATTCATCACCATGAGCCATTATTGTAAAGTCAGTTGTAGTTGGCACAGCTCCTGTAATATAAATTAGTAATTAGTTTGAATGTGATGTGTTATTTACTTGGAACAAATTGTTGGCATGCAATTTCTATATGTACCATATAGCTCGTTTAATTTGTGTGTACCTTTAGAGTGCCTGATAGCTAAAAAGACAAAATTATCCTAAGGACAATTGTTATTGCTAATGGTACCTCGTGCATAATTTGGATAAGTTACTGAGCTGCAACTAAGTTCACATATAGTTTGATACATCAATTAATGTTAAATGTCTAAATATTAACCTGAAGCCAATGAATATGTACTATCTTCAATTCCAAGCAAGTAGTTGATCATTGAAGTTTTCCCAGTACTCCATGGACCAAAAAAAGTAATTTTTGGCTGGGCATATATGTCCCCTTCTGATAAAATAATTTCGGTTTAATATTTACACTTCCATTACAAATCAATAAGTGCCATGCTTTTTACCGGAAAAACTATAATGCGTAATGTCTTTAAATTTATAGGCCTCCTCCAAAGGTTTGACATATTGCAGGTAGATGCTTCTTAATTTTTCCATGATAGCTGAATTGAGATCTTGATGGTTTTTGTCAAGGGTACTTTGAAGGTGGAAATTTGTGTCCAAGTGTGAACGACTTCTAGAGTTGAATGGTCTAGAGTTCCAAAATTTTTCCTCTTTTTTCTTTTCTTCTTTTTTATTGTCTGGCATTGATCTTGCTGTGTATCATTATGAAAAACTGACCGTATTAGTGTTTCTAATGGAGATTTTATCTTTTAAAAATGTTACTCTTAAACTACTTCATAATAGAACAAACATAATGGATGAACTTTCTAATACTACGTTTTCCCAAATTAAAAATATATTATATTTAACTAACATGAATTTTATAGTTTTAACTAGCAATAATTTAAATAACAAAAACATTTAATTTTGTAGTCTGTGTAAAAAGCATATTTTATGAGGATAATTGTATTTATTGCTCAAGCCATAATTTGTTTGCAGTTGCTACACCCCAGAGTTACTGTAATAATATCTTATCATAATTAATTGCTTTATAACAATTACACTTTGCGCAGATATTTGAATTTGAAACATTTCTTAAACTTAAATTCCTAACATCCAATTTAACATTAGACATATTGGTATTTAGGGAAGCAGTTAGGTGACTGATCATGACACTTCATATAGTGTCTATGAGGAAAGCGTTCTCCCCTCTCACCTATAATGTTGAATGGGTAATTCCACCTCCACCCTTTTGGGGAATCCCAAAGCACACCAAATCCTTTCACTACTTATAAGAGCCCCTGCAGCACAAATTAAATTTGAGGGTTCTTCGCTGTCCCACAAAGGCCGCAAATGTTTTAACACCGGCTTAAAAGTTCAGTATTCGCTTTGGACGTCAGATTCTGCAAGGAACAAAATATAATTACCATTTTGTTGTGATGTTTCCTCGCCCAACGCTGTGATGGAAGTAAAAAATATGACGACTATGAGAATGGCAGTGATTTTAATTTTTTGGTTGCTCATATTGTCAAAATAAAATGAGGATATCGTTGAGATGTGGTTTCGTTCGTAGCCGTTTTGGCAAAAACGGCTTACAAGGCTTATAGTTATCCAACGATAGATTTGCCGGTTCTTGCGTAATGCTCCATCGATCGCTAATTCGCGTCAGACCCCCTTTCGTAGTGTTTCCCCCTTTCTACGTACTAGACAAAAAAGGCCAAGGATTTACCTGCTGTATAAGGAAATGGATGGAGTACATTTTTTCACAATAACCAGGATAAATCACGTTAAAAAATTCTGATACCAAAGTACGTTACGTCTTATCAAAGAATTGATAAGATAAATATTTTTTGTGGCCATACTTCTCCTACAAGTATTATGGGAAATTTGAATTTTGACCATGTCATTTTCTTTTAGCTAAGCCTCCCACTGCGAGCGTTAGTTAATTGTTATCGCTCGATGCTTGAGGTTCTAGTGAAGTTTCTGTTTCACCCCTGGGGTGGGGGGTGTTAGTAACATTTTCGATTCACCCCTGCAGTGGGGTTTTAGCAGTGGCGGACTGGCCATAGAGTGAACCTGCAGGTGGGCCCCATGGACCGTTCATGAAGTGGGCCCCTCAAACATGATAGCCTTATAGTTGTTAAAGCTGGGGCCCTTTGTCTTCTGGCAGCCCAAAATATTAGACCCAGTCCGCCACTGGGTTTTAGTAACGTTTTAGTTTCTCGTCAGCACGGGGGGTTTTAGTATCGTTTTTGTTTCTCGCCTTCAGCGAGGGTTTTTAGATACGTTTTCGCTTATGGTGTTGTAACTCAATATGATCATGAATTCAAGCGGCTATCCAACGCTGTCCAATTTATTAAATCATTTTGTATTTACATGCGGAGAAGTAAATACAATAGCGAAACAAATAAGTTATATAACGTTACTCTAACATTCGTTTTTCCTACAAATAAAGTTCATAATTGAAAGTAATTTTAATTTGAAAAAGTTTCCTCGCGATATTCTAAATTCGTGTTGTCAGTTAATTGGCTTGTACGGTTAAGTCGCGAGGAAGGCGTCTCAAATTTTAACCGTTCTGTACTAGTTAATTGGTAAAAAACATTAACGCAAATTGAATTAAAATTGGACTCGAACAACGGCCAACGGTGCCAGTCCCTTCGACGAACTTATTTTCGATCCTAAATAAATAGTCCTGGTGTTTCTTTTCGGTTTGATATTATTTTGACCATCCGCCGGTTGCAACTTGGACAGTCTATTTAGGATGGCTAATAAGCGGAATCCTCCCTCATTTGGCTTCCCCGAAACGGTAGATGGTCTCTGCAGATGTCTCAGTTCCGTCGGGATCAGCCGTTAGACGTCGTCCGCGCGTTGGTTTTTAAAATTAAATTTGTTCTCCTTTCACGGGATTTTTGTCTTGACGTAAACTTTCCAATCGACGCCGATTAACTGACAACACGATTTGGTGATGTGCTTTTTTTACGTTATTCCTTTGGTGTTGCGAACGTCACTCGCACGTGACAGTGCTACGAAACGCTGTATATACTTTTATGATAGTGAAGAAAGATCGGATCACACAAGGCGCGATGGTTGGAATTACGAAAACCAACGCGCGGAAATCTATTATTTTGTTTATCCAGGATTTTGTTCTTTGAAAAGAAAATTTATCGGGATTTTAGTGATTATCGGCGGTGGTCGAATGTCCAGTTCTTGATTCATCTGCCCTTCTCGTCGTCCCATTCCGTCGGCTGGATTTTCGTCCTCTTCTTGTACTTTCCGAGAAGCTCTGGCAAATCGTACGCTATCGCCAGATCGAGTTTGTCCAGCGGGCAACCCTTGAAATAGCTGCAGGTAGCCGAGAGCGGCTTGAAGTCGTACAAGGGATTGATGCGGAAGAAATCGCGGTAGACTTCCGGGTCGGGCAGGTCGTAACGGCTTACGTTCGTCAGGGCGCTCAAACCCTGGTAGATGCCGTATTGGTTCGGATTTTCGGTGATGGATTCGGCTACTTGCTTGCGGTTGCTGAAGATGGACTTGTGACGGAAGTACGTGCCTAAGTAGCAATCCACCATCTTGGCGTGGTTGCGGACGCGGACGGCGTGCCGCCTGGCGTACGAGATGCGGTTTTCCACCCTCTTATCCATGGTCACTTTTATGTCGTGAAGCAGAGCCTTCTCTTGCTCCATTAGGAACTTGGCGGGCGAGCCCGGATGGAAAGGCTTGGTGATCAAGGATACTGTGTAGATGACGGGCGCCTCGGAGCTTCCCAGCATCGGGGACAGGTTCCAGAAGAGTTGCCCGGTAATCCTCATGACGTCGCGGCGCCTGATGGCGTCGGCTTTGTTCAAGATGAATCTGATCTGCGCTTCGCGTCCTTTGAGTTGATCCAATACCGCTTCCAGCTCGTTGCCGATTTCCAGCTTGGTTGGGTCGAAAACGATGTAGATGGCGTCCGCCCGGTCGATGAACCACTGAAAAGCTTCGTTGAAGGGGTACCCTTTGTCTTGCAGCTTTTTCGTTTCCATAATTCCGGGGGTGTCAATAAGAGTAACCTGGAAACAATATTTTTGACTGTAATTGATTTCTTAGGCTTAACTGTCGGTTTTGTACCTTTTGAAGTAATCGGTGCGGCATTTTAATTCCCCGGAAATGTTCGAGGAATCCCTGACCGAATTTTTGAACCGTTGAATAAGGCCAATCAGCGGCCATTTCAGTCCCGCTTACAATTTGATTTTTCTCGCCGTAAGTGACGATGGTGAATTTAGTATCAGTAGGTTCTGGGCCTGTTATATTGGAAGTTTTAGTTGTTATCTACTAAAACTAATTCGGAACAACTTTGTTGTATTTCGCTTACCAGTTCTTAAGGCTGATGGGGTTCTTTCAACCCCTAATAAGTAGTTGATGATACTGCTTTTACCGGAACTCCACGGACCCAGAAACAAAACGGTAGGCTTTCCAAACACTTCGGCGTCTGAAATTATAAACCGTAGAAACGTTATATTGTTTTATTATGGAAAACCTTTGGGTCACGACGAATTACTATTCTATTCTATTCTAACATATTACTAGCCTCCGAGAACTCTGTTGCTGATGTCTTTGTACTTGAAAAGGGACTCCATGGGTTTGATCGCCAAATCGTACGATTTCTTGAGATCTTTCAGCGTTGAAGTTACTAGCCAGTCCTCATCTTTATCAATGTCCGTACCAATTTCGTCCAGACCCAGGATATCATCAATGTGCTGTCTCGTCCTAATAACCAGCACTTTGGTTGGTATCTCATCTTCGTCGTCGTCATCGATATCACCACCGAGTTCGACTTCAGCTACGCCTGTTTCATCTTCGGAATCGTCTCCTTCAGTTTCACCTATTTTAGCCTCATCGTCGTCATCCTTGGCATCATCATGTTCATCATCGTCGTCATCCGTGTCGTCGTCAGCTTTGGAGTCTTCGTCGGGTTGCTCCGCTACCGCCTCTTCTTCACCTTCTTTGGCATCTTCATCTTGATCTTCGGACTGCTCAGTCGATGGTTCGGATTCAGGAAGTTCCGATTCCACTCCAGCACCAGCAGCGTCTTCTGAGACAGCACTCTGTTTTTCAACAATTTATCAGTAGTGTAAAAATGCATTAGAGTAATAAGCATTAGCATCCAAAGAGTTAAGACAAACAGGATTTAACTCCTTGCAAGATTTTATTGGAATTAACCTCGTCACTCGTGGCCTCGTCGTCTCTGGTGCCTTCTGTTTCAGCAGCTGGAGAGTCATCGTCAGAATCTTCATCAGCCTCGCCCTCACTCGGAGCGTCTTCATCATCCTTGTCCTCGCTTTTATCATCCTGCGGCTTTTCGGTCGCTTCCTCTCCGTGGGACTTTAATTCCGATTCATCACCTTCTTCCACAGATTCGTGTCCGTCATCATCAACATGGTCGTCGTCGTCGTCATCATCATCGTGTCCGTGACCAGCCTCCTCCTGTTTGTGATCGGCTTCGTCGTCTGTTCCGTCGTCGTCGTCGTCATCGTCTGATTGCCTGAATGGAATAGAATGGGATATTCTATCATCGCCTGTGCAGAAAGTTGGCGTTATTTACTTTTCATCCGCTTCTGGTTCGTTTTGAACGACATTGTCGGATTCAGTCTCGGCCTGATCTCCTACTTCGCTGCTTGCGGCACTCGCTTCAGGCACCGGAGGATCATCGGCCTCGTCGTCTTCACTGGCCGCCGGGATCGACGTTTGAGGCGCCGGGCTTTGCGAGGGAGGTTGGGACCAGTATTGCTTTAGGGCCGCCTCAACGTGAACCCGGCATTCGTTGACTGTTGGACCTTGTTCTGTAATATCAAATGTGCAGCGGTTTAGTTTTGAAGGGTCCCTCCAATTAAGCGAATCTTTTTTTAGTCTTATTGCTACCTCTACCAGAAATGCGCGCCTTCTATAAGCACCCGTTTGAAACACTTCGATCTCAATATTTGTTCTTTACTTGACGTACTAACATTTTCACGATCAAATCGAAGGAAACACGATGCCATGCTTTCCTCTTTTTACAACCTACATCCGTAATAGAGAGAGAGTCTACTACTTTCAGAGCCATAAATACACCAGAGTGTAAATCTCAAGAAACAAGTGATCGAAGTGTGTTTACGTCGTGGGGGGTGGGCAGCTTTTTATAAATCTGCGAGCGCCGGGAGGTTTATTTTCGGAAAATCCAAATATTTTTCCTCGCTTGTTTTAGAAGGTTGTAAGTATACTTCAACCCAGTATACAGTAGTATCGCTCCGTGTATTTACGATGGCCGTGTTACTTGACACCGAAATTACGCCATCTTAAAAGTTCATACAATAGGAATGCTTAATTTAATTGTCTAGTTTAACCTCCATTCTATTAGGAGTTCGGTTGTGTGACACGGTTTTTGCCCGGTGTACGATTTTACTATATAACCGGCAAAGAGGTTAGACTCCCTTAAATGTTCCATATGTTTAATTTTTTATTTTTTTGCAACAGTTGGACTTTCCAAAAATGCGCGCTTAACGTCTCTCCTCGTGAAACCGGGCCCTTTTTGATTTTGCTGCTCCTGGTTTTGAACCTGACTCGTCGCTTCTAGCACTCTCTCACGGACAACTTTGAAATTACGCTGTCGTCGTCTCGGTTTGTCTAATTGTTGCCAACGACAATTCAAGATCGCAGCAGTGTCCGTTGGAGTGAAGTGGGGAACGCATGGGTGGTAAGACCGTCTTTTTGGCTACGACACGCTCGAGACTTATTTTTTCTTGGCATGCACATGGCAGGAGTGCCGCAGCGGGCTAAAAATAACGTGCACGATCTTTGCCTCGCTTCGCGCCTAAACTGGTGAAGGACTTTCGACAACCTACATTTTTTGGCCTCGTTTCTTCTTTGCACACCATCTCCGCCCCTCGAGTTTCTCCGCGCATTGATATCGCATCGAACCCCTTTAAATTCGATACCATGAACAGTGTTTATGAAGTAATTTTTGTTCCGAATAATTTATTTTCCACGCGCTTATAATATACTTTATATTTTTTGGGATATTGTTTGGCCAAGTGGGTGTGCGGCACAGTTTTTAAATAATACACTCGAGTGTTATTTAAGCTGAATGCTTTTTAATCCGTTTCTTAGTCGGAAACGACTAGTACTGATTTTGAATGCTAAGAGGACACTTCCCTAAGCGCTACCTTCCATAGCCCAGTATGCAAACTACATCATTTGTTAATCTAGTACTATTTAAGGAAATAAGCTTAACGTCTATAGCAATTTTTATCGTGTAAAATTGTCCATACGACAGTATCGATACCCTTTTATAGCAAAGGCTATTGTCCAGTTGACCTCCGTTTTAAATTTAAATAATGACGGCATTCTTTTTATCACGCACCGCTTCCATCATTACAGTTTCAAGGAACAGGGTTATTCTAAATTTACGACTCCCAAAAAGAGCGTTGGGTCTAGTTTTGCGAATGAAAAAAAA
The DNA here is from genome assembly GCF_980474605.1 of Leiobunum rupestre. Lineage (NCBI taxonomy): Eukaryota > Metazoa > Arthropoda > Arachnida > Opiliones > Sclerosomatidae > Leiobunum > Leiobunum rupestre. The sequence continues at coordinate 36,050,456 of NC_143387.1, forward strand.
TCCAGCCGAAGTTCTAGCGGAGTGGATTTTGGCTCTGATGATTTATGAATAGATCACCTCCGAGTAGACTTCCCGTTTTGGTTTAACCCAGTTTCTTCCGGCTGCAGTTGCCGGGCGTAGGAAGTCCTAGGATTAGATTTCCCGGAAGAACCGAAATTAAGTCTGTTTTTTTTTAATTCGCGCGGGCTCGATGGTGCCCGGTAAGAGCGCACGTATCCCTTATTTTCTTACCGTTTATCTTACCCACGATTATCTTCCGGCCCACCTAATAAAATTGAGGTTAGTTCATTCGTAAGCCTAACGAAATTAAATGGACGCTAATAATCCAGAATTATCAAAAAAGTTAATAAAATAACTATTAAAACTTACCGGCATTGACGTTATAAGCCAAAAGGGCGATCACACTTAATACTCCGAGGAGACACCAGCTAACACCACATTTGGCCATCTTGGCCCTACCGCGGAAGGCAGTTGGGCTTCCTAGCCCGTCAGCGGGCTTGTGGGCTCGCGAAAAAAAGCGTCTGATTCTCGCGCCCTCTATAAAATAGAGCTACACAAGTAATGAACGCCACCGACCCTGGCGAGTACCGTACCTGCTATGAGCGCTTTCCGGGATCAGTGCCAGAATATTCCAGAGAAAACCTTTTTTTAATCCCTCGGTTTTTTTGGCAAATGTCTTCGTGATTCGACTAACTCTCTGGCTGGGACTTCGATGATTTAACGACGGAAGGAGTCCCGCCGGATGGTACTTGCTGGGAACAAGTTCTCAGCCGCTGTCAGCGTCGGAGGCTTGTTTGGGGTTGCGTGTTCTCGCTCGTTGGCCTGACTTCCGTCTATTAGAAAGTCTGCTAGGTCTAGTTCCTCCGAGATTAGCTTACGCTTTCGGTGCCTTAAGGTGGTTACTGGAGTGATAAGTAATTAAAACGTAGTTAAGGCGTAATTAAGGCCTTATGGCTCTAATTAATTTGGAGTTAAGGGTAGCTTCCAAATGTCGTCGGTTCTTTGATGTAAACGAGCCCCTTTTATTACGACGACTTCAGCTTAGATCTTATCGAATTGGCCGGTTCTCCATTGTTTGGTCCAGTACGACAAGAGAAATCCCGCTTACGACGTCTTTTACTTTTCGTTACCCTAATGCTTATGTAGCGCAAATTTAGAAATTAAATTCTTTGAAATGTTCCGCCGATTTGGAGCTATTGCTTCTACTAACAGCGGCCTTTTGATTTGGAGGTTATTCACTTTCCTAGCTCTACGATGGGGCTATACGTAATAAATGAACACCAATTTGGGTCCACCCTAAAACTTGGGTCAGTTTTATTTAACGACTAACATTTGGTTCATTTTGTTACACTCGGGAAGTTTGGTTCATTTTGTTACACTCTGGAAGTTTGGTTCATTTTGTTACACTCTGGAAGTTTGGTTCATTTTGTTATACTCTGGAAGTTTGGTTCATTTTGTTACACTCTGGAAGTTTGGTTCATTTTGTTACACTCTGGAAGTTTGGTTCATTTTGTTACACTCTGGAAGTTTGGTTCATTTTGTTACACTCTGGAAGTTTGGTTCATTTTGTTACACTCTGGAAGTTTGGTTCATTTTGTTACACTCTGGAAGTTTGGTTCATTTTGTTACACTCTGGAAGTTTGGTTCATTTTGTTACACTCTGGAAGTTTGGTTCATTTTGTTACACTCTGGAAGTTTGGTTCATTTTGTTACACTCTGGAAGTTTGGTTCATTTTGTTACACTCTGGAAGTTTGGTTCATTTTGTTACACTCTGGAAGTTTGGTTCATTTTGTTACACTCTGGAAGTTTGGTTCATTTTGTTACACTCGGGAAGTTTGGTTCATTTTGTTACACTCTGGAAGTTTGGTTCATTTTGTTACACTCTGGAAGTTTGGTTCATTTTGTTACACTCTGGAAGTTTGGTTCATTTTGTTACACTCTGGAAGTTTGGTTCATTTTGTTACACTCTGGAAGTTTGGTTCATTTTGTTACACTCTGGAAGTTTGGTTCATTTTGTTACACTCTGGAAGTTTGGTTCATTTTGTTACACTCTGGAAGTTTGGTTCATTTTGTTACACTCTGGAAGTTTGGTTCATTTTGTTACACTCTGGAAGTTTGGTTCATTTTGTTACACTCTGGAAGTTTGGTTCATTTTGTTACACTCTGGAAGTTTGGTTCATTTTGTTACACTCGGGAAGTTTGGTCCATTTGGATACACGCTTTAAATTTGGTCCATTTGGATACACGCTTGAAATTTGGTCCATTTGGATACACGCTTGAAATTTGGTCCATTTGGATACACGCTTGAAATTTGGTCCATTTGGATACACGCTTGAAATTTGGTCCATTTGGATACACGCTTGAAGTTTGGTCCATTTGGATACACGCTTGAAATTTGGTCCATTTGGATACACGCTTGAAATTTGGTCCATTTGGATACACGCTTGAAATTGGGAAACTTTGTTCACTTTTTTGAACAGTTAGTAACGTTTGGTTCACTTTTTTGAACAGTTGGTAACGTTTTGTTCACGTTGAACAGCCTACCCTATAAAATGGCGCTATTAGCATTTCAGAAAAACGTGTTAATGAGCGGTACAAGTTTTGTGTCGTATTTTTGGAAGTAAAGCTAAATCCGAAAGGCGCTTTAAATACGAAAAAGGTTAGCTTATGTGCAGAATCTTCGTCCAGGTCCTCTAAAAATCCCATAGACAACATGGTTCACGCTCGACTATTGGGAATTTTCAAGACCTGGTAAATTCTAAAAGAGGCTTTTGTTTGTAAACGGCAAAGGGAGTATATGCTAAATCAAAAATTTACTGCTAACAAGAGCAGTTAGTGCTAAACATTTAGGGGATCTAACAGAAATATGGAAGTGTACATAATATTTGAAGAGTATATTTCAAATTTGTTTTTGTTGTATTAATAACGTCCAATAAATATTATATTCTAAGAATTAATGGTATTCCAAATGGTGTGAATTACACCATTAAGAAAATCAAGACCTTATATTCGGGAGACTGTTTTAATCGTTTCCCGCGGCTAGAGGTTTTCGCGCGGCTCCAGCCGAAGCCAATTCCGTAGAATGAAGAATTTCCGAAAGTTAGATTAACGACAGTGCGATATACGTTTTTTTCTTCCGTTGGTATTTTAGAAGACGAAGAGCTTGTCTGCAAGAAGCGCTCCTCTCTTCCTGAAAGAAAATGATAGAAAAATTCCTCTCCCCTTCACCTGCCAACTAAGTGACGTCATTCCCGAGTAGGCTTCGCTAGAGCCGGCTGCGCTCTGCTGGGAGCTATTTTAGCCCGCCGCGCGGTAGTGGTACCGAAGAAGATTTAGCGCCGCTTCCCAGATTCAATATTCATATTTTGAAGGATGTATCGCGATCTCGACGAGCTCCCGAAAGATTTAAATTTTGGTTTGCCACTGAGGGGAGGGGGGGGGTTACGAAAAGGAACCCGAGCAATTTTTCATGGGCCAATTTATGCCACTTGATGATTGATACCAGGAACACCTGTTGCTAAATGGTTTTGGTTGTAGTAATTGAAAGGTTTCGTTTTCGCTACTATTTCAATTTAAAATATGTTGGACATTTTTCGTCCCCGCTGACTTTGTCTTCAATTTCGGTTCACGTTGAACATTTGGTCAGTTTTGGTCCATGTTGAACATTTGGTCAGTTTTGGTCCACGTTGAACATTTGGTCAGTTTTGGTCCACGTTGAACATTTGGTCAGTTTTGGTTCACGTTGAACATTTGGTCAGTTTTGGTTCACGTTGCACATTTGGTCAGTTTTGGTTCACGTTGCACATTAAGTAAAATATTTGAGATTACACCATGAATTTAATTGTTAATTGCCAAATATTTACATACCCGGGCTTTTTCGTAGTGAATTCGGTTTCTTCAGTATTTGCTTAACATACTGGTACCTTTTAATATATTTTAAATGAACGACGACAAAATAACACATTACCTAAACGCAGGGCATTAATGTCGTTCTCTAAATTGCATCTTACCACGAAAATCTCTTACGAATCTAATGACCACAGTACTTAAGAAAACATGAAAAAGTCAGGGTTTTTTAAATGGGTCTATAAGTCGGGGAATTTCATTTTGGTAGTGAAAGGTAAACGTTTACTTAATATAACTTAAAAATTACTAATTATTAGCTTAAAATCAACGAAATTATCTAGAAATGGTTAGGGAATTTGCATCTAAAAAACTGTAGCAACCCTTACGCTTTTTCAATAGACCAATTGAGATTTAATTAAAATATTCGTTCTTTAATTAATAATGACTTGATTTTTTTCAGGCGAAGAAAATACAAGAACATAGGCGGAAATACGAACGTAAAAGAGAACAAATGGAATTGAAAGAAAGAGAGGAAAGAATCAGGAAGGCCAAGGAAGCGAGAGAAAAGGCCGCCCAAGAGGTATACGCCGAGCTTGACGATTAGTTGGCGAGTGGAAAACTAATTTCAATGATTTTTGTACAGGCAAAGGCTAATCATGGTGGTTTCCAAATGCCTCCTGGTTTCCAAATGCCACCTGGTTTCCAAGTGCCACCCGGATTCCAAATGCCAGACGCTGGCAATCCAGGAGCTAGAGAAGAAATAAAAGAACAGTTTGAACAGTTCCTCAAGAGCCCTCAAGTAATCGAAGCCGCCAGCAAGGTCAGTTTCTTGGTCTTACCAGCCCTTTATTTGGCTTAAGTGTCGCGTCGAATCTCTTGTTGATTCGATTTGGGAAATTCTAATATCTTTCCTTAGTTTGGGTCGCTTTTATGTTAGCAGGTTTGGAAAGTAATGCTTTGCCTAATCTTCATAACCTTGCGTTTATCGTAAATTTATTTACCGCATGCGGTCTTATTAAGAAACTATATTCGGAATATTTATAAATAATTTGAAGTTGAATTTATGGGTGCGCTATTGTGTGAAGTATGTGACCTCCGCATAAGGGTCAAAGGGAAGTCCTATTTTGCGGAAAGAATGTTTTGCATACTTTTGCAAAACTAGTGCGAACGTAGCTAATGCGGTTATTTTCAAGAATAGCGCCCCCTCCTAAATATTTGATTTGGTTGTGCTATAATATAGTATTTTTCGCAGGGAATCTATTGCCGTTAAAATTATTTTGCGGCAATGAATACTTAAGGAGATATAGTTAATTTAAAATTATATATTTGATGCGTAAGGCTTGGTACTGTCCTCTAGGTCGCGTTATAGAAGGCCCATGACTTTTTTTAGTATGGGGTTGGGGAGGAGCCGCGAGCCCCCAGCGCTCGATCGAAGTGAGTGCGCGGCGCCGTCAGTCTCCAATATATAGTCTAATTAGTCTTTTGATATTTTTTAAATAACTATATCTCCTTAAGTATTCATTTCAGAAAAAAATTTAACGGCAATAGATTCCTTGCGAAAAATACTACATTATAGCACAATCGAAACAAATATATAGGAGGGGGCGCTATTCTTGAAAATAGCCACATTAGCTACGTTCGCAATAGTTTTGCAAAAGTATGCAAAATATTCTTTCCGCAAAATAGGACTTACCACCTCGGCTATGGTTTTTTTTTTTACAATTTTTGAGTTGCATTAGGCATAGATGCTTTCGTATTCTGCACATTCTTTTGGAATTTTCTATCGCGCTATTAAAGCAATTCCGCAAAACGTATGTTTATAGCCTTTTGAGTTACTGTAAATAACCCCTTTATCTACGATGTTATGTGTAAGGCTTTTTCGCTACCATTTTGTTATTTTGTTTACCAACGGTATCCATTTGGTATTCTAAATTTATTTCGTCCATCTACTTTTGAATGGATACACCTTTTTTCGATTATATCTTTATGTATGTTTTCCACTTTCTATACAGGATCCGGAAATTGCCGCCGCCATCGAGGATCTTAAGCAAAATCCGGCAAATTTGATGAAGTACGTGAACAACCAAAAGATAATGAATCTGATGGAGTCCATGGAATTTTAAGAAGTCACCAATTTCCTCCCATTGTTTACGATAATTTTTGCACTATTTGTATTTCGATTTAATCGGAATGATCATAATTTAAAGTACAACCGAATTTCCTACGAATCTTAATTGTAACAAATAGTTAATTCAGAGTTCTGAAATAAAGCTTCGTTGCCAATCATTTGTAAAAACATTTATTCAACAGATATCGTTTCGAGTTTGTAAACGTTACAAAGAAATCGAATATGCTATAGTTTTAGTAGTATAAAAGTGTTAAAATAAAATCTTTTCGTAAGACAATGATTTAGCGAAAAATAAATGCTTAGACAAAAACGAGACTATTGTGGAATTTGTTGGTTTTTAGCCAGTCTTCGAGTATTCGGTTTGTTTTGTTCAAAAAGCTCTTCGCACTTCTTTTTTTTTGTCGAAAGTTCGTAAAAGCGCAATTTTTTTACGACGCTATCTCTAATAAAATTAAATATAGAAAACCATGATGACGTTTGTTTTCATACTGTCATATACGTTTCACCGAAAGCTTCATTTCGTTTTAATTCAAGCCTTTTTACGGATCGGTCTCAGGATGATGCTGAACGTTTTTAACTACTTTTTGCACTGTACGATTTTCGCCACGCCTCCATGAGCACCACCGAGGAATGGAAACGATAAAACACCATCAGAGGGATGGCGATTCTGGTGAAAACTCCCCAGGGCAATTTTCCGTAAAACTCCAACTGCATTTTGCTGAAGACGTGATCTTGAGCCGTGAACAACTCCACCATCCAAAGTACAATGTTCGTGAAGACGAGGTACATGACTACCTGTCGGCCGGGTCTCGCGCGGCGACCTTCCTGACCGGGTACGTAGTTTCGTTCAATGACTTGACGAATGAACAGCGATTGAAGCGAAGCGTGGAAGACCATCAAGGCTCCGTCAATGAACATAACCATTTTGTTGGTCTCGTAGAGATCAGTCGCTCCGACGATCATGCTGGAGGTGCCGTACGCGAACACGGAGAGCACGGCCGAACCTTGCACCAAATCGCTCAATTTTCGTCCGCGCCGGAATCGGAATCTTAACCTTTGGATTTGACACAAGCCCAACAGAACTGCCAGGGCGGACGTTCCCAAAACGGAGCCGTGCATGGTAATCAGCGCGAAAAGCGTGTCGAAGTGCAAGTCGTGGTCATGGTTTAGCACGAAGAAGAGGATCAGTATAATGAGCCCCGCGCAGAGAACCAGAAGGCCGAGGAACAGTCCTTTGCTGGAACCTTTGCAGTCGAGTTTGCGGGCGCTGGCCTTCTTGGGATTGCCTCGCTTTTCCGAATCCGTCTCGCCGATGTACGATCCGTATTTCTTGCTTTTGTGGTCCCAGTCGGCGTTGTGCCAAAATGTGTAGATGATCGCCGCCGCGATGAGGTTGTACTGAATGGTGAACGGGGATAAGTAAGGTTGAGCCAGGTCCCAGATTTCACCGATGGTCGAGTTTTGAAGGCAGTGTTTCAACGTGAACAAGTCTTCCATGGGGTCGTCGACTGGTTTCCACAAACAATTGGCCGTTACTGAAAGGAAACGAAATTAAACACTGGTCAATCTCCCCCATCTGACGATGCGAAGTTTATACCAAAAGTGCGATGTTGGCCATCCTCACTGACGGCGTGAGTAGTAACGTTGAAGTTCTTGGGTGGCCAGCGATGACTGAAATTATGCGAGACGTGAATGTAATCGAGATATTCCGTGGTAGTCTCCCAAACTAACACTTTAATCCACGTGGCCAAATTAGCGGACATTAAGTGCATTAGCGAAATGTGTCGAAACCATCCCAACGACCTTACCGCTTCCTAATAATGACAGAAATGTTAAATAAAAGTCGGCGATATTGGCACATCATCGCTAATCGTCATTACTTGAGAGTTCAGAAACAGGAAATGCATTTGAAGGAAAGTGAAGAGACATTGAAGAATTGGTTGAGCCATATTGATTTCGTCAGTACAGGGTCGGGCCAGCGTGAAGATGGTGGCTATTTCCAGTCCACTCGTTATTAGCGTTCCCAACCCGAACACTATCACGGCGTTGAAGATAAATTCGTGAGTAATTGTAAAGTACGAAGTTTGAACTATACTTACGAAGCATTCCTGTTCTGAGAAATATACTAATATCGGGATTGTGGTAAATTGTTCTCCGCATTTGAGCTCCTCTTTCGAGCTCGTGCACGTCACCCGTCAGTTTCGGGCACCTGTCGACCATGATACATATGTAGATACTCATGAGGCATATGACTCCTCCGCCGGTGAGAAACATATACAAGTAACCCTTAGAAGAAAAATCGTTCGATTATGTCGAAATGTCTCGTAAACTACGCGAATAATTTTCGCCTTACGTGATAGAAGAGTAATGGAATTGGATTATTTAGAACTTCGGTAGTGACAAGTACGGCCGTGGCTACCAGCACTAACTTGGCGTATAAACTACTGAGCACGTGCATTGTTTCATTGCACGCGCTGCGTTTCCTATTTCAAAGATACGGCGATTACATTAGCGATTGCGAAGGTGTTTTTTAGTATAGATTTCCGTACCGATATTGAACGAAGCCCTGGTCGTCGGATCCGCTGTGTCGTTTCTTAACCACCACGTTCGACGTTGGCGACAACGCCGGGGTATTTTCTCCTACCGGCTGACCGTTCTCGGTGAAACTGTTTGTCCGACTCGCCTCTTGACCGTTATTCCCGACGCATTCGGGTGGCGGCGGTGGTAAGGGCGGCGGCGGAGGGGCGCCATCGTCGGGCCCCGGCGGCATCGGGGGAGGTTCCGGGATACTGTTCCTACTCATGTCGTACCTGGTTTTGACTAAAGTGATTTCTTCTAGGTCCTCCGGAGGCGACCTTTTTGGTATCATCTGTCCCACCTGCAAAAGTAATAGAGTTAAAACGTTTGGCGTCCCATCTTCGTGGTAAGTAAGCGTACATCGTATCGATACGATTAGGAGCGTCGGATGTGAACCCGATTCTTACGGTAAAAGGACATTGGTCTACTCCTAGTTATCAAGCACCGGTAACGTATATCTTTACGCGCGATGCGTGTATTTGATATCTCTCAAGTCCCGTTTAGGGGCTGACTAGCCTAGGCGATATTTTAGCCAAAATAGAGAGACGCAACGGGTATTGTAACCGTAACTAGCGACTTCCTCATTTAAAAAGTGAAGCGTTTAACCCTTCCCATCTCTCGCCCTCTCTCTCTGCCTTGACTCGCGTACCTCTACATAAGCGGCCCATTTAAACTTAATGGGTCTTTTTAGTTCTGCGCGCATAGGGAAAGAAAAAAAAGCGGCTCACTCGAAACTCGTTGCGTACTCTTTTTATTCTTGACATTTTTATTGCGATATCTTTTTAAATCTATTTGTTATTCGAGTCCGCAGCCTTGCGATTTAATTCCCAGTTTGACGTACATCGGAAATTGTATTCTCTGCCGATGCGCGGATGGAAATTAAAACGTCAGCTAAACACCAGATGCATTCGCGTTTGAACGGCCACTCGCCTCGTATTCTTTGGGTTATTAGAATTATAAAACAATAATCTACGGCGTATTAAAAGCGTTCTTAATTCGCGGAACGTTTGTACAGGTGGGCGGGCACTTAATTTCAACATTGGTTCAGTGACCTACCGTGTTAAGATAAAACTGTACACAAATTATGGTTTTACGCGTACGCTGTACAAATACGAGATCGATGGGCTAACCACTTCAGTAATTTGTTGTATAAAATAGACAAATTTAAAAGTAATACAAAGAAATATTGGGAAATACAAAGAAAATATATAGAAATCAGAAATATGGTATATACATTATTTTTCGAAGTGATTAACAACTCGTACGACACTTAACACCGTGGGTGATATTCAATTTATTTCATAGGACCATAATCTGTTTAGCGAACAGTAGATCGCAATGACAGAATGATCATCGATTAATCCCCATACAAGGCCTAAAATGGCAGAAAACAAATACAGCTGAAGCAAAGTTCGCACTATGAAATTGTTGTCAAACAATTTTCGTCTTCCCCACCACTAATTTCATATTGCAAACCGGAAATGGGTTGGCCAACTTGTCGTTAATATATCGCCATATAGAATAGTTTACCAGTAATATAATTGCAAAATGACAAAGGCCGCCATTGTGCGCTGGGACACCTCCCGTGATGGATGATTAAAAATTGGCCAACGGGCTAAAACTCCGCGTAATCGGACATTGTAATTTAATACTGTCGCGCGTATCTGTCTTTCGATGTAGCCGGAAAAATGAATTTCGCTTTTCCGCGTTTGCGATTAGTGGAATTCTATAAACAATTTTTTCGACTGGTACGGCTTGATCTTTCACGTACTCAAACGTGGGAAAATTTTCGATTGAGATAAAAAAAAAGTATCTGCGTTTTGAGATTTTTATACTCTTAGAAGGATCTGTTTATGTTTTGCGTTGTTAGATGACCCAGAATACCAAGTACGAAAAGAATTAATTTCTCGCTAGCTAGTCTTCACCATCCATATTTTATTGTTCGAAAGAATGGTGCTAGGTTTTGCATTATACAAAAGTGAAATACGTCACGAAGCGCGAAGTGTTTTTTTGTTATATCGCGCGATCATTAAAGGGCCACACCGGCGTTTGAATTTGACCTGTTTCACGCGCTTGTTTCCAGAATAGGATTGGTCGTATCTGATACCAAGTGTTAAATTTTTTAAACGCCGGTGTGGCCCTTTAACCATAATTATCCGTATATTTCCCGTAAATAAAGTGTACTTTCTCGGGGTTTTTTGACACGATCTCTCCCTAGCTCCTGTTAAGGTCGTTGAAATTACTTCGTTATTAAATTTATCAAGTTGTTTGATAACAATTATAAAGTAGCTTATTTTTTTTTAATGATGCATGTATATAATCAGGGTTTCCTGTTTTACTTTCAATTCTGCCTTTAACATTAAAAAAATATTTAATATTTTCTAAATGAAACATTCTACTACGCGGAATTTTGGTACTTTTAACTCAAATTCAAGTTTTAGTTAATGGAGAATGAGAATATTTGAGATTTCACTTATAAAAATCTGGTTAAACAAAAATTGTATAAAATGGGTATTTTCCCGACACATTCTCCATTTCTGACCATGGATTTGGGGAAACGTTCGTAGAAAAAAGTAGAATAACCATGGTTTAGTTTAATTTATTTTCGCATTTAACAAAGGTTATAAAACAAAAATTATTTTGGTTTAGTTTTTCGGAGATTTTCAGTTTGATTTACTCTTATTTAAGATAACATTTTTGAAAAAATTGTATAAAAATTATTCTAGTTGATATTCGAAAAAGAAGTGAGAGACTAACGTCGGTAAAACGAAGTAGACACCACAAACGCTGTTGGAATTAGCAAATTGTGGCATAATAAATCTGTGCGAAAATAAATAATTGTTGGTTGCCGCTTTTGATGCGTTTGAACAACACCGACAATCGTAAATCCGCGCGTGACCTTGCCGGGAAATGGTATTATTTGCCAAGTGAAACGTAGTCGTTTGGAAGCACTCGGGACCATTCAAGAACAAAGAGACCATTACGTGCTCTTTATTCCAATTTGTTCTCTTGTCAGATGGAGCACGGCACACAAGCTACTCAGAGCGGGTTCAGTTGGGCTTGTAAAATTACTCGGCGGAACGTTTACTTTGATTTAGTGACCCTCTGACTTTGAAAAATACGCGCCAGTAGTCTAACATGTTTTTCATATCAAATATTCTGGTAATCATGCTTTTATTTACAACGATAATAATAATGAGTTTTTATTCAGAATTTGCCGTGAATTCGCGTTTTCATTTGCTTAAACTTCTTTACTCGAAATTCCAGAATTAATAAGCTACTCGGCAGTAAAGGAAATTCTGACTTTTTGGTGCATTTGAATTTCTAATTAAGGTTTATTAATTACCCCTGACATTCCGAGCGGATTCGTGAAAGATGCTACTGAATATTTCATTATTATTCAATGTGTTTCAATTCGTCTGATCAGAGCATTTTTTACGAAGTAGGAAAGGTGGAATTGGGAAATTTCTGTCGTACATAATAGAAGGGCTAAGCCCATGCTAGAAAACGCGTAAGGGTAACGTGTAGGGTGTGCGCGATATAGCTAGGTCTACACTCCTACACGTTTACCCTTTGCTATTTCTGGCGCGGGCTTAACTCTCCATTAATTACCGCTAGATTTTAATTTTCTCCAAGTTCGAAAAAAAATGAAGATTTTCAAAAATTAATTTTCAGTAGACCAATAATTTTTGAAAATCGTCGAAATCCGCGTTTTTTTCTCTCTCTGAAATGTCGCCCAACTGTAAGCTTAATAATTCTGTGAACCTCTCACTTAATTAAATTTATTTTTTCATGGATTAAATGTAAATGTTTCAAAAATTTATAAATTTTGTTTTCGAAGCTCATATAAGTGAAAAGTTTTCAACAGAACAAATTTAAAATTTCGTATTGTAAGAATACAGTAAGTAAAAAAAAATTAAAAAAATTTAGAAATTTTGGTTCTAGACTTGGTTAAATTGTTAATTTTATCACCTACATTTACTCTAATAGACACTGAAAAAGGAAAATGGTCTGGCAATTATCATTTTCTTCATAATGTCCCCGTTACTATGGTATACCTCTCATTAGAGACATTTTTAATTACACCAGTGTTAAGTAGATAATACTTACGAAATGGTGAAATGAATTTTAGAGCAGCGAGCGAACTTGTGAAAAGTGTGAGGGCGAGTCACTGCGGCGTCGGGGTGATCGTGTTCACACGTTTTTATCTCAATCCATTGTCGATATACATGTATAGTTTTTTTCCTTATTACAAATCGTGCCGTTGGTAACGATCATGTTGGCGGATTAATCGGAGTCTATTAAAACGGCCTATTATTTCCATCGAGAACGTGAGCGCTTCGCACGCGATAAAAAGCGCGAGAAATCGAAAGGAACGAAACTGCGGAAAAAAGACGCAAAACGTTTGGTGGCGCGTTGGTTTGAGTCTCGTTTCAACTCGTGATTGAAATCTACTCGCTTCGGCAGCGATACCCCCCTCCACTCCCGACGAACCCTTCTCCTCATTCCGACAGAGGTCGCGTTCGGAGTTAATAGGCAGTTGTAGAAATTCAACAGAATGTACAAAAATGAACGTCTGAAAGTATCCCGAAGTTTTGTTATTCGTTATCGAATAGCCGTTGTAACGTCATACGGTTAAAGAAAACATTGGCTGCATTTTAGAATGATATTGGTAAATCAGGGAACATGACGAAGAAAAGGATTCCGTTTGAGCAAAGATATCATAGACCTCGTTCCTAAAACCGATAACTTAATACTTATTGATGGTTTTGTAAGCAAGAGATTACCCACTTCCGGTACATGACCTCCGAAAAATCGTGTTCCGTTGGTTGCTGTGATGCGCTATCTATATCTTTTCGGAGTTCCGACATGAAGTGGGTAAACGCTATTGACTACGTGCGAGGCAGGGATTTCCAATCTAGGGTCTTATTATAATACGCCGGCATATTGTTAATGAGAGGATCGTCTGTTTTTTTCAATTTTAAACAATAAATCCTTCAATTCAGACTGAGGGAAATACGTTAATTTGTCATAGACGTTCGCTATTCTACATTTTCACGAGTTGCTAAAATCTAAAGGAGTGACAACCACACCATAATGAGCCTCTCTGTCGTAAAGTTGAACTTTATAATTTTGAGTAAAGATAGTTTTAATTTGTAAAAATATATTATCACAAAATTGACCTTAGATGTTAGTTTTAGAAACATCCTACTTAAAAAGTAATTTTTGTAAAAATTAAAGTTTAAATAAAGATCTAATTTTCTTCTATTTGGTTCCTACTTTTCAAAATTTGTTTCTTATTTCACCTTATTTCTAGCCTGAAAAATCCCCGGTTTCCCTTTTTTTTTCAGATAGGTACGCAAGAAAAAGCACGACTTTTAGCTAAAACTGTATTCAGGTTAAAAAAGATTATGTGGCAGCTAGGAGCAACAAACACAGCACCCTACACAATGTGAACGCAACCCGTCAAAAGTCGTGCATTTTATTGTGTACAGTTTTCCTTGGTTAGACGCCTTCTGACTTCTCCCTTTCCGTAAAACTATCAGCGTAAAGGTTCGTCCGATGAAATTTGTACACAACATTGCGTTAGCGTGTTTAATGGCTATTTGCGTTCTCCTTGTGTTTGTTTCTCCTAGGCGGCAGTAACTATAGGTTCTGCGTTCATGACAGATATTCTCCACCTAAACTGCGATCGCGTCTCCTCCCCCCTTACCTGGAGGAAAGGAGGCGCGTGGTTTTAATTTCGGGGATAACGAGGCGAACAAGATGCTTCCACATATTTTCTGTTCACCTGAATTCCTTTTTGATATTAATCATAAGCTAAAATCGTTGGAATTCAGCCACGAAAATTATTCCTTCTCCTGTCTCACAAGAAGAAAAGTAATAGCCTAGACGAGACCACCAAAATTCGAATTCAAAAATCGAAAGTAGGCTATTTTCAAGAGTAGAATGAACAATCTCGCGGAAATGGTAACTAATGAAGGTGTTGCGGAATGTGGTTAGAGGCGAAAAGGAATTTTCCAAGTTGACGAACGAAAACACCGACTATGAGGAAACGTAAAGATGACTTTTGAATGACGAACAACTTTATGTAAATAGCGGCACAAAGCGTATTTTTGAATTATGGGAAAAAGTACCGTGGGTTTGGTAGTTTGAACCTTTTGAAAAATTTCAATTTCGAAAAAAATAAAAATAAATTTGATTTTGTTTTTATTGATTTTTATTGATTTTCGTTCTTTTCATTAAATTTGAAACATTTTATGCCTATTTTTTTCTTTGGTTAAGTTTTCGATAATTTACGTGCATTGGTAATGCCAACAAAATTTTTAATTAAATTTAATTAAAACTTGTAATTTATTTACTGTTTTTCTTTGGTATAGCAACCATGCACTTTGTGCATTTTCATAAGTGATTGAAATCAATGGTTTGAAAAAAAAATGATTTGATTTAAATCAAATGAATTTTTCAAAACCGCAGCAGAAAATGCAAAGTTTGAAGATAACAGTGGAAAAAAGCGAACGAAACTGTCAGTAAGATTGCTTTTTGAACACAAACTCTGAATTAAATTCTTTCATCCAGTAGGATATGTAATGATACCCTCGAGTTCGTAAAGAAGGTCGAAATACTAATAAAACAGAGACGTGTGTTCGACGATTTTTTTCCTAAATTTTACAAAGAAAACGTTTATGTTGTGGTCTTTTCTTTATTTCCGCAGTATTCGCGTGAACATATCCCTTTTATTCGCGCGAAAGAAAAGCGATTCGAGACATACCGAGAAATGGGGAATTTTGTTTGGCAAAGGGTTGAGGGTTCAAAGATCGGGTAGGATCTCATTTCCCGCAGCAAAGGGGGATGGCCTTCCCCCATCCCGGCCAAAAAAAGCTGAGGAATTTAGAGACGAAAAATGATGGACTCGTGATTCACGGTAGTTTATCTTTCTAATGGCGATGTATCTTTTCCGCTCCACGAGACAACCTTCACTCATTTTGAAAATAAAATTTGGAAACGGCCAATAGCACTCTTCGTCATTCCCAATATTTAGTTTTTAAATAATACAACTATTGCTGAACACCATAATTAATAAAATAACGTAGTGTTTTTTGTTAGTACTGTCTAGCCGAACGATGTTACTACGCCGTGATAAGGGGGAATCAACAGGCTCGTAGCCACGAGGTGGAGGGGAACATCAGGAGCTACTGCCTTCTCGAAATAAGTCCAACTCCCCCAAATATCATTTAAAATTGTCTCCAGTTACAATTTTAAACTATAATATTTATCGAAATACACGAACCAAAATTATAAGGTAGGCCTATTTTTAATCATTTCCGAAGTATGATGAATTAAAATAAAGATTCCCCCTTACAGAAAGGCACTGCCAATCAATCAAAATTAATGTTTCTGGCTTCGGGACTGGAAATCAGCCTCGACAATAAAATCCGAAAGCCCTAATGTTCCGTAGCGCCATCTTTCGTCGAGATCGTAATCACCAGAACCATTGGTTCGTTGTGACTTAAACGAATTAATTTCTCGTAATCTTATCTAATTTTCGTCGCGAATGCCGCGGTACCTGGTATCCATTGGATATGTTTGCTATCGGAAATTAGGCAAATTTACAAGTTCTCGAAATGAGTTTGGGGAAAGTACGCTCGATTGCGCTTGTGTAGTAGAAAATGTTCATTACACGCCGCGTCAATTTTGCTATCTCTCAAATTCACGTTATTAGAGACCCTTTTCCAAGGTTAGGCTGTGATACGTTGGTGTTGTTATTGGAATTGTACGTATACCCATCTTCGTCGTAAGCGCAATCCGAGTCACCACCGCAAGAAATGAAATATATATATATATTTAGCTTTTTTTTGTAGCGTATATTTATTTTTTTCGTAAATTTCGCGTGGTTTAAAAAAATAATACGAGAATTCGAGTCCTAATGGCGCGCAAAATTTTCTTTTCATAAGCGTAACGAAAGGGCCATAATATTTTCCTCCTACGCCGCTTTAAAGTGATAGAGAGGGGTAGAACGAAACACGCTCTTCGCAACTTAAGAACGGGTTCATTACGTAATAGGTTCAAGTTTCGCTTTACAGTCGCGAATGGTGAAAGAGCATCTTGCCATCTTCGCTTAAGTTCGCGGGCGTCTCGCCTTCGCCTTTGTAGATCTCGTAGAGGTGTCGCCTTTTTTGAAAGGAATATCGTATTCGCGGGGGCCAAGACGAGAAACCTCACCCTCCTCTTTTGGTAATGGACTACACTATTGTGTTCCTTAAAGGCCCCTCTTAAGCAATTCAACCCGAGTGAAACCGTTCTTCTACGGCAGGGATCCTATTTCAAACAAGTGCTCTGGACGCGTTTTTTTTTGCTCCTAGCGCAATGACGGCTTTCGCCTCGTTCCGAATGAATTATCGAGTGTCATGTCATTTTGTAGTACTAAGGGGTAAGGTAAAGCAAAGGTGATAAGGTTTAGTCAGGTTGTTTTTATGTAAAATTATAACTAAAAAGTATTGTAAAATTTAACGAGATGGTCAAGAAGAAACCTCGTCAATTAAGGCATTTGCTCGCTCGAGTGCGTTTGATTCTTGCGCATGGTGGATTCCTGAAAAATTCTAGATTGTACATTTTCTGCAATACCTATTCAATTGGTTTGATCGGCGGGATACGCGAATCTATTCCGACCATTAACGAAAGCCTCGTTAGCCCAACGCTTACAATTGTTAGTCCCATTGAATTTATATTAGTTTACCAAAAATTGTTTTTGTTCAGTCGTTAACGCAGGGTCGTTTAAGTTACAGATTTAATATTTTTTCCCTGCATTTAAAGCGATATTATACACTAAAATAGATCAGCGTTGAATAAACATCCAGTTACAAAATCTATATTTATTCCAAACTAAAGTTACAGATTTAAAAAAATTGTTCAATTCGCCCTGTATATCTATTTTTGATGAGTTTTGGGCGAGGGGCAGACACTACCTTGATTATTAGAACACCCTCGTATGATTAAATCAAAGTCATCTGTCCCTTGATTTTGAGGATACTTCAATACATTCGAAATAGGTTGAAAAATACTATGAAGTGCTTGAAACTAGCTGAAGAGTACGACCTTGGCGTGATGGGCCATTTAAACATACCGGTAGGTCGTACTCGCGTCAAGACGCGTGAAAATTAATTCAATTAGTTTCCATTCGACAGTTATTCATAAAGCTTCTATAATTAAATTATTGTTATTGTCCCGTCTTGCATGTGCGAAATAATGAAGTTATATAGTTCCCCCATGGCTAGCTAAGCGCGATTCCGTTCGTCATCTCTACCAGCGAAGGAGATTGGTCGCGCGCCCGCAGGGAAGCGCTTCTCTACTCGTACTTCGCACCATCCCCCATCCACCTCTCCAGCGAAATGTTTACGAGTCCTTGACAAGTAATATTATAACATCCTGACTTGTCTTTGAAATTACCATATGCTACGCCGATAAACGTCAATAAGGCAAAAATTTTAATTTTTCACACTCGACGGAAAATTGTCAACAAAGAATTTATTTTCGCCGAGTTGCCGTTGATTACTATATATAGATCTAATGAAGTTTAGAACACGGTATCGCTTACATTACAGAGCCTTAAATATTTCGCGTTATTTGAGATGGCATTTAACAATAATTTCAAATTCGGGATGTCCGGCCGAATGGATTCGATTTGACGAGTCCGCGAAAGATTCCGTGAACTCTTAATTTCCGCCAAATTAAAACGAATCGAGCGTTCGACCTAATTTGGGGAACTGTTTTTTCCGCGACGCGTCCGCGCTGTGAATTCGCTTTCTGTCGGTCTCACGCGCTCAGCTACAACTGATGACAACGCGTTTTTTTCTCACGACGGACGCGACGCTCCACTAAAACGAAATTGATTATTTTCGCTCGTTAACTTTCCCTCGCGCGAAGCCCTGAAATTTGGTTCGATTTAATTAAATTAGTCGCTAAATACCGTAGGCTCTGGGTTGCTTACCCACGCTAAGTCTAAATATGCGTTGCCAAGGGAATTCGGAAATGGTCTCCTTCGCGATACAACACTTTATGCATTGATAACTATCGCGTACTACTCTCGAGTGTTCGAAGTGTAGTGTTTTGACACCCGAGGTGAAGTCTTTCATTATCCGGATTGAGCGTAATACTGGGTATAGGGCAATTTTAATCATGTTTTTACAATTTAATAATTCGTGACGTTCGGCCCACGTTGATCTACTTGTATTTTATGGCGATCGTGATCTTCGTGTATTATCAAGTTAATCGGATTCCGCTGCCGCCGCTAGCTAGCCTCGCTAATTCGTGCATTCGAAGTCGCTTGAAAAAAGGGGGATATCGTGTGATATCCTTAAAACAATTATTTTCTTTAAAAAATTGAAATATTTTCTATTTAAATTAGTGTTTAACCTACCAAATAATGGGCCTTTTTGTTTAAATTTCATCAATTTTTATATTAATAGATCAAAATATTGTCTAGTGGCTCGAATAGTTATGGTGATTTTTAGTCAAGTAATTGATGATATATAATTTTATATATAATCTAGGCTAACGAGTTTGCTTTATTTTACTATATCTAATAAACATTGAATTAAAATTAGCGAAATTATAGACACTACTTTAAGCCCTAAAAAGGATATTGTAATGTCTACCCTAGTGTATATTCAAAAATAGAACCGCGACACTGTTACTAGATTCGGAAAAGCAAAGACCGTATTACAAATAATTACACCTTTATGAATATTGGTCGAAATTGGCATTTGAATTTAATTGCGTATTGGGTAAAAAAAGTCTTAGGACAAACGATAAGTTTATCAACGATCACCCATTTTACGGACCGCATTTTACAACGACGACTAAAAAACGGACCCGAAACGGCTAATTTATCTATCGAAAATGAATGCTGAATATTTCATCTCGAGCTTGAGCAAGCAGTCCGTAAATTGGGAGGTCGTTGTTAAAAATATTTAAAATTTTAGCAGATAACGGACATTTTCAAAAACATAACGGAAGTGGCTTATATTTAGAGGGGCCGAAGAAAATTAGTCGCGTATTCAAATTCAACTTAAAGGTCTATAATAATCGCAATATTTGGCAAATGAGGCACTTGCCTCACCTGATGACCTGCCAAATCGACGAAACTCGCGGCGAGATCTTGGTGAAAATACCTTATTCTAAAACGCGACGCAGGCCAACGATTTTTTAGCGTCGTTTCTGAAGTGAAACCTATTTTTTGTATACCTGTATGAATTTTTTTCCTGACATTTATATTCAAAATCAGCCTAGCGACTATAATGATACAGAGCCATTTTCAATATTGTACGTACGTTCAACGTTTTTTTGTCTAAATAACTCTTTGCACTTCACGTTTTCGCGTTGTGTCGCGATACTTTTAATTTTAATTTCGGGTCGGGAACTCGCCTCTTGGAAAACGTTTTTTCTTTTCAGAAAGAAATTAAAGTATATTTCTACGTATTTCACGTTTTTAGCATCCATGCCAATCAGACCGTAAAAATCTCGACTAAATAATGTTTATCCGGAGCTCCCTCTGGAACGTGGTCCCAAAATAATCGCCGAATTTATTTTCGCCTTCGGAATGTTTTTGGGGGAAATTGCGGTAAATAGTCGGTATTTTCCCTGGGTAGTTCCGTAATATTGCACGACGGTAAGTGTGGCTGAGGATGACACCGATACGGGTTTGATCACTCTCAATCTTTACATTTCCCATAAAACGTTTCATTTCAAGGTCGCCAAATTGAAATTCGGGTCTCAATTTAGGGCAGTCGTCGGTGCTGGCCAGAAAGGATGTCATTTCGATTGAAGGAAAAAAAAGGAGGGTAGAGTGAAAATGTTTAAATCGTTTGTTCATATTGACACCTAAATCGTGTAAGGGGTTGCGTGAATATTTAACCAAAATGTACAAGGGGTAACCACTTATTTTATGTACACCGATTTATAGGTATAGGAAACCGAGTAGAGCCTTCGGTAATGGTAAATCTGTAATCAGCTACGTAATCACTTTTGTACAGTCAAACCTACGGGCTTGTATACCGATTACGGGCGGTGACCAGCCCCTCGCGATTTGTAGAAAAAAACTCAATAGCCTCATTTTAAAACGTTTTCTCATTTTATAAAAATTGGTCGTATGATATCGGCTTACGCAGAATGAATATTACGGGTCACCTGATATTCAAGATTGCGCCTAGATTCTGATTAACTTTCACGTTATAAAACACAATGCTATAAGTACACACCCTTAAAATTTATTGAAATGTACG
This sequence comes from Leiobunum rupestre, assembly GCF_980474605.1. Taxonomy (NCBI): domain Eukaryota; kingdom Metazoa; phylum Arthropoda; class Arachnida; order Opiliones; family Sclerosomatidae; genus Leiobunum; species Leiobunum rupestre. The sequence continues at coordinate 36,071,289 of NC_143387.1, forward strand.
TGATAAACTTGGTTTGGGGCACGAAAATTCACGATTTCGTTTAAAAATAACATGATTTTCTTGTTCGAGTTTAACTCTTTTTTACCTAAATACCCCGATAGAAATTTTCAGATAAAATATTAAATAATTTTTAAACAGAAACTTAAAGGAAAACATAAATTATCGCGTGTTAATTTCGTAGACAAATAAGTCTAAAATCTTTAAGTTTAGTATGCTTAAACTTTACCCTGAAGGGTTTCTAGTTTTCAAGAAATGAATTCTTAAAGGGAATATAACCTCAGGTTTTTTTGGTGTGGAACACCAACACTTCGACCATTTCCCGCTCCCTCCTATTTCTTCAGATATTTTTGGCGCTGGTTAGTGATTTCCAGCCTAAATTGTTAACATAAAAAACCTTAAAAAAGACTTGAGGTTATATTCCCTTTAAAGTCGTTTATATAGTATTTTCAAAAAATAATGCCTCTAATGAGTTATTTTAAGCAAACTCTTTTGTGCTTCTTCTATACAAACTCATTTTGAAGCGTGCAAAAAATTCATTATAGGGGTAAATATAGATTGTTGTTTGGGCTTAAGCGGGATTCAGAACCCGTCATTAAAGTGTTGTTGCCGGAAATTTATTTTGGAAGATTTGCGTTTTTAATCTCGAAACTTTCGAAATATTTACGCTCAATCGGGTGCTGTTATTCTTATTCGCGAATTATGTTCATTTAGTCCCGTGAGGTCACGGTATAAATAAGCCCCGGTATGTATATAGAACTTGTTTTTATCTCTGAATAAATTCGCGGGTATGAAAATGTTCGCCATTTGTTTACGCGATGTTGGCAAAATACATAACGCTTCCTCTTCATTTATTTTCGTGCTCAACAAACCTAAATACGACTGAGTTTGTTTTTGCGTACTTGGTTTATTGAACTTATTGTTATAATTTTACGCTTTACTCATCATGCCCGCATTTTTAATTAAATTACTAGCATTTAAAATTCATTTTGAAAATACATCTGCATTTGATGGTCAATAAAAAGCGAGTAAATAAGGCTGTTTTGTCAAGACACGCGATGGTAGTTATTTCAAATTCGGTCAATTGGAGCGTTATGAAAAACTTATTTGAGGAGGAGTTTTCGTTCCTTAAATCTGAGATTTTTCTTTCATTAAACGTCAAATTAATGTTTTAAATTCTGATGAATGTTTCTGAATTGGGAATTATCGGGTCACAGAAATCGGTAGACGGTAGTTGGGAATTATAAGGGTGGAATTCGTACCGGATTGTCGCGCTACTTTGAATTCAGAAATTGCTTAAGAAAAATTATCCTATCACGTTTCACGTTAACATGCTAATTGGGAGAGCCAATTGCCGGGGCCATCTGAGAGCACTCACGGAGCGATTAAAGGTCAACGATTGTAAAAATATGCCAGTTTTTAATTCTGATAATAAGGGAACACGAAACTTACATTTTGCCGTTGATTTTGCTAGTCCACCAAGAAGTAAAAATCCAAATTTCAGTATAATTTTCGATACTGTTATAGGAAGTACTTGACTGAAGCGACAATATTCGAATCGTCCCAAATCCGAATTGGCGCCGTGAACTTTCGGACCCCGTGCACGACGCGTTTCTCTGAACAAAACGTGTATTATGAAAGCAGAAGCCGCGTGTCGAGCATCTTGTAGCGATGACTTCCTTGATAGCAAAGCGCGCTCCTCAACAATCAAACATTCGCTGGTCCCTCTCTTTCATGCCTTAATGCTGCCGCCTCTCCTCATCCCGCCGAGCCCCCACCCAATTCCCCCACCGCCACGCCCCCACCCAATTCCCCCACCGCCACGCCGAAACCCTCCCGAGGAGAACCAGACGTGTGAAACCGTTTCGTATTCAACCAAATCTGGTTCAATCGGAATTCCTCCGAAATGTATTAATTTAAAAAATAACACAATAACGTATGTCCTATATTGAGAATACTGACTTGTTACAAAGCCTGGAACATTAAGGTTCCCGCGGTTGGTTTTAACTGGGGCCGAGCTCCCAATCCTTGAATCTTCAGTGACTGACATCATTGAATTTTAAAAACCCGGAATTTATGGGATTAAAAATGCCACTACATGTTTGGGTTTAAAAAGCGGATAAATAAGCCTGGTAGAAACCGTAGAACCCACATTTTGTGATCGTCAATTGCCGTACCACAAAAGTAACTCCTGATATTTTTTTTGTAAACTGGCTTACTAAAAATTTATCATATGAATTACAGGCATTTTTAAAGAAAGTTTGTCCCTTAAGGGATCCATTGGGTTTTTTGGAGATAAAGCTATGATTTGCATTATAGAATTTGTTCAGAGAAGTTTTTTTACTAACCCTTTAGTTATTGTTATAATACATCTGAAACTTTACAAACCAACTCAAAACCATAGATATAAAAAAAATTAATGGAGTAATAAAAATGGATCAGGTTTGTTATATTTTTTATACAGGTAAATTTGCTTAAATCTAGACCCGTAATTAAATTTAAAATTATTTAAAATATAGATTATGTTTTTAGATTCTTTATGGCAGTTTCAACTTTTCTAAACACGTAACAATTGCTATTTTATAATTTTAATATTTTGCGACCGATATACAAATTAATTAGCAGACGATTTTTCGAAGCGTGCTGGCTCTTACGCGTATTTCGTTAAAGGCAATTTATTTGAGCGTTACTCTAACAATAGAGTGCGATGCTGATCGAGTCTTTACCTCATCTATAGTGGCAGAAAACGTTATTAAACATTCACAGGGTTTTCCCTTAGGAACTTCTCTAATTAGCTAATTTTAATGGCCAATATATAAAATATAGTTAAATAATTAACTTATTATCAAATAGTTACAACATAAGTAACATAATACACTAAGTATGACATTTCCTATTGTTTTAATGCAAATTTCCTGACCGAACCTTTTTTAGACACTGACACTCTCGCCCAGTTTCGACTTGGACTTGCACTCGAATTGATTAGCGTGTTATCGTCCTTGGTAGTAGTATATTTCTCCTTGTTCATATTTAGACACTAGGGGGCAGCAGTGGCGTAGCTAAAGGGCAAGGGGCCCCGGTGCAAAAAACAAATAGGCCCCCTAACCAATATGTTTCCAAAAAAAAAAGGTTATGAAAAATCTTTTATTTTTCTATTTAAAATTTTTTAAATGAAAACTTACAATCTTTTGCGCGCTTTAATGTTTTAAAAATTATCAATAACTTCATTCAAATTTAATTTTGATGCAGCCTTGTTGTCGATTGCTATTAATGGTAAATGGCAAAGCCGATTTTGTCCCAGACTATTCCGCAAATAACTTTTAATTATTTTTAGTTTGCTGAAAGATCTTTCAGCTGTTGCAGAAGTTACAGGTATAGTGTGAAATAATAACATTGCAGTAAACACTTCTGTAACGTCACATTCAAGAACTCCGAATTTCCTTATAATTGTTGAACAGTCCACGGTTCGGTTAATTCAGGTAGCAGCAAATGGTAAACATTGAGAAATTGAAGCGAAAAATTTGGTCCTATTAAATCAGAATATTTTAACAGAAATTGATCACATTTTTGTAATAAAACTGTTTCGTCGATATCTACTAAAACTTTTGGCGTTAGAAAATCAAACGTGTCACAGATTTCTCTCATAGCAGTAAAACGCCGCTCTACTTGAGATATCAAAATGTCTAACACATTATTGAAAAGGGTCACTTTAAAAATATCTTCCATTTTTTCGAATCGGTGGTCAGATGACAGAAGCTAATTCGTCAAAATGTTTTTTAACTTTTCACTGCCGTTTTACTTGAAATTGGGGATCAATATCATATTTTGCTGCAGTTTCAGTTAGCGTCGAAGTATTCACGTTACATAAATACATGCATTTCCCGAATTTATCCACAGTATAGCCTAGGCTTAGGGACCCCCCTGCGGCCCCGGGTGAAACTGAGTGTAAAATTTTAGAGGCCCTGGGTGACTGCCCGGCTCCCCCCCCCCCCCCTAAGCACGGCCCTGCTAGGGGCTCTGTGCTGAGAACTAAACCGAGATTGTACAATAGCTCTGAAAATTAGTTTGCGATCCATTTTCCTAATTTACGTACATATGTTACTTATGTTACAACGATATCAATTCGCCTTATCATTTCATTTAACATAGAGCCACATAGTGGTCAGCTCGAAAAGTTAACCAGATGGTAAGTTGAAGCTTTTCCATTTTAAGAAAATTCTATAGCCAAGTGAAGTTCTCGCGTTGGCCGTTATGTACTGTTGCGTTGAATATTTGTACATATCTTGATACCTACACATAAGTCGTTCACGGCTTGATAGGTGATGTAGTGACAATAAATAAATAAGGCTAATTCTTAGAATAATTATATTATGTGGTTCGCTACAACCCTTAATCGAATTTGGCGGGACTCGTTTCGGTGTGAGACAAGTATGCCATCTCTGGGCTATTTTTGGAGACAAACTCTCTGAAGTAAAAACGTTTAATACAATTTTTGTGATTTTGGTTTCTATCAAAATTTCTGTACTTAATAATTTCCAAATTCCTAATGAACAATATGTAATGGTATGTGAAATAGATTGCAGCACAAAACTCAAGTACTTGACATCATGACAATCACGTTAGGCGGTTCTACATGTTCGGACCCCAAAATGCCGAGGGTTATAAATTTATTTTCGCCTGGACGTCGCCGTAAAAAAAACGTTAAAAACTTAAAATCCAAATCGACCGTGCTTCACGTGATTGGCACCATCCATGTGACTTTTACTATAACCGAAGATATGGTCTTAGATTATAACAACTTAAAAGGTTTTCTTTGTTTGTCGTTTTAATACAATAACCATTTTAATCGTTTTTGAATTTTGTAGTCTCTGTGCCGTGAAGTGATATGATCACAATGCTCACATGGCCATTAATGATTACTAGGAAGAACTGAGAGTCTTGAGAATTTCATTGATTTATTACCTAAAAATCTAGAAAATATTTGAGCCTTAGTTTTGAAAATTCGCCTACAACCATGAAGATTAATATCAAGTTATTGCCTATAAAGGCACACTATTTTTTCTTCTGGGGAGGTAAAATAATTGAATATTAAGTATTGCTCTCAAACTTAACGCAATATTTTTTTACAGGCCTAGCTGGTATAATGCCTTTTTTAACAGTTATTGGAAAAGATTTAGGAATGTCTGCAAGTGCGGTTGGACTTGTTACCACTTTCTTCCCATTTTTATCAATGATTGCAAAGCCATTCTGTGGTTCATTAGTAGACAAATTTCAGAAGCTTAAACTAGTTTCGGCTATTTTCCTCATATTGACAGGATTAACTTATTTGGCCATTAATTTTATACCTCAAAAAGGACCCGTACCAGTGAGTAGTATTCTAATTTGTTCAGACGGTGGATCTGAATTTGCACTAAATCAACAGTCTTCCAAATTGTGCATCGAAGATTTGGAACAGAATTTTGGAAATATATCTATGGACTTGAGATGCTCGGAATGTGACTTGATAAATGAAACGGGTCAAGCAGATTTTGCCAATGTGACTATAGACCAGCTGCAGTGTTTGTCTCCATCCCAAAATTTTAATTTTACTCTGGAGAACTATGTTAAACGCACGGAAGTTAATGTTTGGTTCCCAGTGGAAGAACTATCAGCTTATCCTCCAATACAGTGCCAATTACCCAAGTTATTTAAATGTGAAACCAAAATGTTTCCCAAGCAACTTGACTCATGCCAAATAAGCTCTATAGAGCAAACCAATTTTTGGTTCTATATTATACTCTTCATTCTTTGCCGTACCGGAACATCTGTCCTTATTTCATTATCTGATACTGCATGCTTTTCCATGTTAGAAGGGCAATATCATTTGTATGGGAAACAAAGGCTATGGGGCGCTGTTGGCTATGGTGTCTTTTCAATAATTGTTGGCTACCTCGTGCAATTAGCTACTACTAATCATAGTATCAATGGCAAAACAAACTACTCTCCCGGATTTTACTCTTTAGCCATTGCTATGGTAATATGTGCAGTAATTATAAGCATTTCTGACATAAAAAATCCTAAACCTTCTGGGAAAATTGCTAAAGATATTGGGAAACTGCTGAAAAACTCTGAAGTTATTGTTTTCTTGCTTGGTGTTTTGGCTATGGGCATTTTAACTGGAATATTTTGGAATTTCTACTACTGGTACTTGTCTGATCTGGGAGCTACGCCACTGCTTATGAGCTTATGTGTGATGGTTCAATGTTTTCTAGGAGAATTACCATTTTTCTTCATAGCTGGTTGGGTTATTAATAAAATTGGAAACCGAAATGCCATGTCAATTGCCTTGGGAACCTTTGGTGTGAGGTTCTTGTATTACTCTTATTTAAAGGATCCATGGTATACATTACCCTTTGAATTATGCCAAGGATTAACATTTGGCCTATTTTACACATTGATGGCAACTTATGCTAAAGCTGTTGCGCCTCCTGGAACTGAAGCAACTATGCAGGGGATTGTAGGAGGGACATTTGAAGGTTTAGGTAAAGGTATTTAGATTACTGTTTCAGAAGACTTTTATTTCCACTGTTTTACCTTCCTAGGTTTGGCGTTAGGTGGACTTTTAGGAGGTCAAGGATACTCTTACTTAGGAGGGTCACTTATGTTTCGAATTACAGCCTTATGTGGGGCTATTTGTGCTGTTCTTCACTTCATTGCTGATATTGTCTTTATAATCCGAGAGAGAAATCAAAGAAATGGTCCAAGTATGAATATTAATTAGTAAGACTGGTTTTCACTTGGGTACAATTGCACTTATTAAAGGGACTTTCAAGGCAGAGCTGTCGGGGGGGGGGGGGGGTTGAAGTCCATTTAAAAACGTCATTCGGTCCCCGTACGTCACATTTACAAAGTTACACTCTAATGACGGTCCCCGTACGTCACATTTACAAAGTTACACTCTAATGACGTTTCAGTGCCCCCCCGAAACAAAATCCTGGCTACGCCACTGTTTCAGTGACGTTTTTCGAATCGACATCCGACCCCTCACACCTCCCTTAAAAGTCCCTTTAAGGAAGTAAAATAATGCTTTTTGAACTTTTGCCCTTCAAAACTGACTAGTGAAAATTAAAAGGCGATTTTTTAAAAAGGTATTCATTTTAGAAAATCACATGTTTCTAAGTATTTTGTAAGGCATGTTTCAAGTTATTTTACTCGTTTCTAGTCTATGGTGAAAACCAGTGTAAAGGTTTGTAGTATCACAATAATGGAAGGTTCTACATATTTAGTTCACGTCCAAGCTGTGAACACTGAAGAAGAAACTGCTGATTTAAGAGGACTAAATTCTCTTCTAGACAACGAAGACAATTTGTAATTGAATGCTAAACAACAATTGAAAGTTGGGCTTGGTTCAGGTATACCTGAAATGAGTTTGGGTTAAAATGGAAATTATCAGGTTTTTAAGATTACTTTGAATCTCATTCGTCGTTTTTCAACATACTGTTTAATTTAAAATTGATCAACAAATTATGAAGTTACAACGTTATTGCGATTGAGTTCATAGTGACAAATTACTTTAATAAAAAATTTGTGGTACCTGGTGAAATATCGTGGTACTTTATGAAGAATTCATGTAATATTAAATATTCATAGATTACTGCAAATTACTTATCAATAAAGTTTTCTATTAATTCTCATTTTACCATTAATATCATTACTGATTGATTATAAATAAGCTTGTCGCGAGTTATTTTATACAAATAATTACTGTCGTGAAAGAACTTTTCTTATCAGAAAGATATATAGTGGAGCTGTCCTTGTTCCTTGTGTTATCGAGGGCGCGTACTGTCGTTATATAAGTGGTTTTGGAGTCGCTGATGTTTCCAATTTATTTATATTAGATTAAGAGATAACTTATTCGCGTTGAATTAATGAACATTAGAGATTATTAGAAAATGTGTAAATTTACAGTATTGGCGTATTTGACCCGGTCATACGGAAAACTAGAGCTAAGAAAAAAATGATCGGCACTATCTGGATAGCTACTCGTTATTTGGAACTTATTAATCGGCAGCAGGTACAGACTGGGTAGGAAAAAGCGAAGCAAAGTTCTTAATTCGGTGCGATAGACCGCCATATATTTAGAGCTCCGTCGGCGAGGGTCCTCGCTCTATCGGCCAGTTAGCACTTTTAAATAAATTATGGATCGGAAATGGTTTGTGACAAGCAAAAATTACGGTTTTGGTGTCTACTTGAAGTACTATGTGTAAAAATGCTTACAGATATCTGGCAACGGGAACCATACAAGAATGTTTGCCATTTGGTTTCTGTGTGAATAAACGGTGTACGATAGACCTAAACGTCCAAGGACAAAGTTGTACAGCAGAAAATTTTCTTATCATTCGGTGTATAGACACCACCCCTGCATATATGGGTTCCAGTTTTCAGCATAGATGGTTTGCTGCTGTTGTTTATATGCATTTCTATGATTTTCTTATAGACCAGTGACTAACAAAGGAGGATTCTGTTTAAAATATGACGCTGCGTTCTGAAAAAAAAAAAATATTTTAGGACGACTGGCAGTGTAGTAATGTACACGCCAGGCAGCGTTGAAAATCAAAATTGCCGCTATAGAATAAATATGCAAAATTTCCACTAAAGTTCTAAAGGTGGATTCTAGGTGAAAGAGTGATGCTAAGTTCGGAAACAAATAATCATACAAGGGACAGCTTGGTGATTTAGATGTCAATGGGCACTCAACAAACTTCGCTCAGTTCTGAGTAGAGCTTTACCCACAGATGGTTCATTGTTGAGAGAGTAAGAGAACGAGTTCATTCCGACCTTCCAGCACACTGAAGACTTCAAAACGGAAATTATTTGTAAACTCTGCCATCAAATTAAACGTTGTCTCTAAGTTAGTTTCCACAGTACTATCGCATTAGCCGTGTATCGTCCTATGACGATTTATTTCCGAATTTAGCACGTCTGTTTCATCTAGAATCTGTCTTTAAGATGAATGCAATATGTATTTACACGTATTTCGCTTGTAGCGGCCATTTTGGCGTATCAATTTCCAAATTACTAATAGTAGAAAAAAATACCCAAGTTTTTCAAATGCAGGGTCTGATTTTATATCGAACCCACCTTTGCTGGTTTATAATCAAATGATAGAAATAATCAAATACACACATTAAACAACAAGCAAAAAGTCATGGAGCCCATCTAAGCGCACTTGGTGGCGCTGATGATAAACGTACAATCTAAACTCCGAAATGATCGAATTACAGGAATTTATCTGCTAAGCAACTCTGCCATAGGACAAAGACCAAAAACGCAAAACAAAATTGTGGCTCTTTTGGACATTCCTTGACAGAAAGTGGTAAACGTTTTTACCGCAAATCCGATGAGAGTTACTTGTCATAAATTGTATCCGGGTTTGTTCCTAAATGATTTTAATTTGACTGTGCTAACTGGTCCATAGCACGAGAGGATGAGGTTTAAATATTTCGTAACAATGAAATAGTTACTTTCAAATTCTCATATACCTCGTCCAATGCTGTGTCGGCGGCTTTAATGGGATTTGTTGTACTTACTTTTACTCATTTGACCATTATCCCCCTTTAAGCTCTACTTCCAAGCCGTCCATAAAATATCAACCAAATTTACGCTTATGAAATAAGTAACGTTTCAAAATTAGTTTAATAATGACGGGGTCAGTTAAATGTTGAAATTTTTGATAGTTCAAATTAAAATACTCTTCCAATCTATCTGCTGGATTTTCTAATTTCATAAATGGCGAATTACTCGACCTTCATAATTCGAGACTCTTATGTTAATATATTTTTACTTTAGGACTTCCTCTTAATGGCGTTAGCTGTTCAAACATTTTCGGCATCACGAGAATTGACGTTAGTGTCCGCGAGGCTTTCTCTCGATATATTATTATCTCTCGGTTCGAGAGTAGCTGTGTGCGGCGGAAAAAGAAAATTTTCGAATTGGTCTCCTTCGCCACACGCGAGTATTATCGTGATCAGTTGAAAGCTAAAAGTCGGAGACGGAGTAGTATCGATACCCAATTTCCCAAATAAACATCAGGCTAAGATGTGGCCGTGGGCTATCAACCCAAAATTGATACTCATTAAAGTGCACTTCTTCCTTTTCTTTGGCGGTAAGACCTTTCATCTTTAACTCTACGCTACTCTTAATTTAATTAATCCTATTTCACTCGTTATTTTACAAATTCCGTATACAACGTATATTCGACACTAAAATGTAACGAAATATTCACTACTGGTATCTGATATACCGATAATATCAAAGTGTTCTTTAGAGAACAGGTTTCATTTTCTTTTTAAAATGAGTTACTTAATACTTCCGTACCTTTAGTACTGAAAGTGGTATGGGAAATAATATTCTATACTTAGCATCAAACAGAATTGAGACTTCCCCGTGTAGTTTCTTGCCTTTGGTAAAGATGAAATTGGTGGTTATTCCGGGAATAATTTACATAAACTACTACTTATGCAATTTTTAATATCCACTATCGTCGCCCAAAATTACAAAATCCACTGACTATCTTTTTTTAAACACGCTATCGTTAATTAGGATGAGTTTACCCGCGCGCTCCTCAATATTATAATTTTGAAATATATATACCTTACATTATTTACGCTCACCCATTTCTTGACAATTTGACTCGATCTATACATTTTTCTTGACATATTCAGTTTGTTTCGAAAGTGAAGGTGCATATTTAATTTGACAATTTCGTCAAGTTTAAGAAATAAATTCTGCTACTGATACTAAAGTATCAACGCCTTGTTTGTAGAGCTTAGTTGTAAATCATGAAATTAAGCGTATTTGGGATAATGCTCTTTCGTTTCAAATTACCCATTAACACTTTATGATAAAAATGGCCTGATTTAGTAAATTGGGATACCCGATATATTGTTTTATCTATCAGAATCTGGTAGCTGTTGGGTTGCCTCGTTCTAATATCTCCGTTCTCTTAATATTTAATTTATTACCACGCATAAATTAAGAATCGCATAATATTCTCAAAGTGCTGCCTACAATCACATGCGTTTATTAAGGGGGAAGACTACTGTGGCCATTGTCTACTTTCGCGCTATCTCAAGCTGAACTCTTTTAATTTTGTGTTTTAAATTATAAAATTAATAGTTATGTGTAGAACAGCCTCTTGGTTAGTGATTAAAATAATTTTGACGATTTTAAATTTAAAACTAATTAAGTTATTACGTTTTAATTCGGGCTAAACAAGTTGGGCAAGGGTCCAAACTACCCTTTAGTTAGAACCTTATATCTCGTTAACTAAGGTTCAGTCTAATAATAAAAATATAATTCAATTATTTAATTGTTAAAATAGAAACGTTCAGCTTGAACGAAAAAGAGGTTTTTACTGTATTCTTCCCCCTTAACGGAAACCAGTTTTAGTCCTTTAATGGTTGAAATGGCGTTGCTCCGAGCTATTTTCCCATTCTAATCGCGAACCTTTTTTCGGCACTGATATTTTTCCTTGTCATCATTTTCCAGGACTGTCCTGTCTCGTTCCTTACATAACAGTCATTGCTCAAAGTTACGGGGTATCAGCCAGTCTAATCGGCGTCATCACGATATGTATCTGTATAGTTGGACTCGTCGCGAAGCCTTTGGTCGGGGCCATTGCCGACCATTTCCACAAGCACAAAGAGACGCTTATAGTGGTGGTCATCGCCACGAACATTCTGTACTTAGCCATTGATTTCCTGCCTCCTACCATACACCGCGGTATCGTTCGAATTTCCGCGGACATCAATACCACTCGAAAGTGGACAGCCAATCTAAACGCGACCAACATTTGTTTCGATACCTTAAATTTGAACGTTTCAACTCTCGGGTATTGCTCCGTTTACGGCTTTGACGAAGAGTTCAACGCGACATTTCTGTTCACTAATACGACGCCTAATAATAGTCCGATGGACGGAAGCCGAGATATAGAGATTTTGAATCGAACTTTTTTAGAAGCTCGCGACTCTTTAACTCATTACCGTTGTCATCTCGAAATCGAGAGTTCTCACCTTGAACTTTGCGGAAATGTCGAAGATATCGCGCCAATTTACCACAAGTACCAATTTTGGCTTTTTATCGTTTTGGTTCTGTTTTCTCGAGCCGGGACTGTGGCCATCGTCTCGCTGTCGGACACGGTCACTTTCGACCTCCTCGGGGGTACGACGGAGGGCTACGGCGTTCAAAGGCTCTGGGGCAGCGCTGGCTGGGGCTTATTTTGCCTCGCCGGTGGCTTAGTCATAAAATTAACGAGTCCCAACGACCAGGAGATTTATTACTCCGCCGGGTTTTATATGATGTTCGCGATCGGCGTTTTGGATGTCCTAGCTTTGTGGTTTATAAAATTGGAGAATCCGTCTAGCTCCGGGGATCTGTTTAAAGACGTGGGTCAACTTCTAAAGAATACCGAGATTTTGTCGTTCCTGCTGATTGTGTTCGGAGTGGGAACGTTAACCGGTTTGCATTGGAATTACTTTTACATGTACCTGAATAGTTTGGGAGCCAACAGCCTGCTGCTCGGAATAGCCCTGTTCTTGCAATGCTTTTTGGGAGAGGTTCCTTTCTTTTTCGTGTCGAGTTGGATCATCGACCGAGTCGGTAGCTTAAACGCTCTTACCTTTACTTTCATCTCATTCGGAATCCGTTTTTTCGTTTACTCGTTCATACACGATCCTTGGATGGTTCTACCCGTCGAACTCCTAGAAGGCGTTACCTTTTCGCTCTTCTATTCTGTCATTACAATTCACGCCAAATTAATCGCGCCTCCTGGAACTGAAGCTACCGTCCAAGGTCTCGTTGGAGGAACTTTCGACGGTCTAGGTTAGTACTTTCGGTATCGCGCTCCGTTTTTAGTGGGAGCAATTTACATTTTAAAAGTTTAATTGAATTCATTTTAGGCGTCGCTATTGGAGCTTTATTAGGTGGAATTGGCTTTGATGAATTGGGAGGCCGAATGACTTTCAGATACGCCGCACTCATCGCTTTGGCATTCAGCATCATTCACGTCGTTGCGAGAGTGGGTTCCAGGATAGCTGTTTCCAGAGCCAAGCCTGTGGTGCAAAAAGGTAAGAGTCCACGGATTTTTTTAAATTGCCTTTATTCGCTCAACTGCTTTAACGTTTCAGTCAAAATTGCCCAGAATAAAAAGAACGCTTTGCCATACAGATATTTTTATTTAAATTTAAAACCAACTTTATATTATATAGAGGATCTGAAAATGTCCGATTCACCGTCGAAAGAAGTGCGCTAATTGTGAAGTTCTTTTTGGTGGTCAACGATTCGGAACTTTTAATTACTCGCTTTCTTTAAATCTGTTTTTTTTTTCAAGTATAAATAATGAAACGCGACGTAAACTGTACAGCAGGCCACCGCGGCGAAGCCCGATGTTAAGAAACTGTTTCGCCCGCCATATCTGTCCATCGCGATTCCTCCAACCAACCCTGCCGTTGCTGCCCCTATATTTAAATAAAATTTAAAAACACAATTTGTAATTATTTTTAAAAGTTAAGTTTGAACAAAAGCCGTTTGTAAAATGGGTGAATACTGTGAAATTATCGAAAAATATATAGAGACGAAACCAGCGTCACCATGTTATACTATTTAAATGTGTCTTTTAATAGGAGTAAATGAACCGAAGTTATTGAAATTCCCCCTAAAACTTGGAGGAATTTTGTTTATGCGAAGTTAGTAATAAATATTTGAAACGCTTTCCTTTTCCGTGGAAAAATGTTTGGTATTTCCTGAGGTATATTTTCGAGGAATAACACGTTATTAGGTGGAAGTGCTAAAACTTTGACTTTTGTGGTCTCTTAGGGCCCGAAATTTGAAAACAGACAAAGTAGAAGTTGTCACAAGGATCTAAAATACAATGGTCTGATAATTTCCGTTCATTTACTGCCTTTTTTTTCGACAAATTATTTTTAGATTTCGGTAATTGCAGTGGTAGCAAATACCTTGACGCTCTTGGAAATTTAGACCCGTCTCTCTTGGTATATTTGACCATATGTAACATAATTACTCATAAGTGTACCAGAAAGAACTTTTTCTCAATGAGACCTTGTTGCAAGGATATGACGTAATTGACGTCACTTCCCAGTCGATGACGGTTTTATCGTCATCAAAGCTAGTTCTGGCGGGGAGGGAAGGAAGTTAAAACCAGTTTTACGCGACGTTAGTCCGTATTTTCTTTGGTGGCTGTGAAACAAGGTCTCATTTAAATTTTTAATACAGAGATGTTAAACAGAGGCACACTTATGAGTAATTATGTTACATATGATTTGACGAATAGTTATGGTAATAATAATCACCCAAATTTTCGAATGTGCCGGCCATAATTCCTTGAACACTCGCTTCGGATCCAGGTGGGGCCACCTTCTTCGCGTATGACGTCATCGTGGAGTAAAATAAACTGTAGGCCGGCCCGTGAAGAATTTCCGCCGGTAGAATAATCCACGGGTCAATAATGTAAGCGTAGATAACGTACCTAAGTCCGTAAGCTAAGAAGCACACCGAGACGGTCAAGAAGTGACCCATGAATTTGATGATCACGTCCGAGAAGAAAAAGAATGGCAACTCTCCGGCGAAACATTGTACCGCCATCACTAAACCCATGATGGTATGATTAGCACCTATGTCTTCGAAGTACCAAAAGGAAAATGACCACATTAGTCCCGTGAGAAATCCCATCGCGAGGACTTCTACAATGAACACCACTATGGGCGGCTTACGGACGAGGACGACAAAGGTTTGAGCGAGGTTTAACTTCGGCTCTTCGACTAGCTTGTCCGCGGTATTTACCGCATTCATGAAGTAGATGACCAAGAGGTCCACGCAGTACGTTACCGACATGAATATGAAACCTACCGTATAGTCTACTTCTTGATTAGCGTCTTTAGTCGTGTTAAACCAATATCCCATCAGGCTACCAAAACCACCCCAACCGATGGTTCCCCATAGTCTTTGTTTCCCGTAACTGGTTTCTTCTTGACCTTCTAACAGTTGGTAACAGAGAGAATCGGCTAGAGACATTACTGTCGAAGCGAATACCCACGAAGATACCATCAACAGCAAGAATACCCAAAATTGATAAGATTTGTATAGGTTTCTGTTTATTAAAACGTCGTCTAATTCCATACAGGGGTGGATGGTCGTGCAACTCATTTCGCATTCTACCAAAAGAACCTCGTCGCAAGTCAAATCGTACGTTGTTCCCGTCGGGTCTGTTATCCGATCTATTTGGATACGATTTATTACCGCGATCGTGAACTCTAAATTGGATAAATTGCAAGACAACGCCTTTGGCGAATTGTAATCCGGCCCTTCGCAAGTTAAGAAACTACACGAGCAAGTAGTGGTTTCGTTGGAAGCGCAAGTTTCGTTGGTTATTCGCGTGCCTTCGATGCCCAGTCGCGTCCCGTTCGGGGAACAAACCACTTGACCGCTTGCGGACGTGACCTCTTTCCTCAGCGGCTGAAGGAAGGCGATGCCGCTGTAGGAGATGCCTGTCATGAGCACGGCTATCATGAGCATTAACTTCACCGCGTTGTGTTTGTCCGCCAAGCTGCATAGAAAAGGCACCGTAAAGAAAGCCACGAATGGAAGAACGGAATAAGTCAGACCAAGCGCTGTGGCGCTTATGCCGAGTTGTTTGGCTATTATAGGAAGAAATGGCAAAATGGCGGATTGTCCTGCGAAATATTGAAAATGTTCGAGTTCATATAGTAAACATAATTAAATAATATTACAAACTAAAACTTAAGCGACTTAAATTTGGTATAATCGTACCTCCAAAAAAGAGAATATAGTGCAATTTTATGGGCAAAAGTCTCCGGTTTATCCACTGGAAAGCCATCTGTAGAAATCGGCGAATAACGGGATTATGTCATAAGTAAAATTGTGTGTACGAATTCAACTTTTATTAAAGTTATTATCTGAGCTGCCGATCCCACTCGAGCCTCCACGATACTATATATCTAATTGTTACCCCGGGCTACCGCCGAGTTTATTACTTGGCACAATAATTGCTTCGTTATTTTGATAAGATAATTGACTAGCTCGCGCCGAAGCTATTTTTCTCAAATATTCTGAACATTAACTCCTTCGTATGTAGATCCGTCTTTTGATTAATTATAATAACTATCACATTTTATCCAAAATTATACCTCGAAACTTTAATTATCGTACCTCCGTAAATAATTTATTAGTTTATTGTGAGGGGTTATCTTTCGACGTTCGAGAAGATAGCGGGTCAGATGATATACAGGCGAGTTTTTTTAATAGAAAATGTTCTTTCTTACTTGAGATTGTCTAGCAGAATTATCTTTGACGAGTTCTGAAAGAATTGTACTACCCATATACTGTCAATGCCATTTTTAAATCGTTATATAAACAACCTCCGGATAATCTCCTATAAAGCGCGATCTCCGGGTTGAGGCCGTTAGATGGGGGCCTACTCGAATTTCTCGATTTTCGCGGTTAAAGTTCCTCTTTTATCTATTAGTGAGGAAGTCTTGTTTTTTTCAAACTCATCCTCCCGACTAAAGGCGTACTTTGGAATATATAGACATTTCAATGTAAAATTTACAGGGAATGGATTCCGCGTAGAGTTAAACTTGAAGGAGACGAATAACGCGGCAGACTTCGTTGAAATATTGAGGGAATTAAACGTCTGCGCTGCGCGTGGAGCAAAACGGAAACTATATTAAAAGACTCGTATTATAACGTTGTATAGAATAGGATGGGGGACCAAGGGTTGTTGAATGTGCTTATACAAATGGAATGGGACGGGGATATCCTTATTAGACAGTTATTTTCAATACGGCTTTGCCCAGTATAACGGCTCATTGGCATTTTCATCCGTTAACACGCATTTTCATCGAAACCAATTTACTCAATTCTCGAATATACACAATTTAATTAAAAATATATTTGCCTTTGATATTTATAATTCCATTCACTAATATAATGCCGAGTTAGGAATCCGTGTCAAGTACGTAGGCGTCCCAGTTTCATCCACACTCATTAGCTGTCCGGTATAAACGCTTCGCCATTACCGTGGTAAATATGGACAGCCCCGGGGCACGAATGGTACTTATTAAATATTTTGGGGCCGGAATTTTTCTTCCAACCCGTGTCCAGTTGTCTGTTCCACGAACAATTAAGCACCCGGTATAACTCTGGGTGTTCCATGAGCGTTAAGGTGTAAAAGTCTTGGTGTCCCATGTATCCCCGGAATTCGTATTTTTCGCACAAGGAGCTTATGGATTTTTCCTTCAACAACTCGTTGTAGAGTTTTGAATCGCGCATGCGTTTTAGATCTAAGAGCACCACCCCCGTGTTGAAGCCTTGTCTACCGGGATGAGGCCCTCCTACGTCACTTTTTGGGTTTTTGGCGCGATACAACGCGAAGTCGTACCGGTATTGGGGTTGTTGGTCGTACGCCATGGCCATCACCTCCTTATCTTTGAAGCTGTCGAATTCGGACCACAGTTTGGTGATGTCCACTCTGAACTTAGTGTCCAAGTCTAACATGATTAGTTTGTCCAAGGGTTTAAACGGCCTAATCTTGTGGAAAATCTGCGATATAAAGAATATATCGTCGTTGTATCTGCCCACGTCCTTAGTAAAGAAGTAGTGACGAAAGAGTTTGATAACATCTTGGAATTGCATGAAGATTGGCTCCAGATAGTGATACGATACCTAAAAAGACTTGAAATTAATATGTTATGCTTTTAACAAACCGTTAAATGTTTTCACGCTTGAGGAAATAACTTCTTGGGATATCTTGCTTAAAATGGAGGTAGTTAAGTTTTCTTGGGGCGCACTCGAAAACCTTTCAAATGCATTTTGGTTGTCAACCCCACATCTGACGAACTACCTAACCGATTTGCGAGATATTTTGTAACCCGGTTCCATATAATATTATGAAGCCCAATTTTTAAAAATTGACTTTTATCCGACGTATTTTAGTTTTAACATCGCTGCAAACAAAGCCTTTAAGATAATTAATAGCAGAGTATAAAAAGCCTCACCTTTAAAATATCTCATTATCATTTATTGTGTTTTACCCTGAGACGGAAATATTTAAAGCGTTTCAAATTAATATTGTATATTAATATCATTTTATATAATATATAATATTATATAATAAAATAATTTAGTATTTGGACATAAAATATTTGAGGTCACAAGCATTTCAATTTTCTATCTATGAAAAAATAGTAACCGATTGAAATGAAACATTATATATTGATAGAACTAAGTGCTAAATTGATGAAACATTATATATTGATGGAACTAAGTGCTAAATTGATACACACCCAGATTTTAAATATTGACCTGTGGCGTAAGATAAATCAGGTGAAAGGTCACTCAATATTTTACGAAATTGTAGAGAAATAAAGAACTTTTTGTTTGATAATTTCGACATTCTGATTTCTGTTGCTGTAGGAATCAGGGCTTCGACATAATACTCGAATAATGGTTTTACCTTGAACTTTCGTTTGTCCGCCATGAGTTTGGTCAAGGTTCTAGTAATCCGCATTTTACTGGGAGAGTCCAGTAAAACGTGAAAGTGAAGGTCAGCTTTGCTGTGATCCAAGATACTTCCCAGGCATCTGACAATGTTCCTTAAGACTTTCATTCTTTTGTAAGCGTACTTGGCGAAGAAGGTGACCGATATCGCGGGTTTTTCCGTGCCCGTCACTTTAATCTCCTTGAACTTGCTCTTGACCTCTCGCAGCTCTTTGGCGTGAGCCGAGTTTATCCATCGTAGACGGACTACTTCTTTGGCGAGCCTCGCGTTCAAGGGCACCTCGTCCAGCTGGATCTTTGATACCAGGAAACGTTGCATGTACGCTACATTTAACAACAAAATGGACACAGGTATCCCGATTAAGAGCACCGTAAGGCATCGTAGATGCTGTTGGGAATATCTATCCATTTTTTTTCAGTAAGGCATTTTAACTTTTTGAAAGTGATACAGCAACAAAATTAAGCCTAACGCGGCCTTCTTTTCATAACGTATTTACGCCCTAGACAGCGCGGCGGTTCCGTCATCGCGGATTTATCCGTGGCTCACTTCTATCTGGCTCTAAGGAGGTCACCTACAACCGTGAAGCGTTTTTTATTTCGCTATAACCAGTTTGTTGGGCTCCTCCTAATGTTTTCCCCTCTCATCTGAGTCTACTTATTACAATATGTGGTTTGACTGCTTTTTGAGGAAATGCGAGCATGACACCGTAGGCAACGTTTCTGCGATTCAACTCAACCCCTGTTTTTTGGTGAATTTTATAAGTCAATTCGTGCGTGAGTGCGTGCGTGATTCGAGGAAGTCTCGGAAATCGGTCGACCTTGATCTACTGCAGAAAAGCGTATTTTTCATGACTATTGACCAAGTTAATTGTTTTCTTATCAGTAGCGTTACCAGGATTTTTCTTAAACGCAGACTAGTACATTTTAATTACCCATATTCGGTGTGCCGGTTGCCCATGAATTGGAAATATTTGACCGGAACACGGTTTAAACATAACGTAAATAAGTTCTGTTTGCAATACGATTCAATCAGATGCAAATTCTTTAATATTTTCAATACTAAATGTTACACACATAGATGTGAACTAGTGCCCCACCTTATCAAGCTATTCAGGTTGTAATTCTCGGATATGTGAAATAATCGGTTGCCAGAGCAGGTTAATATTTTATATTCACCTCACCAAGCAATGCGATGTCCAATTGTATGGGATTCATTATACAAAGCAACCGATATGAACTAATTTTCTATAACTATTCTGATTAGATGAGTTATATATATATATTCAAAATTGTTTCAACGACGCACAGTGGGGAAAACTGAGCCCAAACCTGGCCAAAAGTCAAAAAAATAAATCGCGCGTATGAATTTCATTTTAATTTATAATATTTGTTTATAAACCACCGCACAATTTACCGGTGTTTGATTTTTGACTGCAAAATTTTATTCTCCACCAGGCTCTTTAGAAGTAGTAGATTTTTGTAGAAATTTTAAGTAGGAGTTTTTGCATAGTTTTTGGTATACTTTCAGGCTTGATTTAAAAGGTAAAGATATTTTTTTTGCAGTCTTTGGTTTTGGAAATATCAATACCAAGTAGATATCGATATTTTAGAGTTTTGAGAGGTCTTTAACTAATATATTCCTTTTAGAATTAATGTGACTTTTAGTTCTGAATTTAGGTAGAATAAGTTACAATTTTTGATTTAAGTTCATGAATGTTCATTATTTATCACAATATCGATTAAAATTTTGCCAATTTTTGCCTATTTTCTATTTTTTGTACAGATTTCCAATAGATATATGAAATTAAAAAGGGTGTCCAATTTAAAAACGATCCATGGCGATAACATCAAAACCGTTTCCTGTACTAATTTCAAATTTTTGTGGCACTTAACACGTGTTGGGGAACAATTAAAAATGATAACATTCATGACCTTGAACTGTTTCTTTAAGATCATTGAAAAATTAACTCGAGAACCGTTAGATTTAGAAAGGTGTTCCTCATCATATTTAATGTCTGAATAACTTTAGCCCTAATTCATTTGATCAATTGAAAAAAAAATTGAAATTAGTACAGGAAACGGTTTTTGAGATATTAATTTTGACCAGGTTTGGACACATTGTGCGACGTTGCAAAACCCTTAAATTTAAATCAATTTAAAAAGCGGACTTTGTAGTGAGTATAACAACCTGTGTACCAACTTGCTGGTTTATTTGTAACCGTTTTGATGCACAATATATATATATATATATATATATATATATATATATATATATATATATATATATATATATATATATATATACATATATATACATATATAATAATCTTGTGGGAAGCATGTCAAAATAAAAAATATTCAAAAGTAGAAAGTCGGGAGGTATGCAAATTCGAGAACTCTGAAATTGCTCATCTACCGTTTGTCGGCTTATAACGAATTAAGATTGGTTTCGGATTAATTTATCTTTTAACCCGTATCAAGGGATATAGAAAATCTTATCTGCCTAGGTCAACTGTTATTTGAGAATCAGTTGGATGCTCTAGTGTGAACGCAGCTCTTCTGGCGTTAAAGGCCGACTACATAAATCTTCGGTTTACTCTGTCTTTCACTGGAAGTAGGCTGACTGCATGGCACACGTGTATTGCAGTAAGCTACTTCCAGTGAAAGACAGAGTAAACCGAAGATTTATGTAGTCGGCCTTTAAAGACTAGTACGTTCACATGGAAATAAATTGGCTAGGCTGCTAAACATAAGTGAAAACTCAACGTAAGAATTGGAACTTCGAAATCCAAAACGAAATTGTAAAAATGAAAACGAACGATAACTTTTTCACGTGCTAATTTTCGAACTTAAAGGGCAACGTAAGCTCTGTGGCAAAAAAAAAGAAAAAGCACCGTGCTTTTTAACCCCCTACACCCCCACTCGGTACTAGCGAGACCACGCAGTGTTTACCGTAAATTTCGCACTTTGCATACATAGTCACACAAATGCCAGCTCACTTGCGTTGCTCTTTAATTACATTTCTGTCTCACTCTAGCGAAATCTGTTGTACATTTTAATTACGCGGTTTTCAAATAATTAAGTCAAATTAATAAATATCGTATCGACATGACCTATTTATTAAAGATTTTTAACCTTTATTTTTGAAAAAAGAATCTTAAACATAGAAAGCCATTTAACGGCGTCAAGAAATAGTAGCTCAAGAAAAATATAAATGACATTTTCCAGTTGGTACATTCGAATGGAAAAATCGAGTAAAGCGCGCTGAAAGAGAACGGAATTTAAACGGCTGTATTTGGGATGACAAAATCGATGGAGTCCGGTGGACCAGTCCGAGCAAAGGCTTAAATAATTCCCCTGGAAAGGGGCGAAACTATTATACGTGACCAAGTATAGTTCCCTTTTCCCTTCTTTTTTTATTTCCTTTTCCCAATTACGCCTTTTGGACGTACTCTACTGAAAGGCTGAAGCACGCTCTCGGAGAATCCCGAATCCTTTCCTTAGCCTATACGCTGTTCCGATTTCAGAACTGGAGACAAAATTCAATTACCAACTTATCGTGACGATTCTCCCCTTTCGCGGCATTGACGCCAACCGCTTCGCAGCAGGCGAAACGTTACGTCCACCATAAATCTCTTTTTTCTATACTCTTAAGTTAAAAGCTGCGAAGGCGCTCTTCAGTCGTATTAGCGTCTAACGCGAGCCGAGTTAACGGACTATCTCTTATATAGCCTTTCATATACGGAGTTGGAAGCCTTTCGTAGAAGGGTTAAAATGTCGACGAATTTGATTATCTGACCGTAGACATCTTTGACCTTTCTATAGTTGCCTTTATCGGGCTTTAGAGTCACTCTAGGCCAGGATTTATAACATCAGCTAGGTTCCTTCTTGAGTTACGAGGGTCTATATATTAAACCGAAGAAAAATTGGTTCTTATTTAGTGGTGCTCGCTCCTGAGCTCCTCGCAAGTTCGCAACATTCACTTAAAAATTTATCAGGCTGCGAAACGTTTAATGTTAGGCTTGAAAAGACCAAAAAAAAAAAGATTTTGCCGATGTTATATCTATCATTGGTTTTCTAAATGCTTTGTTTTACAATACAATTAAATAATGGCACAGGTTTAACGACCGAAATATATTTATTGTTTTTTGTAGACTGTATAGATGATAAAACATTTAAATATTTTTGTTATAAGGATACTGGATTAAAATGGGGGAAAACTTGCAAAAATAGCTTTCACTGGGTATGAAACACATTTTGTTTTTTGTTTTTATCTCAAAGCGCACTCTTGCTGTGGAAATATGCAGGTACAATTATAAATTAATATATATATATATATATATGTTCTGAAATATATTTATATTCAACAACCATATCTTCAACTTTTTTGTAAAATTTTAAAGAACGTTCTTGGAAGAACTAACAGGAATGTTATTATAATACAAAAAGAAAACATGTTTGAGACGCGACAATGGCACATTCGTGAACAACACTAGAAACCCCATGATTCAAATACCTTCATGGCAATACCCTAAACCACCGCGTCAAGTACATTCGATTTCATCTTGGATACCTATGTCATAATGGCTCTTGTAAGTATGAAACGGTAGGGATATTTTGTCCAGGCAAACGCCATTTGACATCTCGATCGAATACTAGAGGGAACACCTCTAGTGACAATGGAACAAACCAATATCGTGGTGCATCTTGGATAGACGAGGAACAGTATAAGGCGATGACGGCGGTAGAGCTCCGTTATTAATAATAAGATTAACTGCCGTTTGAAACTTACGTGGGACACTGATAGAGTTATGGTAATATCCAAGATGACGTTTCTAAATTACATTTAGGAATACACTGGGAATTGTTGTTGCTAGACACATGGTTTCACGATATTTATGAATAACGTTTTAATGACGGTCATATGACCGCGTTTAAACCGTATCAAACATATCTCTGTGTGAAACATTTCCTAGTGTATTAACCCATTACGTAATTTCCATTATTTATTTTTTTATTATTCCTTACCTTTATTCTACCAAAATTTTCGAATATCTTAATTCGTTCATGAAATGTACTCATGAATATTATGCAAACGATACTGAAATAATTAGAGTTACAATTGGTCTCCAAGGATAAAGAGCCGACGAAATACGTGCTCTGTAAATGATATTAAGATATTCGGTGGGGTGAGGGGAGACACGAGAAAGAGTGACTTGATAATTTGGTCCAAGAATAACGTAACTTCGGAATGTAGAAAGAAGTATGGCCATTGAGGTACGTGACGCAAAAGTTTCCGTATTTGAGAGTTTTTTCGTAAAATACTGACAACGACAGAATCATTTGTGATTTGAAGCCTAAGCCATTGCGGTCTCAGGTGACGGCGTCCGCGGCTTGATATTTGACGCCGTTCAGAGCGGGGGACGCGCCAGCAGCGATGACTTTGAAGCGAGAGTTGGATTCCTTGCCATCCGGCGTCTTGGGCCTTTTCTCCAACTGGCTCAGACCGTCTTCCAGTTTCCTTTCGACATTTGGCGTCGTTTTCCTATCTACAAGACGGAAAGCTTCCAAGAACTCGTTGAAATCGATGAAACCATCCTTATTGAAGTCCATGCTTCTAGCCAAGTCCCTAATTTGTTCCGGAGACAATGAGTTGCCGATATGCTGGCCCAAGAGATCGCAACCATCTGTAAACTCTTGCATCGAGATACGGCCTAACGAAAATGGCGGAAATGACAATTCGTTCGACGTTGGCTTGTTTCGAAAACGTACCTGAACCATCTTTGTCCATGATTCTGAAAATGGTTTCCAGATTTTCTTTATTTCTGTACAGTAGTTCCAGAAGCGAAGGGCCCTCCTCCACCAAGCTATTGTTGGTCAGCGCGTATTCCTCGAATGAGGATTTGTACTCTACCATTCCGTCGCTCGGGTTATAACGAGCCATTTTAGGGCAGAGTAGCCTCCAGGGAAGTTTCACTCCTATCACCAATTCAATCGTGTTGCCCCAATCTGTGATTCCGATTTTGCCTACAATTGTTAAGTAAAGCGTCGATTTAGAACAGCTGCCGAAAATAAACTCGCCCGAAGTATTTACTAAGTACCTGTCTTCTCCACGTCAATGACTTCGAATTTTTCTAATAGTATACTTTGGCTAGCGTAGATATGTTTTCTTAGTTCCCTTAACGCCGAATCTTCGATATAACCATGCCTAGAAAGAATTTTCAAATAAACGCGTTTGTTTTGTTATAAGTGTGGATTATATTGTACCTTTGCTTAACAGTGGCACTCCTGTGGTACTGGCTACTGACGTACAAAACTGGAACCGCATCGAGCTGAGGTCCAATTAATCGGACATAGGCTCCTCGATTACTGCCCAAATCGTAGTAATTCGACGCCGAAAATATGGTCATCACCTACAAGAGCATTATTTATCATTAAGAATTAGCGGATGCGAATTGAATAGCCCTTTTAATTCTACAATATGTGTATACTTTTCATCCACCCTTTAGAAGACGGTTTACAGCCAATTGAGTGATTTCAAAAATTATTTTGAGTGTTAAAATTCTAAACACGGTAGGGTTTAAAAAGCGGGTCACAAATAAGATTATACATGTAAGGCAGTGTAGTTGCAAATACCTAATTTTGTTATCGGTTAATTTATAGTTTCACCATTTTTTTTTAACTTTATAGAAGATTGAATTGCACCCGAATTGACAAAGTCTTACTTTTCCTTGATGCGTATATTCGTAGCCGTCAATTTTGCACTCGTGTGACCGGATGATCCTTTGTAATCCGTGTTTTGCCAAGAATGCCTGCGTAATGTCCGGTCCGAAAAAGCTGCCGCCTCCTCGTAGGCCATTCGGCGAGCACCCTCGCACAGGACGGGGATCGCTCCACAATAAATCGACCAACTACAAATTGGGACAAAGTCTCGGTTAGTCCTAATTTAGCGGTACGAGATCTAGAGAACAATTGAAAGTGACATTACCTGCTTCCACTCGTTAGGATTGTAACTCAGCTGCCCTTGCACCATAGGAGGCCGCAGTACCGTCAAGAACTGCGAAGTAGATATAGTTTGTTTATCTACGCGAACAACGAGATAGGGGTTATATCTCTTACCTGATGCCTATCCAATGCGTTTATTTTACGAAGGTCCGTATCGTCCGCGATTCCACCGTGGACTACGAAGATCTTGTTATCTATTATGCTCGCTAATGGAAGCCAACTGTAAACGTCCTCGATAACTTGAATTATCTTTGTGGCTTCACGCTAATGACCAAAATATATATATTAGTTACATTACCGAATAACTTGGAAATTCGATATTGTTGAGCAGTTACCGTATATTTGAACATAATTTCTTTTATGAATCCGTATCTGAGGAAAGTTCAATAACATTCGTTAGCGGTTGCGCAAACGTTTCCAGAGGAAAAATATACGACTAACCTAATGTTAACGCTGAAATCTTCGTGATTTCCCCTGTTGAGAAAAACAGAGTCTGGCCAGAGTAAAATACTGACCAGTAGGAGTATAAAGACTTCGATGGACTGGAAACCTCTGTCCACGAAGTCGCCGTTAAAGACGTACGGATTTTGCCTAGAAGGCAGACCGTTCTAAAAAAGCAATCTCTCGTTAATTCGATCATTTCTCAAATTGTGAACTACCTATATACTTGCTTTGATAAAAATGGTGACTAGATCTTCGAGCTTCCCGTGTAAATCCCCGCATACGGTCACTTGGTTCGACAGCGCGCTGGAAACGACGTTGATATTAGGTTTGCAGCGCAAGACTTTCCTGGCCTCGTGCAAGATCATCAGAACATATCGGGCGTGAAGTAGCTGCGGGAGATTATTAGACTGTCAAGACACGCTCGGGATTATTCGGAATCTCTATGGGGACGCGCTCCTTACCCTCTTCGCCTTGAAATGCTCAATTAATTTGTTGATGTCGTCAGCCTTTAACGGTAGCGTCAAACGGGGCCCCGTGTAAGAATCCTCCACCGAAATGCTTTCCGGGTTTGTGTTCTTGATAAGCTCGCCGTCTTCGTGTTCCGAATAGTCCAACTGCTTCGGTCGTCCTGGTAATAATATACAGTTATTGGGAAATATCGCTGCTCAATCAACAGAAGTTTATCCGCTAATACGCCTTTGGAAGGTTTTTACCATCCACATAGTTTCGAGACGCTCTAAGTACGAGTACGCACGTTAAGGCGTTTCGCTATTATAGTTAAATCTGACGTAGTTATGCTAACGAGGTTTGCATAACTACGTCAGACTTAACTATAATAGCGACAAATTACTGCCTTAATTGGCCCTTGTGGTGCATTTACCCCAAAACATTTTTTTTGGGGGTGGCGCAAAGGTGATGATACCTCTTCAGGATTTAAAACGTTGCGTGTCAAATTTGGTGTTTAATAAATGAAGTCACGGTCAAAATCAGTATAGGTGGCCTAGCACCATTATTTGTCGGACGATCAGTGTTGTAAAATTGCAATCTGTCCCACTTCATTTCTTTATTTAAATCAATACGTTTCGCCGAGTAGTGTTTCGTACAATATATAAATATAAATGCAGTTATATATTTCCGAGGGTCGGTGTTGACAGGCGAGTCTTGACCTCCGGAGATATCCCCGCACGCGCGTGGGGGCTTATATAATCCGAGCTGAACTTTCGCGTTATTACCGAAAGGAAATTAGAAAAGGCGTAGAAACCCCGTATTCCATTTCCTCCGCTGTACCATTGTATTTCGAGAAAATGGGAAAGATGGCGAAAAAAAATGAAATCGTACCAAAATTGTACATCGAGGGGGAATATATTCAACAGTACGTGATGCGAGAAACAAGAGGCTTAAGCCAGACGTTTTGCGCAAACTCGATCCCTTATTCCTCGATGGTTTTCTCGTGTCGGTTTAGCGACGTTAGGGATTTTGGCGAGCGGATTTATTCCGTGAAAGTTTGTCTCGCGAATAAAGAAAGGCACGCGGGGATATTTCGTCCGCGGTGCTTTACGTTTATACATAAATATCAATTTCGCAAAAGCCGAGCTTTCTCGGTTTCCCTTCGAATTTCAATTTATCACGAAAGACTTTGTATTCCTCCTGGCGTCCTTGGCGAACGCGAGTAGTTCGTTTTCAAAAGCGCGGAACACGTTTCTATATTGAAATTAAACGAAACCCAACGGAATAAAAATTACCTTATGGACTGTTTCCGCGGGACTTTATTCAAAATATATTTTATAAAATACGTTGGAGGGTCTTTTACGAGAGCATTTCTGATTTTCGCTTACTTTTAACTATTTTACAAATTAAATTTAGTGAGACTACAAGTTCACGCTGTGACGTAAACTGGGGCAAACCCGAACGGTTACCTTTGCCATATTTTCTTGGAATGAAATATACAAACGAAACTAAGTTTTAATTATCCTCGTGAAAAGTGAAAAACGAATTTCTTCATGTTTTAAAGTGGAAACGTTTTTGTGACAGTTAAATATTCCTTTTCGTGTCAAAATAAGATGTGACCCATTTCGTTGAACATTTTCCTCTTTGCTACTCGTAATTATGAGGATACGAAATTTACGAATCCCGAGAATTCGAGTCCAAAACGTATCTATCGTGGTCATAATAGAAAGGTTTAGACAGATAACTACCAAGAACGTATTTATTTATATTTAAGGACGATCAGCGGACATAACTTAGGGAGAAGGACGAGATGGGGAGGGAGAAGGACGAGATGGGGAGGGAGAAGGAAGAGATGGGGAGGGGGAAGGAAGAAATGGGGAGGGGGAAGGAAGAAATGGGGAGGGGGAAGGAAGAAATGGGGAGGGGGAAGGAAGAAATGGGGAGGGGGAAGGAAGAAATGGGGAGGGGGAAGGAAGAGATGGGGAGGGGGAAGGAAGAGATGGGGAGGGGGAAGGAAGAGATGGGGAGGGGGAAGGAAGAGATGGGGAGGGGGAAGGAAGAGATGGGGAGGGGGAAGGAAGAGATGGTGAGGGGGGAAGGAAGAGATGGGGAGGGAGAAGGAAGAGATGGGGAGGGAGAAGGATAGAAAGAGAGGAGCGCTTATTTTACTACTCAAAAAAGAGCGGAAAGAGAGTAGCGCTTATTTTACCGCTCAAAAAAGAAGCGGAAAGAGAGGAGCGCTTATTTTACCGCTCAAAAATGCGTGAGCGTGAGTGGATATTATGCTAGCGTGTGCGAGCGGTGAGTGAGCTGAGCGGCTCTTTGACCGCGTGTGGTTCTATAACGTCGGAAGAAGCGTAAGTTTTAGGGAACCAATTTTATTTTATTTTTGGGGGAGATGCATACTCAATCTCCCTAACAATTGTAAGTTTAAATAAAAAGATTATTGCCGATTCATTTCCTTTGAAAAGCGCTATATTCACTGTATTTGGCGTTCTTAACCTCACTATTATTTAAACTTTGAAGTTATAAATACTGTGTTCTAAAATAACCACTTTTATCGAATATTGCGCATACCACTGATAAATATTGGGAAATATAGTTAAATAGTGGTAAATATGGTAAATAGTGGTAAATGTGGAAAATATAATAATATGTGTAATCAAGAAGATAATTCAAAAAAGAATATATCAACTTTAGAAGATCTTAAACGTTATTTTCATTACTCTACAAGTCTGTTACAAATCTTAAAGTTTTTATCTCCATTAATGTAAGTTTAAGTTTTAAATACTGTAAATAATTCATGGAAATATATTATTTAATATATTATCTATAATTAATTACCACTTTTCCCATTTTATGCGATAACGTTATTATTATTTAAATTTTATTGTTTAAAATAAAAGGGCAACGAAGACCGTAACTATCACCATCGCGAGCAGCTCCGCGGTGGCATCGACAAGGACAATTCAAAAAAATATTAATAAGATTTTTTTCCAAGTATTATCTTCCGAGGAAGAACTGCGAAATGAAATATTTAGGCTGACACCCGAAAAGAAGCGTATTTCTCCGAGATAATAGAACGTGTCATTCTTTTCGCTGGAAAGGCGAAATAAAATAATCCCCTATTGTCCTATTGTTTCTCAAATTTTCCTCGGCTACCGTTCGGAATATAAGACTGCTTTTCGATTAGGACGGGGAACCCGAAATCTCCCCTGGGCCGCTGGGCTGCCCAAATCGACCGTAAAACTTTCCATTTCCTTCGCTGGCGGGCCGGTCCCGGGCCAGTTTCGTACAAGATTTCAAAAAGGAGTCCTCGCCTAGTCATTATAGGCCGGGTAAGATACGCTTCATCCAGTTCCCGGCGCTATGCAAATAAAAATTTCATTCGCGCAGTCCGTCCCGCTTCGCCAGAGGATATTTTATGAAATTGGATTTATGAGATTTCGTCGAGGAACGAGATTTTTTCTCCGGACGAAAATATCCAATTGGAGAGACCAACCTATTTTTTTTATAGCGCCGTAAAAAAATTACGACCGTTGTCGAGTGCGTGTTGACCTCGGGGATCAGATTGAGAAAGTGTGCCCGTTAACGGAAATCTACGGAGCTCGTGTCGACCCGGCCAAATATTTTGATATGTATATAAGCTCGATGCAATGGTTGGGTTATTAGGGCTTCGCGGTAATTGAAAATGTACAATGTATATAATAATAATACGAACCTTTGACTGATTGGTGCGGGGAGGCAATTATGGCTGCCGCGAAAGTTGGTTTGGCCGCTGAAAGATGAGTGAGTAAATCCAAGAAGAAATTGTACAACTGAAATGGCAAGAATATCGCGTTACTTATCGGAGCGGATCGTTCTCTATTTTGTATATATAGATTACATTCTTTTCGACTATTATCTGGCTTTATTTGCTTTGGTCATACCTACTTTGATCTGGTCTTGTTCCCCGGCGTACTCCAACGACTGAAAGATGGTCCAAGAGCACCTTCGTTTAATTTCCTGACGTGCCAAATATCTTCGGTACCATTTTTGGATCAACAGAGCCGCTTTGAACGCTGCGAAAGAAATTTTAATTCAGAAAATTACCAAATAACACGCGAATCATATAAACAATACGAATCATCGGAGTTGCTAGGGGGGGGGGGGGTATCCCGAAATCTATGGTTATATTAACTATTTTTCATTAAATGTTTAAGTCTACCTTTAATTAAAAGCCTGGCTACGCCACTGATAGAATTTCAAAATACGATCTGGTTGACATCTACGAAGACAAGAACGTCGAACGACCTTTGTAGTTTTAAAATATACTAGCTGAACCCGGCAGACGTTGTCCTGCCAGTGTATATTTGTTTGTTAATGTGTAAAAATGAAAGATAACTCCTACTGATAAGGTTTCATTATTTTTACTGGTATAAATTGATGATGAACTATATACATCTTTTAATAATAATTCACGTTAATAATCTATACTTTTGACTATTCTATTCGCTATTTAATCGAACTAACTTAAAATTCCGATTTGGTGTATAGATGTACAGATTGAACGGTATAGAAGTTGATGCGCTGCAGCGCCATCTAGTGGCGAGTGATAGCAAAATGGATGGCGCGAAAATATTCTCCGTGTTCAAATATCTATGTATACCAATTTACATGGCGATCTATTGTACGGTAAAGAAGTTGATGCGCTGCAGCGCCATCTAGTGGCGCGTTATAGCAAAATGGATGGCGTGAAAATATTATCCGTGTTCAAATATCTATGTATACGAATTTTCATGGCGATCTATTGTATCAAGGATTCTAGAATCCTTGATTGTACGGTATAGAAGTTGATGCGCTGCAGCGCCATCTAGTGGCACTGTCCTGTTCGCATTTGATCTGCCCGCTTAAACTTCGGTTAAAATTAGGTGTTTGCAACCTTTTGGACAGTTAGGACAAAAAATGTAAATGGTGTATCAAGTCCTCTCGGTGGCAATACCAATTTTGGAAATCGAGGGACAGAAAATTTGGGTATTTGAAAATATTAAAACGAGAAATGAAAATAACAAATCGTTGTACTATAAATTTGAGCAATCGGAGCCCAGGAAAGTAGCTGAACGCATTCAATGTGAAAGTTATATAACGACAGGGCCGACTTGTTAAGCTCCGAATAGCGTTAAATTAAAATTTTCTTAGCAAATTTAACACGGCGGTTTTAGCTGATAATGAATTGCTTCGGGGTTTCAGAGCCGCCGCGAAAAGCCGTAACACGACACGGAAGATGAGCATTATCTTTATCAAAGGATTTTTGCGTCCCTGTTGATTTGGAACTCAATAACAAAGAGATCAATCTAGAGAGAGATAGGAAATTGCGCCTGTGGCCAGAACTAAGTAAGATCGGAGACGAAAACTAATTGCTCCAGGGATGAAGGGCTTTTGCTTCCGCCCCGCAAAAAAGGCGCGCTTTATTCGCGGGAAGGTTTTGACAGGATGATCTTCTTCGGGCCTTTAGCGCCGAACAGATCCGAATA
The DNA here is from genome assembly GCF_980474605.1 of Leiobunum rupestre. Taxonomy (NCBI): domain Eukaryota; kingdom Metazoa; phylum Arthropoda; class Arachnida; order Opiliones; family Sclerosomatidae; genus Leiobunum; species Leiobunum rupestre. Next base: position 36,103,268 of record NC_143387.1, read on the forward strand.
TCCCATTTTTATAATTTCCGACTAAATAAAATGTTTTCTTTCGGCGAATATTTTTGTCGCCGACATCTGTGCCAATTGTCAAAAGAACGTCTAACAGCTGACGCTCACTAGCCATTTATATTTATGAAAATATATTAAAACCATTTTTATATATTTGAAATCGTACACGCTTTTTGTAATGTATTAAAAAGTGAATTTCGCGTACACTTCGCCGCGTACGCTTACCCAATAACGCAGCTTTATAGCGTATTTATACGGGAAAGACGATTCTAGTTTATTTTGGACTGCAGTGGCGGCGTAGTTGGGTCAATAGAGACGTCTACGCGGAACAAGTTTGCGAATTTTACATTTGGAGAAGCCGAATATATCTCTAGTTTCCCAAATCACAGTTCGCGATGCGAGGCAATTGTAATATCAGGTTACGCAATCTTAAACATTCGCTGCTCGTTATTAGACGAGCTTTCTAACTTTTAAGCAGTTTGGCAAATGCACCCGGGATCTCCGTAAATACTCCATCTAACTACTCGACTCTCAACTCGCGATCAATTTTGTTTACATAACTTTAATATTCAATTTTAGAGTGAATATAGAAAACAGGCTGGTCCGTGTAGGTTCATTTTCCCGCTTTCGATATTTCAACGAAGGATTGCTAATTAAATTCCAGCCCTCACCGCGAAATCCTCTTTTAAAATGTAAATTTCCAAGTGAGCCCTCGGGGCTTCGTTCGGAGTTGCCCGGATCACCGCCGGAGACGGAGAGGGCATTGTGTTCCGAGCTTATGATTAACCGATCTCCGTCGAGAAAAGGGCTCTTGCCAAACAATATTTTTTGATTAAACGAATGAAAATATTTAAAAAATAATCCGATTAGCCCCCTATTTCCACGTCCCGGTTTCGGAAGGTCGTTTCGGCTAGCAGCAACAACCACAGCAAAGACTATATATACGCTTCGCTTACTAGACTGGCGTGTTCCTTGGAAAAGCCTGTTAACACCTCTGCAGCACTGTAAAAGCTGGGGTAATATTTTGACCCGCGGCTAGAGGCGCCACTAGTAACACAGCTCAAGCTAGGGGAAAATTTTGACCAGCGTCGAGATGGAGCCACAATCGGTATGCAAGTTGAGCCATAGAACACGCCTGTCTAGTAAGCGAAGCGTATATATAGTCTTTGAACCACAGCACCCCATCCAAGGATAACGCAACCCGTCAAAAGTCGTGCATTTTCTCGCGTACAGTTTTCATTGGTTAGACGCTTTAAAGCCTGCTGACGTCGGAGGGAAAAATTCGGAAATTGTCTTCCCCCTTTCCGTAAAACGTTCAGCGTAAAGGTTCGTCCAATGAAATTTGTACGCAACACGGCGTTAGCGTGTTTAAAGGCTAGCTGCGTTCTCCTCGTGTTTGTTTCTCCCAGGTTTCGGTGACCTATTTTATACGGAATATGTCTCTGACCGAAATATTGTAAAGACAACAATTCGAGATTAAATCTATTGGTCAAAGTTTTAGAGATTTATGACTTTAATCGAATACGCCCGTGAAATTGGTGTACTTTATTATGGTAAATATGAAGTATCGCGTCTTTTGATATCGGGTTAAAAGCCAACGACCCCAAAATGATTTGTTCTTCGTTGTTACTTTGGCTAAAATTAGATATGGAATTTCGTAAAATCCTTGAACTCATAATAGCTGGTAAAAAAAACCTCCAATTCTGCTTCAAATACAAGCTATTGTGAAAACAAACTGGGTTTTCCAAGCGAAAGCGGAAAATATCGGTTGGAAACTGAACGACTCGGAAAATTAAACTTCTTGTAGTGGAAGCGGATTTTAAGTACTTTTGCTACTAGCGAACGTTAAAATGGGGCATTAAGCTTGGTTTACACTATCGCGCGGAAAAAAAACCAAAATGCTTTGAGTATTAATGTAAGTTAAGCTTAAAAATAACATTATGGCGCCAAGCAATACGTTAAAGGGGAACGGCCAAGCTCTTCCAAATATAGCCTTATTTCCGTATCAAAAGATTAACAAGACGTTCAATATACTAACACGTACCTTTTTTTGTCTTGAAAAAATAGCTATTGGCCCAAAAAGTTGAAACGAAAAATAACGCCAGGTGTTTGGGTTTGAATTTTGGCCGCCATCTTAGGGGCTGCCGCCAGCGCCCCTAACCCCGTATGAGCGATTTGCCAACTATCCTAACTTTTAAAATCGCGCAATTTAGGCTTAAGTCTTTTATAACTGGAACGCGCCGCGCGTGCGAAACAAATTTTTTGCGTCTTCAGCAGCGCGCGCTTTTACGTTGTTTTTCCGTCTCATCGACTTCTCACCAGGTGTCGGGGCGGACGCGCGCTTTTCAATTTCCCGAATTTTTTTATTTTATTAAAAATTAACCACTCAATATTTTTTTATGCGGTTTTCGCCATAAATTTTAGTTTTTAATGGGCTGTAAGGCTATCTAACTGGTTAAAGCTTGACCGTTCCCCTTTAAATATTGCCTTTTTAACGAGGGAGGAATTATATTTTCAAACTTTTACTTAACTACGCAACTAGGTAAGAGAATCTTGTTTTAGTTTCCAATCGTGGTCTGCAGTTTCCCCGTGTAACTTTGGCGTACCGTATTATGGTCGCTTTCTCGTGCTGCGGTAGTATGGTTTGGGAAATCCCAAATGATGGTTCTTCTAATTATAGACGACTAGGTTTATGGCTATGATACCTCTGTTCAGCTGTTACCCCTGAGCCTTATGTTTTGCCGCTTAAAATTGTAGAGATAGCGGGTCACTCGAGATCTGAGAGAAGCGTAGACATATCTCCTCTTTGCCCCTCAAGCGCTTCACAGCAAAGCACCGCGCCGAATAAATATAGGCTGTAGCGACAGTGAAAACCATTACGTTCTTTTTTCTTCATTGTTTGAAGACCTATTTTTTGTTCTCTCTCACTCTCACTCTCTCTCTCTCTTAAAATAACTTTTACGGAATTCGAAGCGAAACGACCGCGTTCTGGGTCGCGTGGTTTTTTCTGGTCGAGAAAGTTAATGGCGCATCTTCAAAACGGAAGTGGCAACGAACCCGGCTTCCGGTTTGAGAGAACCGCCATCGGAAGCGGAACTCGTAGCCCTTTCGTTTTCTAAATGTCAAATAGGCAACGCCCGCGTGCGACCATTCAGGCTCTGGGGAGCACCGAAAAAATATGATTCGAGCGCCGCCCGCGTCATATGGCCAAGATGGATATTTACCGGCCTTTTTCTCCTCTGTTTACTGGCGAACCAGCAGTTTCGGTATAATTCAGGCTGTTACTTCCTAAAAATAAAACGTGCCATTATCTCGAACCGAAGCGAATGTATATTTTAGGCGCTAATTCTTCATCGCCAGCTTCCCGTAGCGGAAGAGCCCTTTAACGATGTTGGCTCAAACGAAAACACTCGCCATTTTCATAATTAAACATCGCGTTAATGACCCTTCACTCGAAATTAGTTTCCTCGCAAATTCGCCTATTGACATCGTGAGAAAGCCGTTGGACGATTACCATTTTCTTCAAATCTCGTTTTACCTTGACCACTTCGTAAGCAGAGACGAGAGATGCTCTGAATTTCAATTTAAAGGTTTTCTCGTAGTTAAATCATGGACACTGTATCTCTAACCGGACGGGAAAAGCAGCCTAAAAGAGGTACCCCCTCACTGTCCGTTTGCGTCCTACTTCGTATTAGCTGAAATAGTCGGCCGTACTCGATTCGCATGGCCGTCAAGGTCATTCGGGAGAATGTAAACCCCCAAAGGTTCGTAAAGAAACCCCCATTTCAAACGGAACGTTTTGTCGACCACGTGACGAATTATATGGCCTTGACAGCCCGAAACATTCAAAATTCTTGAACCTCCCCCTCTTTACAGAGAGACGGTGGCAGCGGCAGGTGATTTTGTATGGTGGAAGCTACAGCTTTTCCCGTCCGTTTAGAGATACAGTGTCCATGGTTAAATGCCGTTTTTATTCAACAATTATTCTGAAATTTATTTATCTATTACTCGGGTCATATTGACACGGGACGTTTTTGGGTTCGATATCTTCGATCTAACGTTCTCTTTTGAAAACTAATAGGGTCTTGTTTCGACTCTTTAGGTAATTTAACTAGCCATTTTTAATAATTTAACCACATATTTTTAGTGGGAAATCCATTCATTAAATGGAAATTTGATATTTAACCATTTCTAAAATATAGGTCAATGTGTTACAAAGACTAGGAAAGCGAATCGTTGGGAAAATATTTTTTTTCTTTCGATCAAGAAAATGTAATTTGTCTCGCCCAGCTTGTTTTCAGGCTCTTTTTGATGGCAAACGTCGTTTTCGTAGAGACGGGCGATTGACCGGGGTCACGCGAACGTTCGAGAAAAGGTCAAACTTGAATATACTCGATACTTTATCGCGGATATATATCGAGAGACCGAAGACAAGCGAGCTAGAGAGAAAGAGAATGAGCCTTCCGCAGTCATTAGGAGACCGCGCTTACTTACGAGAATAGGGAATCGAGCACCGTTGCGCCAAAAACCAACTACGCAATTTGAAACTCTTGAGAATTTTCCAACGCATCTACGGAAGAACACACTCGTCAGGGAGTTTTCGGTATGTCCTCGGAGCTTTTCCGTTTCTTAAATTCCCGGTTTGGCGCGTACAATTCCCTTTTTTCGACCATTAACGATACAAGCGGGACTAAAATCGAACCGAATGCCAACCGTTTCCCGAGCGCGATTGCCTAGTCAAGGACAATTAGGGTTCCTTTTATTCTTGGCGAACTTCTTCAAAGGACCGCGTTCTAAAATAGTGTCTTCGGTCCCAAGCCCTGTTTTTCGCTGAAGGAGGAATAGTATATATAACGGAGTAGGGTCGGAAGACGTCGTTGAATTTCCTACAGGCCCGCTGATCGATTTGACAACCCGAGGTCTCTAGGGGTTGCTCCGAATTTTTACCTTACCCAGAAATCTACGGTCAATGGAACACTTATCAACGAACGCTCACTGTAGATGAAAAAAAAACCTATTTAAGGGTTTGTCGAGAAATAACCAACCGGAGCTTTTGGCAATCCTTATCGATAGTGTCTTGACGGTTGTGTTCAACAAATATTTTATTTCCTTCACGTGGTAAAACTTTCGGACTTTTAGATAACTTGTTTTTTGAGATGGGTTTTTTAATGATAAGTTTCGAGCTAGAGCAATTAAGCTTCAACGCTATAAAAATGATTAGGACTGTTTTGGTGGGAATTTGTTTTCAAAAACAGGGTTTGCCATTTTGCGAATGGATTTTTTTTTCTTTTAGAGGACGCGTAAATGGAAATACGAAATAGAAACTAAAAATCGGAAAATCGTTCGCTATCATCCGGTACGACTTGTTTTTAACGTAACTAGCGCCATGTTTACGTTGCTATAGGAATGTAAAATCCAATGATCTACCATAAATACGGAACTTCGTACCCATTTGCAGAATGTAGCGTACTTCCAGACTTTCAAAGGGAGACCATATAGTTTAATATTTCCCGTTATTTTATTAACACTTTGGTTGAAATCGAAGTATATGTTTCAAATAAAAAAAATGATGTTTTCGAAAGTGAACCCGGCGAAAGTAAATATTTGGGGCGAAAAACTAATAGTCTTTCCTCGTAAAACTAAAAGACGGTGAATTAGCGGCGCTCAATGTCGACCGGGAAATGATTTCCATATTTTTCGCTCTCTAAACACAATTTATCCGTGGCGTACGTGGCGTCCTCGTAATATTTGCATGCCGCGTCCACCTTTCAAAAGAGGCTAGATAGGGTACAGCGAGTGTAACAAGACGTGGGCCGAGCGCCGGATCAATTTTCGTTCGGGGCCGGCTTCAAAGATGTTTACCGTGCACTTTTCAAATATAAAGCGAATCGAATCGTCCGAAAAGCGGGGCTTCTTTTCGGGCGTCGTATCACGCCGAAAACGAGGTTTATTTGATTTATGACTGTTCGGCGAGTCGTTGCCGTTCTGGCCCTGGAAGCCCCGCTAGTCTAGCGATCGGCCGGAAAAAATATTGACCTTTAATTCATCCTGGTAGAGATCGTTTTGATACAGTACGCGTTTCCCGATGTCCAAAAGCCGTCCGAGCGTCCGCCCATCGGAAATGGATATTTGTCGCGCTCGGCCAAACGGGCGACTGTTGTTGGACGGTGGTCAGCCATCAGCGACGCCCCGCTATTTTGGAAAACAGACGAGGACACGAAGCGTCTTTCACGCGGATTTGGACCTTTCGGACAGATTGCCCGTCTCTCTCTTTCTCTCTGGCTGTCGACGGAGCGCGTTATTTTGAATGACGGCGGCCGCCTTTTCCGTATCATTTCCTATAAATGACGTTATTACCAAGATTCCATATAGAATAAAGAGTGCCGTCGCCTTCGAAGAGCCGCGCCCCGAACGCTACCCCGGAAAAGAGAAGTCGCTTCAGCCCAACGACGACCACGCCGCCTCGTGATGGGCTACTTAAGGAACGAAGAATGATTTCCCCTAAAAGAGGTCGCCCCTTCCTTCACTTTAAATAGCCGACCTGGAAACGGTTCGCTCTTATTGGGGAAACCTTTATGGGTTGAAGAACTCCGTGAAGAAGGAAAATAAGATTTTGTTTTTAGGTTTTACGATGGAAGGTAATACGTAACCTTATTCTCACACTTATTAGACCTTGGAACCGTATAAATGTACCTTCGACTTAGCTGACTAGTCAGTTCAGCGTAAAAGGCCTAGTTCTCACAGGTGTGTCATTTAAAGGGTCATCAAGAGCCTATTAGTGAAAACAGTTTCTTTAGAGTTGCTGTTCGATTCAATATTCGCTGAATATAGAAATGCGTTATCATAACTGAGAGCTCAATTCTCTTACTATATACAGCGGACATTGTTTTCAGTGGCGTCGCTAGGCTGTTTTAGGTAGCGCTTGAGCCACCTGAAAAGTTTCTGAAGCGCCTCCTAAAATTCCCGAACTTGATTTCATTGTTTTAATGAAACTCATAAAAGGGTTTCTATTACAATTTCGGAAATAAAAGGGTTTCTATTACAATTTCGGAAATAAAATGGTTTATTTTCTTAAAACGATTCGTTATATACCTTTAATTTAGGTGGTTGGTTTCGGGAGAGTGAAGGGAGGAGAGGACAGAGAAGCTTCAACTTTTCCAACGTTATCTGAATTTGACCGAAGTTTTCTTGATAAAAATTATTTTTAAAAAAGTCATCGGTTTTCTGAGCCCTTGAGCAGGCGCTTAAGCACCCCCAAAACGGAAATTCTGGTGACGCCACTGATTGTTTTTCTTTCCTCGTGAGCTCAAAGCAGTACGGGCGGGGGGACGAATCCCCGGGATCCTGAGAGAAATAAGGGACCAGCGAAAATAGGGGTCCGTAAGGAAGATTGTCTCGTGGCCTAAATAGACCATCAGCACGCCCTATAGGCATTTCAGAGCGGACATACTTCGGCAAAGCCCCGTTTGGAGATTTGAATGAGAAAAGCCGCGATTACGTACTTCGCCTTGGGCCGGCTTGCATCAGTTCCTCAAATAACTCTCAGGCGGCGCTACGCTTGGTTTTAATCGAGTATTGGTTTCCCCTTTTAGCTAATCCGACTTCGAAAGGTTCAAAGCGAATCTGGATCGGAATTGATTGTCCAAGGATATTTAACAATTCGTCTTTGATCGAATAAACTGCTTAAAGAGAACTAGGTATTGAAAATGACCCTTTTCTTCAAGCTCTCTTTGATAGTTCAGCGGTAGCTTTCATTGTAAGACGTTTCTGGCCAAAAGGGGGTGCTGCTAAAATAATACACGTAATTGCTTCAAACTATTCTCTTAAGTTTGATCGCGGAAAATGCGATTTTGAAACTATAGGAAACCCAAAATTTACATAATGAAAAATATCGAACAATTTCGAACATCAAAGAGCGATACCAACTTAATGGAACTGGCCACTTTTAAATGACCCCAATAAATGGCTTTCGATAGCTGCTGTTTATCGTTGGCGTGGTCCGTTGTTGAGAAAGTTTTATTTAAAAACAAACACTCGTAAGAAGAGCTTTTACTTCAACATAATGGCCAGTGCTTGCCAAGAAGTACAAAATCCCTTCATCATTGAAAACGCCGAGTCGGTTTTTTTAAACGACTTCATTTGGTAAAAGCGAAGATTATTTTATTAAAGCGTAGAAATGATTACTTTTAACCAAATTACTTTTAAATCATTATTTTCAAAGGAATTTTTAAAGTAATGGACTTTTTTAATTCTGTTGGGATATTACAGTCGTAAGCATTCTCTCAAATATTGTCGGAACAGTGAGGCTGACTATTCGCGAGAGGCGTCAAGTTGTCGAGAACTAATTTTGCCCCGTTTCGCTAGATTTCTTATCAACTTAACGTATACCCTTTGCGTAGACGACGTTTTAATTGCCTGTACCGTACAGATTTTCTTTTAAACTATATAGATTCGCTTAGAATCAAGCCCGGGTTTTATTATCCCATGTCCGATTCCTTTTAGAAACTACTCTCTCGTCCCGCTTTTAAGGCATTCCGAATTAGAACGAAATCCCATTCGAAAGCGTAAAAGAGAAACGCCATAAAGCAAACGGACACCCATTACATCCGAGAGATACTTTCGAGTTCCTGGCCACCAAAAACTTTTAATGACGCGTTTACAAACTGTAGTTTTAGAAGCGTTCTCGAACCTCGCTAAATAATTAAAGTCTAGCCCTCTTCTCCGAAAAGAGTATACGCTACAAAGTTCATCTGCCAAAGTGGCTTTGACATTTCGAAACGACAGCGCTTCCCTTCGGAAATGTTTGCCAGATCTCCGCCGAGGATTCCGCCTAGAGACCTTATAAACGAGAGCCAAGGGTGGAAAATATGAACCGAATAAAATACTCGAAAGTAACAGGGTCAAACAAAAACTGTCCGAGTAAAAACTAAAGGTCGCGTTCTCGATTAGAGGATTCCAGTCGAAGTCGCTCTTTGGTTCCGAGCAATTTTTCAAGAAGCCACTCTTTCCTTTTTACCTCTCGAGGGGACTTTGTACCCTAGGAGGGGTTATACAACCACCGTGTCTGTCTGTCAGTCTGTCTGTGGGTCTGTCTGTCAGGCCTGCGAACGCGTTCGCATTTTCGGGGCAAAGGGTAATCATTGCGTACCCAGTTTCTTAGAATAAGGGAAAAGGTTTTTCCAAAAGCGCCCTCTTTTTGTCATTGGGTGTAGTATAATTTTTTAATCGGCCGGGATTCGAACCCGAGCCCTCTTTCACGACAGGTGAGCGTTCTACCGCAGAACCACGGATACAGTTACGCTTCACTGAAAAATTAAAAACTCTTCCGAGGAGAGGTAATTTTGGCTTTCCAACTTGTTTATTTCAATCTCACTCTCTCGGGAACCTACATATTGCCAAGAAGTATGAAATATAGAGTTGTTACCGGGAGAGATCTACAATCGTCGTATATAGAGAATGGTTTTTATCTTTCTGGAGAAGAGGAAACGAAACGCGGGAAATTCGTCGGAAGGATTTCCGTATCGAGTGCTTCTAACAGAACAAAGTAACAAGCTCTGCCGGAATAAAATCGTCCGGGGACGAATCGGAAAGGGTTGTAATGATAAGAGCGCATCGGTTTGTTTTCTTTTAGGCGTAGAAGAAAAGCGAGTTGAGAAGTTCCAATGCGGGAACGAATCGAGTCTAAAGCCTGGTTCACACGGGCAGCGTTTTCCTGGTTTTCTATATTTTCTAGTTTTACCGCCTTTTCCCGTGGTTCTGGCGCGCAGGAACACGACTAAAGGCTTTTTTCTCAAGGGCAAAAACATGGTGATGGTAAGCGTCGACGCAAACCATTTCCGTTGGGCATAAAGTCTGGTTGTCTCAAGGGTAAAACGTTGCGACGGCGAGTGTCGACGCAGCAAAACATTTCCGTTGGGCATAAAGGCTGGTTTTCGCAAGGGCAAAACTTTGTGAAGCAGATAGCGTCGACGCAAAAAATCTTCGCTTAAAGACCGAGACCAGAACGAATTTCCACCCCTCTTATCCTGTACTTACTTTTTGACGAGTGACAACTGATTGACATCTCTGACAACTTGAATGACCGCCTGGACAATACCTCTTTTTTTGATGCTCATTGTATATATTCTATTCAAAAACAGTCGAAGCCGTCGGTCAAGCTGTCGACGCTGTCACTCAATTTTGTGGGGTCTAAATTCGCACACGAGAAAATGGAATCTCTTTAAGACTTTTTTCCCTAGTGAAAACTAGCCTCATCTATTTTTTTTTGCCCCAACAATCTCCTTCGACGCGTTTTTGACATTTTAAATCCAAGACTTTATTTATTTCTAGCACCGCTTTAAGCCTAAGTGGCAAGGACGAAATAAAGAGTAGTTTGCGAGTCCAGGCTTCTAGGATTCGTTATTACTAACAAATTGCAGAAATAGTTTTATTGAAGCGCCTATTGGCTACGTATCTTTTTGAATAAACTCGCGAAAACAGATATATTTTTAAAACTTAAGTCAATAACACGCATCAAATCCCATCGGGGAGTAAAAAAATCGTATTTATCTCTCGCTTATATAATCAGTGAATCCTCGGAATGGGAGAGATACAGACCCAAATTCATCACAGACTGTCAGAAGAAATTCCCCGGAGATTCAAAACGTAACCCTCCAAGCTTCCATTGACAATTTATTATCCATATTTTCTTGTATGGTATTTTGAGTCTAGGCCAAACTTTGAAATAGACTGAATTTCGATACTGATATTTTGAACCATTTTATTTTATTTTGAACCATTTTATTTTTTATTTTTGAGTTAAAGGGGAATGGCCAAGCTTTTCCAAATATAGCCTTATTTCCGTATCAAAAGATTAACAAAACGTTCAATATACTAACACGTACCTTTTTTTGTCTTGAAAAAATAGCTTTTGGCCCAAAAAGTTGAAACGAAAAATAACGCCAGGTGTTTGGGTTTGAATTTTCGCCGCCATCTTAGGGGCTGCCGCAGCGCCCCTAACCCCGTATGAGCGATTTGCGAACTATCCTAACTTTTAAAATCGCGCAATTGACGGCTTTTAAAATTCATTTTGCGCGTGAAAATACCTCTACATGTTATGGTCAAAAAAGCACGCAAAGAAGGCTGTGTGCCCAAGACATGTACGGGTAGTGTCGCGCGCTAAAACGTCATTTCAAAATCCGTCAATTTAGGCTTAGGTCTCTTATATAACTGGAAGGCTCCGCGCGTGCAAAACAATTTTTTCGCGTCTTCAGCAGCGAGCGCTTTTACGTTGTTTTTCTGTCTCACCGACTTCTCACCAGGTGTCGCGGCGGACGCGCGCTTTTCGATTTCCCGATATTTCTTTATTTTATTAAAAATTAACCACTCAATATTTTTTGATGCGGTTTTCGCCATAAATTTTAGTTTTTAATGGGCTATAGGGCTATCTAACTGGTTAAGCTTGACCGTTCCCCTTTAATCTAAAAAATGGCGGTTTTCCAGTTAATCTCAAAACCTGGCGGTTTTTCATTGAGTCGTTTTTGAGGAACGTAATTTCCATTCTGTGTTAAATTCTGTTTTCTCTTAAAATCTGATTTTTTTGTTGGAATCGTATATATATATATATATATATCTATATATATTATATATATATATATAGATATATATATATAGATATATATATATAGATATATATATATAGATATATATATATAGATATATATATATAGATATATATATATATAGATATATATATATATAGATATATATATATATAGATATATTTTTTTTTCTGAAATGGCAGGAATAATTATTAAGTTATTCGGTCTTTCGCCTTTAGCGCACAATTTCCACAAAGGCTGTGGTCTATCGTAAAATAAAAATTTCGAAAATGGGAGCGTTCCTAATTGCGGGAACCTCGGATTGGAATTTTTTATCCTCGTTTTCCTAAACCTTACTGACGGATGAGGAATGAAGCTGTTATATTCACTTATGATGTTTGTTTGTGGTAGTGTTGTAAGTCGGGAAATGACCGAGGCCTTTTTTCCGGAAAATTTTTCGTATTTTTCAGCAAAAAATAAAAGAAGTTTGCATTCCATGATTAGTCTAATATATTGCTTGCAAATTGAAATAAAGCGGCTTTTTCGCCTCATTTTTTCTAATCTAAAGGTAAAACTAAACCTCTAGACTGGTTTAAACTGATTAACAATGTAGCACTATTAATGTTTTGTAGTATGTTTACTGATATTAGAAATTTTATATCGATAAAAAGTTAAAAACATTAAAAACCCTTAAAAAGTAATTTTTGTTTAAAATATTTTTCCGATTTGCGATGATGTTTCATTAAATTGACATTGATCCCCAAATATATATAGGAATTAGGTTGTAAAACATTTGTTAGAAATATTTTAAAATATTTAATGTTATTAAATGTAGAATATATTAAATTCGCTCTCATTTTAGCCATGTTTTACAGAAAAACGTGTTTTAGTAGTATTACGTGTCTTTTTCCATAAGCGTTTTTTAAGCGGTATTTCGCTGTCTTTTAAGATATAGCTTTGAAGCTTGGTATAGTTGATAGTAAAACACGATTCTCAAATACTACATGAAAATCAACAGGGCAATCGGGGCGCATCGAGTTTAGCGGTGGAGTGGGCACCTGGTTGGGCCGTCCAAAAGAGAGAAGGTCAAGGTAGAGAAGGTCAAGGGAGAGAAGGTCAAGGTAGAGAAGGTCAAGGGTGAGACCACTATTACGCCCTTGGCCATATTTTGTGTATAATGTTTGTAAAAGAATTATCGTTTTGTACAATTATATGACCCTAATAACCATTTTATAACGTGTGTTACAAATCGTTAAAAAAAAACACTTTAAATTTTCTAGAGGTCGGGGATGGTTAACTTTTATTCAATAGATAAAGTTCTCAAAATTATTCGTAAAACGTTTTGATCAAGTAATTTATATTTATGTATTATCCGATTAATTGTTTGATAAATTTGTAAAATTAATCGGAAAAACCACGTTTTTTTTCGATAAAAGCTCAAATTTTACGAATAATACATGTTTTTTAATAATTTTCCGAAATATTAACCGGTAAATTTCTTTGTTTACATTTTTTTCCCGAAAAAATCAATTTAAACATGGATAATGATTAACCGTTACCGACCTCTAAAATTTTCAAAGATAACGTTTTAAGAGTTTTTTTCTATCTTTCTTTTGAGAAAACTCTGCCTAAAATACGTAGTCTTTGGCGGTTGGCCGCTGTGATGAAAACCAAATTCAGGACGGTTTTAGCTCGTACGAAAATGGTACCACTGTTTTTATAGAAAATGTACGTTAGCTAGCGTCAAACGAGCATTGTAACCATTTTTCATTACACGAAGTTCTTGGTACGCTTAACTCTTGGTTTATTCATTCAAGCAAACACGGTAAAGCGGAGTTTTCGGTACGAACGCGACCTTCCGTTTCGCCTCCATTCGTATAGAGGTACGGGTTGAGGTACTTATTAGGGTCGGGACCATCTTGTTCGATCTCTCCGTCTAATAATATTATCTTTCTCTTTGGGCTGCAAAAAAAGATGCGAATAGATTATTTCTTGGGCCTTGCGCGGGTATCTACGTTATAGACTTGGCTGCATCGGAATATTGCGCGTGGTACGTCAAATGCGGGATTTGCGTGATGCTAATAATAACGGTGCCTATAGAAATGGAATGGATAGCGTTTTACTTTATTACAGAGCATATGTCATTTCATGTACCCGTGCTATGTCTTCTACACTAGAGTAAACTCATTTTTAAAAAGTACGAAAATATTTGGTTTGTTTTGAACCCAGTGATGGGCATATTTTGAAAGTTGAATCTCAGCTCACAAGCCGCTCAAGCTAACCTGACATATTTGTATCTCGCGCTCTTCTCAAGCGTGGTTTATATAATGTACCTCTCATAACCGCTCGTATCAAACGCGTTTACTGATAGCTCATCTCTTTCCTCATTTCAATTTTGCTCTCTCATTCGTTCATTTTCGAATTGAATACTGCTATAGCTCTCTCGCGCTCAACTCAAAGAAACTACAATCAATTCCGCTAGTCTCATCGAACAGGTCAACGAACGTAGAAAACTGAATCAGTTCTTTATGACCACTGAAAAAATAAACCAATTCCAACATATAACCTATATAATCAACAAAATAAATACTAAAGCTTCCAAAATAATATAAAATTCTGAAAAATCAACGAAAAAGCTCATGTGCTCGTCCCAGTTTGTCGGAATTTTAAGATTAAAAAAGACAGCTCGACTCCACTCGGCGCTTCTCTCACTCAATCTACGAGCTAAAATTTAGGTTCTCAATCGCTCTCGCGTATTAATAGAGGAAGCTCCGCTCTTCCGCTCTCAATTATTTGAAAGTTACCGCTCATTCTGAATTTCTGACTCCAAACGCTCCTAGCCTCTCGAAAATGAGCGGAGCGCGCCCATCACTGGTTTAGGTATGATATTTGCTACACTCGGTTTACCCGCTAGCGGATGACTGGAAACCGCCATTATCAATCACCTTGGAAACTATCCAAACAATCTCGCGTCATGATCGGTTATTTACGCCTTTCCGCGCTTATAAGGTGGAAAGTTCTTAAAGGAAATATAGCCTCTAGAATTTTGTACCTCCCCAAAGTGTTTCAATATTAATCGCTCCCTCCTTTGGCTTTGGAAAATTTCGCCGTTGCTTAGTGGCTTAAAATTGTTAGTTTCTTGGAGGTTTCTTTGCCATTGAACTTTCTTGGTAGAATTTATTTAATTTATAGAAGAAAACGTTCAATAGTTTTAGTGGATACCACGACGGGAAAATATTTCGTACTTTCACTAAATTTCCGCGTGTTTCAACAAAATAATCTGGCCGGCATGGAAAAAGGTTTTGCTTGTATTGACGGTGCTGTTTCTTCACACCAAAAATATTTTAATTTAAAATATTACAGGGGTACCCAAATGTGCCATCTTTTGAAAATGACAATCTCGTATTTGAAAAGGGTCATCTTGACCTTAAAATTGGTGATATCCATCTTCAAAATGCGTATCTCAAAAATACACTAAAATACTCTAATTAAAAAAAGTTAAACCGACTAGAAAACGGTGCTCTTGACTTTCAAGACAATGACTTTTTAATAGGCAAATTTGGGCACTCCCGTTTTAAATTATTGACGTAAGACCTTTTCACACGAGCCAACTGTCTTTTCAAATCAAAATGCTGAGTCAGCAAAAATGGATCAGTGATCCATTTTTTTCTCGCGTACTTTTTTGGTGGATCAACTCATCGAACTTTTATTCACACGAACCAACTAGTTGACTCAACTCAAGTTGGCTCATCTAGTTGGGTCAAAAAGTTGGCTCGTGTGAAAAGGCCTTAAGACTATAATCATAAGTTCGGTGAGTGCGGTGGAAATTATTATAGGACATTGAATATCGCCTACGAAATATTTTCTTTCACCTATTCAGCTTTCGTGTCACGCGGATGTAGCGAAATTATTTCATGGCGATCTCTATACGCTCCACCTATCCGGCGGACAGTGGTTACCTGTCATTGACCGTGTCAGCTACGGCACCGGTCGTAATCCTTTTTTCCGCGAGCCCTTTCTTGGTGGAAGCAAAGGCGTCGCGAGATCAGTCGCGAGTGAACTTGAGGACAGAGGGCAGGTACTTCTTAATACGGAGCGAGGTAGAAAGCCAGGGCCGAGGCGGAAGCAGTTTTTTGGCGCTAGAAAAGTTGGATTAAGGTTGAGTGTCCCGCGAGACGCCGCGGAGAAGAAAACTCCATTACGCTTTAGCGAGACGGGCCTCCGAAGGGAATTCGTGACACGAGTCTATTTGTATCTCGCCTCCGTCTTTGCCAGCGGATAGAAAATGGCGGCGTTTCTTCGTAAAACATTTGCCCAGATAAGGGAGAAGATTCCACTCGGACGGTTACGACCGACATATTAAAAACCATACGCGAAAGACGCGGCTCTTACATTCTCCTTCCTGATTACTTCGCGTTAGAACCCCTATAAAGAGATACGTATCTTCATTTATAAATTTATTTTCGTCTATTATTGCCGGTCCGTTGTCGCTGGCGGGACAATGGTCTCTCTTTGTCTCGACTTTATCAGAGCTTAAATTTTTGGTATACTCGACAGGAGTAAATTGTGGTATTCAGCGATATATACATCGCCAATTACAAAGCAGCGACATGTGTGTATAACGGAAACCATTCTTTAATATAGCAGCTGCGTAATGTTTTATTGTAAATGTACAGGTGTCTAAGGTAACGGAGATATTGAACCCGTGCAATGAAACGTGCGGGAAAACGTCTAGGCGGTAATTAATTCCACGGCATTTAATGTCAAATTTATTTAAAAAATATTAATTAAGACATAAATGATGGGGGGAAAAACGGTATTTATAAAACCGTTGTTTTTAAAATTTTCGCCGTTTTGAAGGTCAAGATCATAATTTTCAAAGCGCTTTCGCGCTGTTTATAGGAGTTTTATTTTATTATAAGATTTACTAAAGATCCAGCGTTAGTAGGTATAACTATTTTAAAATAAAACCGTTGTTACATTGACGATTTACTCGATCTAGGGGTTCTGTATTCGTCGAGTGTACGAGGCTTAATCTCCGTATTTCAAATGCGAATCGAGTACGTAGGCTGAAGTACTACACCACCTGTCCGAGGCTTTTACACTGAAACACTAATAATCTCGTCGGGGATATTCAAAGGGCAAGGCTAATCTGTATTTCCATAGTGATTTGGTCCTCACCGCATTATCGCATTCACTACACTGGCATTTTTATTCCGAATATTTAATTCGCTTACAATGTTAGTTCCAACGCGTACCACTTTTACACTAAAAAATCAACCACCTATCGTCACTCTTAAAGGGAATATAAGCTTAACAGGGAAGATCAAACTTCCGTCATTACTCACAGTCTAGCGGAATATCCCGCAGAGAGCGTACATCTCCCAACTAGAGTCCGACGCCGCCGCCGATAGGTGATTTTTTCGGGGCGACGCCGTACTATTTTCCTATTTTCTAAAAAAATCCAAGGGCTCTTACTCTAGTCATTATAATTAGTGTTCAATGAATGATTTCTAACAGAAATTCTATGAAAGAGTATAAAGAAATATATTTTGGTTTCTGGTCTCTCTTGTTGTATTTACTGTATTATATTTTTTTACATTTTTTGTGGGCCTTTTTAATGATTTCGCTGCAGTGGTGGATACAGAAAAACTCAAAGGGGCGCTAAATGACATTTTGAGATATGAGTGTAATAACATAAAATCAAATCACATGCAAATCTTATACGTCAAAGGGGGGGGGGCACTGTTACGCCGGCAAGCGCCGCCGCCGCTGGTTAAATTATCCTTACGCCGCCGCCGTTGATCATTTTTACATCGGCGTCAAACTCAACTCCCAACGATATTACGATACAACTAGCAGCCGGATAGGAAATTGGATTTTTCTACCACGTTCTAGACTGTGGCGCCACCAGTAAGTATTGACGGCAGCGTTACCTTCTCTTATTTAACATTTTTGCCCCAGGATGAACAGTCGATAGGTGGTTGATTAACTAATAGGCTGAGTACGTTTAAGCCTAGGGAACTGAGACGAATCAGAGTGAGCAAAGTAAGAGGGGTCCTAATAAATATCTAGTCTAGGGGCCCGGGTGGTGGTTATCCGCTCCGGTCTAGGGGAACTGCCGTCAGTAATTCGTCCCTGCTGCCGCTAGTTACTTTTTATTATTTTATTTATAATATCATTCCTTTAAATTTTCGGTTTGGCTTCGCTAACAGACAAATGAGGAACCAGATGGAACCGTGACGCTGATCTTTAACGGTGACACAAGTGGCGACGCTTTACAATCGCGCCCCAAATCGTTACGGCAGTACCGGCGGTGAAACAAATGATAAGAAAAAAGGTGAAATAGTAGGGGCAATTCGTGGGGCATTCGTGTAACGAACTAAATGAAGCTGATGAGTTCATCCAACGGGGCCAGGGGTTTTCGGAGAATGGCGCGTATATTTTCCCCTTCCTCATATCCTCCAGGAAATAGAGGTTTTTTCGTCTCTAAACGCGTGTCTAATGGGCAGACCGTGTCTGCGCTGAGGTAAGCGCGGAACGACAAACAAAAATAGACTGCCAACGCGCGCCTCCTCATTAGTAAAATTTCCGAGTCGTAATGGTGTTGACGACACCCCCTGGTGGTCGCTGCGGGAGTCGAGCGCGGGGAACAACACCTTTTCCGTAAAAACAAATAAATGACGAATACATTATTCATTAACGGTTCGGAACCCTCACCCACACGCCGTCCGGATAGACACGACTCCAAATTGCTTTTGTTCCGAAATTCCCCAGTAGGCGTCCCCCCCCCCTCAGCCTACTGTTTCCCCCAAATCGGATCCCTTCATGAAATATATCATCTCCGATATTTTCCCGGAAAAGTGGCAGAAAAAAACCTCCTAGTATTTTGTTTTCATTATAATCTGAAGTGACATTTTCGAGAGTTTTTGTCTCCATCGTAGAAGAAAATATAATTTTGGGGATTATCGAGGAAAAAAGTTCGTCGGAATTTCCTCGCGACACGTAGAGCATAGCGCTGATTTGATTTGGGGTTATTTTTTTCGGCGCGCGGCGGTGGCGCGAAGGGGCAAAAGTTTCTCCCCCGTTTTGAAAATTTGTAAAATAAAAATTCCAAAATGTTTTTGTAGGAAAAAAAAGTGAAGTTACGGAGAAAATCTCAAAAAAAATTGGCGGCGGGATCAAAATTTATCGGCGGCGCGCCAAAAAGTAAATTATTCGGCGGCGGCGGCGGTTCGGCGCCAGAAAAAATATCGTCGACGGCGGCGTTGGATCGGCGGCGCTAGGCTCTAGCGACACGTCACAGAAAACTTAATTTTGGTCGCCCTTTTTGGCACTAGCGCCGAGCTGAAATACAACGAGACCCTTTTCTAAATCGGGGGTGCTCCCGGAGTGCGGGGGAGGGTGGAATTCGACCCAGTGACGTAAGCCCGTCTATTGGTTGCGTAAATAAAAGCGTTTCGCGTCAGTTCTATTCCGAGCGCTCGAAACAAAACCGTTTTAAAAATAGTAGCACCCATTTTATTTAGCCAAAATTCCGCTGTATTTTTTTGTCCGTTTTGAAAAAGCAAACTATCCCAGATTCTGACATTCGCCGAGTGTCATAATGACAAATGAGAAGTTCTCGCCTCGAAAGGGGCAGCCCGCGGAATATTAAAAAGTTTCGAGGCAACAGTCATTTGTCAAATAATAGCGGTAATGTCTCTAGTTTCGTTCATTGTTGAGCTTCCGTAGTGGGAGCGAAACTACTAAACAGAAACATTCGAGGTGTAGCTCAATCGGTTATTCTTCTTCACCTATTTTTTTTGTTGTAGAAAAATCGATCTTACGGTCCTTTTGTTTGAATTCCTTTTATTGTTAAAGTATTTTTGTTCTGGAGGAGCGCCGTTTCATTATTATTATTATTATTATAACCGGGTATTTTCTCGATTAGACGCTGAGGCCTCAATGTTTGGTGGCATTTTTCCGCGCCGTGACATTCGGGATATTGGCTGAAACTATTTCTATTATCTCGTATTGGATGGGCGGTATACGCCTTAGGCCCGGTTCGCATCGACAGTTTTGTCCCCATTTTGAGCTCTTTCTCAATTATCCGACACTTTGAAACGCTGGAAAACGAGAAGGATTCGCGGTGGTGTGGACCCGCGTTCGGTTACCGAGTCCGGGGCACTGCCGCTGCTAAGAATGTGCGGACATCGGCGCATCTCGCCTCCGATTAGATCGTTTTTAGCAGTCATCAATCAATTGGCTGCCAATTTAAAGCATTCTCCGTTTAATTCCGTATTCCCATCTCTTCTCTCGACTAAAATCTTTCCAAATCGACGTCTACTATTTCCTTTTCAAGCGCACTTTCGTACCGGGGTGCATATATATTCATTTTTGTTTGATTTTTGACGCGTGAAATTTTCTCCGCAAATGTCGAGTAACGGTAAATTCTAGACGTAGCGGTGGAGTGCGTGGAATTGCATTCGTTGTATACCTCTGTCCCCGTGATGAGAAATCCTAACTGCGCGTAGTATTCATAGGTTATAAAACTAATATTTTTATTAAAAGCGTAAAACAAAAAACATCCCTTACGAACGTGCTCAATATGGATGATTGAAATGATCGATATTAATTTTACTAGTTTTTTTATTCGAATGAAAATAATTAAGATTTATTAAATTGTCAAGCCATATATATTCGAAAGGTTACGAAATTTTTCTTTTTACAGAAATGTTTGATGCGTCCTGTTTCGTAGTTTGTTTCTACTTCCGCCGCTGTGTGATCGTTCTACTTAATACCCCAGACATCAGTTCGCTCTAAAAATCTAGCGGTTTAACGTTCGCATTTATTCCCAGACGAGAACGATATTCTTTTAGCTTCTAGGGCCAAACCCGGCGGCCACGCTGTTGGCCTATGATGCAATCCAAATGGATTCAGTTCTTTACCTTCCACGACCTATATTTCGCTTTGAAAACTCGCCAATTCGGTTTTTGATCTTCAAAGTGAGATAACAGTACAGGGTTGGCAATTTTTTGATTAAAAAAAATCAAATAAATAGTTTTTTTTTATTTAAATCGGATTTTTATTGATTTTTTGATTTTAATTAAAATTTCAAAGTTTTATATAATTTAGTATCATAATTTTACCTAAAACAAATATGTTTTAATTTTTATAACGAATTTATTAAATTTTTTATTTTTTAAAACCTATTTTGGTATGATTGCCATTTCGTAAAATAAAATAACTCTTTGCTACAATATATACTTCCAAATAGGCGAAACTATATAGTAAATTTGGTCTTAACCGCCTTCTTAAAATGGAAAAAAATAAAATCACGTGACTATCATTCAACAGCCAACTTCGATTCGGTAACTCGTGTTCATAGTTGGTCGTGCGACGGTAAAGAAAACATTATTCCTTCCAAATACTGCAGACAACTAATTAACTTACACCTTTCTATTACAAAATAGTTTAAATAATGATTATAATTAGGTAATTTAGATGAATCGATCCATTAGCCAAATAAAATGAATAATAGTTCGTATTTCTTAGGATAGATGGCGCTCCAGTTCTCCACAAAGTCACGTGACTCCCATCTTTTCAGCCCCCCTGGACTTTATAGTTTCGCCTATTGAAAATGTCGAGTTAAAACCTAAATTAAACACTTAGTAACGACCGAGTAAACGGGTATTTCGGTTTAATATCTCGAAAAAATTCTTAATTTGCCTTCGCAGTTAAATTGAAAATTCATTAAACATTAAGGGGGGCTTTAAAAGTCGTTAAATTTGAGGACCTAAATTATAAGTGTACACGCCAGACGAGAGAGTTCGTGTCGTAAGTGACTGGGTTTTACGACCCTTCCCTAGTCATTAGTGCCCGCTCTACCACCTCCGAACGCCATTTGTTTTTCAAACCATTAGGTTCCGAAATTGGCGTCGGGTCAACCCTGAAACGAAAGGACAGCGCGTCACGTTTTAAGCAAGTTTAGCGGTAGCAAACTTCAAATTGAGCTGGTTATTCTCTAAACAGGGCATAATGTGAGATATTTCGTACGTCATTGGACGCGGTGTTGTCGTAGGCGATCGCCACGAGTGGAATTCCGTTTCATTTCGTTTTGTTTTTAAAAGGGGGTCGAGTTCGCGCTCGTGTCAACGCCAATGGCTCCGGGAAACGCCTAATGACTCTCTCTTCAAATTCAAGCGCTAGTATACTGAGCTTAATCATCCCGCGGTGTGTATTTAAAATACGTTGGAAGCCTTAACGATTCTATAGGGAGTCCGAAGACATCCAGCGGGTACATCCGTTCATACCTGAAAACGTTTTAATTGAGGAAATAAATGACGAAAGAAACGCGTAACGAACGTTGCAATTAGTATATACACCATTCGACTCCAAACGAATCGTTTTAGACTCGCATTTGTATAATTACACCCTCAAGCCTCGAGAAAAAGTCGAGAAAACGTAAAAGAGATTCTTCGTAACGCATAGGCGCGGAAGGAGCCTACTTTAAAACCTCTTAACCGTAACCAATTTATAATTTATTGGCAATAAATTAAATTCGATACCTGTTGCGGCCGTTGTTTCACGAATCGACGATTTATTGAGTCGATTGTGGTGTGACTGTGGCTAGGATTCGAATTTTATTATTTTTACGTGCTCATCATATTATGGAAATTATGGATCTAATTTGATTACAAAATTATATTCAAAATTGGACAGATCCAAATTAGAAAATTACAATCCAAAATGCGTTATATTTGTTCTAGTGTTGTTAATTTTCCGGAAAAATAAAATTTTCTGGAAATTTTTCCGCAAATCGGAAAAATAAAAAATTGAAACTGAAATTACTTTTCAAGGATTTTTAATGTTTTTAACTTTTTATCGATATAAACTGTCTAATATCAATAAACATACTACAAAAAATTAATAGTGTTACATTGTTAATCAGTTTAAACTAGTCTAGATGTTTAATTTTACTTTAAATTTGCAAACAATATTAGACTAATCATGGAATGAAACCTTTTTTTTATTTTTTTCGGAAAAATACGGAAAATTTTCCGGAAAAAAGGCTTCACTACAACACTAATATTTGGTTCCAATAGTTCTTTTTATAAAGTAACGTGGCCTTCTTGTTTAAATGCTGCTCTTACGTCACTGTCTCTTACTTTCACAAGTCTACGAGCGCGCGCTATAGACGCCAGAGGAATATAGGTTTTTCTAGCGCGCGTGCAAATCGCTCGCGCGAAGAGTATATAAATAAAACTGGGTCTTGTATACGCAAGAGCAAAATTTTAACAAGTTGGGCAAGACCACTTTTTATTTTGTAATATTTTTTAAATAAAAACATCTTTTTGTGCTCTTTAAACGAAATGTCTTAAGACTGAGTGTGCAGTAGTATGCTTTCCAAATAATTATCGATTTTCTTCGCAAGCAGTGTAAGGCCCTACTAGCAGGGAGGTTATAATTATTATAGGTTTTTTTTCTTACTTTCCCTAAAAAACGACTAGGAGGGTGCTTATTAAAGTTTCAAGTTACAAGAATATTAAATCCACGCTGAAGAAATCTTTCAAGTGTGTACAAGACCGTGCGGAAGATCCAATAATCAATAATATATGGTGAAAAATAAATGTTATACGATCAAATGGGAAAGATCAGAATCATATGTTACGATATGTGTGTTTTTTGTAGAGCTTAAGAACGGTATATACGTCTAAGAAAGCGTATAGAGCGCGTCCGAGGGATTAATACGCGTTAGCATTGTTTTACACTAGTGCGCTTAACTTTGGGACGTACAAAGGTTTTTACGCGCGCTAACAAATTAACATCATGACGCTCGCTAGTGGAAAATAACGCTTGCTTAAGAAATTCCTGATGAAAAAACCTGACACGCTCGGCGTTTTCCTAGATGTCTGTGCCGTTCTTTAAATGGAGTATAACCCCTCTTGTTTGGTAGGGTGCGCTTAGACTGTACCGAGTAGCTTCCACTTGTAAGCCTTCCTAGCGAGGGATGGCAAGCGATTCTAAGCGAACTGACTTGGACGAGTTGCTTCCCGAACAAACACGAAGCGATTTCTCACGTTGGTTTTAAAAACCAGTTATCTAAACGAAGCGAATTTAGGGGTAAGTGTGAACGTAGCTTAAGTGCACCCTACCAAACAAGAGGGGTTATACTCCCTTTAAGCAGAAACGCCACCACGGTGAACATCAACGCGAACGATTCCCGTTAACCCTAATGCAATATTTAGCGTCGACTTTCAGCGTTGTTGCGTTTTGCCCTAGTGAAAACCAGCCTTTAAACTCTATCGCGTATCAAATATCAAAAACATATTCCGTATCATTCTAGGAAATATAATTCAAAGGAAATACTCTATCCGTTTAATTTCCAAGACGATATTTTATTTCCCGCGGTCCACTTAAATATTACTCTTGCCTAATAATTAATGGTCGTATCTAGTCGATCTTATTCCAATTAATGCCCGGCGCGTAGTAATTAAGAATTTAAAATTATGTAAAACATTTTCTAGGGAAATTTTAATACGTCAGAATAATTTATAGCCGTGGATAAGAGGAGAGGAAGGGGGCTAATAAATCTCTGGTGTATTTGAAAGTTAATTTTTAAAAAGCTTCATTTGAGATGTTCATCACGTTCCTTAAATCAGGCTGCTTCGGAACGCCGCTAATAAATTTAACACGTTTTCTCAGATATCGGAAAGAAAAGTTCTTCGAGACGGGAAATGATGAAAGTACTCCGTGTACGACTGGGAGTGTCTGTCCTAGAACGGACGCGAGAGCCAGGCGCGAAAGATACGCGGGCAAAACGCGCCATGTTGGTCTTTTCGGGTTTAATTAGTTAGGCGTCATATTGGGAACTTAATCAGGGTGGAAGGCCGGGTGACGCCCCGCGTAACCCGTTGGGAACCTCGACAAAAAGAGAGGGAAAAAATAGAGTGGTATCAGCTATTCATTACCCCTCCCATCGGCAAAACAAGAACCCACCCGACGAATAATACTGCCCTCATAATACCATTAAAACTTTTTTTCTGCCCATGTATTTACCGAAGTCGCTTCGGGCTCAATTGAGAAAATGAGAACAAAAAATAGGTTGTTGACTCGCTCGGGGGGAGCTTCAATCTATTATAAGTTATGCAAACCAACCCCTCCCCCCCCCTCTCGCTGTACTTAGTAAATGGAAGCGGCAACTCGAAACAATTGTATTTAGTCTACCTACAGTGGAATTAGTTTAAGAATGGTACGAATGAAAAGCAAGAGTGATAGTAAACTACTTGTTCCTTTTTAATAAATGGGGTGCCTTTAGTCGATAGCTATTCCGTCGAGATATTTATTTTCAAAGAGGGACAAGAAGGTAAGAGTTCTTACCAATCTTGCAAGAACTGCATTTACCAAAAGTATATTACATATTTTTTCCTAAAAGGTGAAAATACGGCTAATAGTGGATAATAACTTTAGGTATATATTGGACGTAAAAAGCTAAATGAAACTATCTAGAAGTTTTCAAACTATTTATTTTATTTCATTTTTTGTTCTTGTGTAAGCGTTTGATAACGGCGGCGTACTCGTTGTTAGCCGAAACATGTCACGCGACTTTTAATTGCAAGCTGGCAACTGTCGTAAATAATAGTTTTTAATGGTGTACTTTCTAACGTTGTGGTTTCTTTAGGCACTCTATTTATTTTAACATTAAACTTTAATTTACCATTATACCACAAAAAGATTAAAAACGTATCAGTTATAATCAGCTTCTCTGAAATACAACCTGTATGTTTTTTCAATTACTTTGACCAGTAAAATCCATATTGTCCAGGCCGGAGAAATTCACTATTTTTCATACTATATTCCACCTGAAGTTTTCCACCTCGGAGCACTGAGCAGCGCAAAGTAGGAATTCTTACCAATCTTGGAAGAACATTATTTTAAAAGCAGAGCACGCTAGGAATTCTTACCAATCTTGGAAGAACAATGTTTTAAAAGCAGAGCACGGTAGGAATTCTTACCAATCTTGCAAGAACAATATTTTAAAAGCAGAGCACGGTAGAAATTCTTACCAATCTTGGAAGAACATTATTTTAAAAGCAGAGCACGCTAGGAATTCTTACCAATCTTGGAAGAACATTATTTTAAAAGCAGAGCACGCTAGGAATTCTTACCAATCTTGCAAGAACAATGTTTTAAAAGCAGAGCACGGTAGGAATTCTTACCAATCTTGCAATTACAATATTTTAAAAGCATAGCACGGTAGAAATTCTTACCAATCTTGGAAGAACATTATTTTAAAAGCAGAGCACGGTAGGAATTCTTACCAATCTTGCAATTACAATATTTTAAAAGCAGAGCACGGTAGGAATTCTTACCAATCTTGCAAGAACATTATTTTAAAAGCAGAGCACGCTAGGAATTCTTACCAATCTTGCAAGAACATTATTTTAAAAGCAGAGCACGCTAGGAATTCTTACCAATCTTGCAAGAACAATGTTTTAAAAGCAGAGCACGGTAGGAATTCTTACCAATCTTGCAAGCACAATGTTTTAAAAGCAGAGCACGGTAGGAATTCTTACCAATCTTGCAAGAACAATGTTTTAAAAGCAGAGATCGGTAGAAATTCTGACCAAACTTGCAAGTACAATATTTTAAAAGCAGAGCAAGATACGAATTCTTACCAATATTGCAGTAACTTTACTTTTAAAGCAGAGAAAGGTGGTAATAATTCTAAGCAATCTTTGAAAGAGAGTTGAAATAAACGGGGTTAAATATAATGTATGCAACGCGGTAAGTCGAACGAACATGGATTGTGAAGTATTTATGTTATGGGCCCCAAAAACTACCCAAAACCAAAGGAGCACTTGGGCTCTAATACCTACCCATCTTTTCAAAGAAATCTCTAAACACGGACACAAATAACTTAAGATTAGATCCAGAACCAACGGACCAGTTAATTTGTTTGCCTCGGAGTAATTTCCGAATTTCTTTAAGAATCCACCTTCTTAGGACATTTGTTTTTCTCATTTTGACCCTGAAATTTAGCCAGTAACTAATCCGAAAGTAATACCCCGTCATAATATAATACTGTCGGATGCAATTTTACCACAATTTTTTAAAGATACCGTGTATAATGACGCGAATTCGTCTCGAAGGATTTCACTCGGGATTTAGGAAAGCTTCGGTAGGCGAAACCTCATCAACGTAATTTAGTCCGGGGGGAAATTAATGGGCGCTATAGGATTTGCCAGGCCTGTTTGCTCGAAGCCTTTCTTACATACCGTTGCGTATAGTGTACTCTTTTATCATTTTATACAAATAGCGTCAACCACCCCTCCCACCTCTTTTATCGGCGCACTAAAGCGCTCGAGATATTTTTATAAGGGATCAGTGTTTATTGGACCCTAGTCATCCGCTTTGCCTCGCCTAAGGTAGAGAAAAAATTTCGCTCTCTTTTACATCGTTCCGCGTTCGCGATAAGGATTCGTCCTAATTTATTGCCATTGTAAAACCCACCCGCGTATCTTCAGTTACAAGGTGATTCCGCGTATTAACCAGCCAGGATAGAATGCCTCTTCGTATTTTAGCCTTTAAAATGTTCGACCGCGAATAGTTTACCCGCCTCGAGCGTTTTCGATTAAATTCACTGGGTCGTATTGATAATCCGCCAAAGGGATTAAATGAATCAATAAACACTAACAAGGTTCTTAATGATGACGAGTTCATTTTTTCTTGATTTCTTTTTTACAAATCGGAGAAAATCAAATATTTATTTTTAGCAGTTATTGAGGGGGATGTTTTCCCTCCGACCAGTTAAAAGTATCTTTAGCAAAGAGAAAACAAGTGGGCCCGGCAGTCCCAAAAAGTAGTCTCACACGAGCTTACCTAGCAAATATTTTACATTCTACAAGTGATAACACACATAAACAGGCATATATATATATATATATATATATATATATATATTCAAATTCCCTGACTATTCCCTGTTTTCCCCGACCATTTTAACAGATTTTCCCTGACTTATTAATGCCAAAATGTTTCTTTTATATTTTACTTTTATCAGAAGTTAATAAATTTAGAGGAACTTATATTTCAGTAAAAAGGTTATTGCAATGTTGAAAAAATTATCCTGACTTTTTAAGCCCATTTTTAAATTCCCGGACTTTTCCCTGACGTGTGGAAACCCTTATATATATATATATATATATATATATATATATATATATATATATATATATATATATATATATATATATATATATATATATATATATATATATATATATATGTGTGTGTGGAGCTAAAAAACTCCGAAATGTGTTGTTCTAACCAGCCCAAAAAACCGCCGTCCACCCAACGATTTTTCCCCGCAACAGCGTTCCTAAAGTAGCCCAGTTTGGGCAGGAAACCGGCCATCAGGTAACTCTGTCCGCACCCGTCCTCTCCTATTCTCGCAATGTACCCCCCACCACCTCCCCTCGCTGCCTATCTCTCTCTCTCTCTCTCTGAACGGCTAATGAAATATGCCGCTCTCTCTATGCATACAAGTCAACGGCGGCGGGGGCGGCGGAAACTGTGCGGTCACAGGAGTCTTACTCTTGCCTATACTAGGCTCGTGTAAGACTAATGAATGACTAGGCGAATTTCTAAAAATAATATACATGGAAAATTTAAAAATTTATATTTTTCGTGAAATATGACTATATAGATATTATATATATATATATATATTTATAATATATATTATTGTATAATCATAAAAAAAAACCCGTAAACGTATTTAAAATGATTGCTCAATTTGTTTTTATGTCCAGTAATAAAGAAATCTAATGTATGAAGGACAGTTTGTCTACTTAAAAAAAATAAAGGTGCTTGAGACGTTTTGCGGGCGATTTAAATTTTTAATTAAAGACATGTCAATATCGCTGTAAATTAATTTAATTTCGTTCACTGTTTACATCAAATGGTTCCTGCATGTGACGCGCTTAGATCGATTTTGTATAAATTATCGTGTGGAAGGCGTAATTAATTTGATAGATAACATTCGAAACGTCGGTAGCGGCCTACTAGTTTTAAATCAATTAGACACTTTGCGAGAGCGTCGATTGATATTGGCAAATTAAATCTTTCAGTATACCTCGATGATTGATTGTAATCTTTGTAGAAACGCCAGCGTAGATGTTTCAAATTCTTCACTTCTATAATTGGTTCTCCCTCTAATTTCCCGTATAGGGCACCGGTTTCAATCGAGCGGGTTTTCATACGAAGATTAAGCCCGTTTGAAAACGACTAGGGATAACGCGTAGACGTAGCCTATGATGCCAGGTAGGAGCAACAAACACAAGGAGAACGCAGCTAGCCTTTAAACACGCTAACGAAGGGTTGTGTACGAATTTCATTGGACGAGCGTCACGAGCCTTTACGCTGAACGTTTTACGGGCGGGGGGGGAAGACAATTTCCGGATTTTCCCCTTCCGACGGCAGCAGGCGCTAAAGCGTCTAGCCAATGAAAAATGTACGCAAGAAAATCCACGACTTTTGACGGGTTGCGTTCTCCTTGTGTGGGGTGTTGTGTTTGTTGCTCCTAGATGCCAGGTAGTAAGCGTTTTCCCGTAAAGATTAAACTCTCTAAATATCTATTTCGCACTTTACAAATTGATTCTTTTCTCGGGAAACGGTCATAGACATACTCAGCCCCGGAAGAAAGGTATTATTATTATTTTCCGTTATAATTTGTACCAAAGGGAATAATAATGAGAGCGTGTATATTTTTCTTAAAAGTCTTTCAATGCGAGATTCTAAGCCCAAATGTAATAGGGTCAAACAGTTACACGCCATAGAAAATAAAGTCTGGAGAGGGGTGGGGGGGGGGGGTGAATTCCCCGGGAGAAAATAATTACAAGCCTGCCAAAATGAGCGAAAGTAAATTGCACGGTGCCATTTTTTGAGAGAGTAAATTAGACCCCACGCTATGATTTAGTAACTTTCAATCTCGGCGTGCCAAACGCTATTAACATACGAAAGAAAAGATGCTTTTTCTGACAGCTTCGAAAACCGTTAGCCCCGTATCCCAGATTCGTAAGTAGGCGAACGAAACGGGCAATTATATAGGCATATTCGTATTTATTTCACTCATTTGAATAGTATACCTTTAAACCCGTTGTTACGTAAATGTGTTGGTATCGTGATACGTATTTTAAAGGCGTTTACCCACGGACCATTTATAACCAAAGGGACTCGTGACTAGTGATGTGAATTTACCGGTAAAAATAAAAACGCTAAATTTACGGTGAATTTTTTTTAATCAAAATAATGGTTTGATGTCACAATAATTATTAAAATAGTATTTTCATTTTAACATAGCCTTAAGTTACATTAAACTTAGAGAAACCTCCTAGACAACATCTTAGAAATGCATTTAAATGTATGGAACGTAAAATCACAGTGCCGGAAATTCAAAGTCTTTAACAGGAAAATTATTTGGTTTTCTGGTCGAATGTAAAATGTAATGGTTCCTTCTTTTATTTGAAGTTTAACAAAATATTTTTGGGTGGTTTTTCCTTTATAAAAAAAATGGTAAATTTCAAGTAATTTTGTATTACCGGTAAATTTACCGGCTCGCATCTCTACTCGTAACGCGACACTAAAAATATTACGTCAGAGCAATTATTTTGTTGTCAACCTTATTTTTCTATTAATGTAAACCCATTAGAGGCCTTTTAAATATAATTAGTCGCAATAACTAGTCTTTTCATTTTACATGGAGCAGATACTTTGTGGTAAGTGGACCAAAATCTATGAACTTATCACGATGTCCGTTACGTCACTTTATTTAAACTGAACAGCTAATTCGTAAAATATTTAATATTTTAATTAGATATTAATTAAATAAGAATCTTCAAATATCTTATTCGTATAAATTCGAGAAGTATTTAATATTTGAAATAAAACTAACTTACGAAAAGTTATTGAAATTAACTAAATCAAACTAAACAACTTTTAAAAAAAGAAGGGGTTTCAACGAGGATAATTTTCCTTTAGCAGCGTATAATTAGCCCTTACATAGAGCCACATAGCGGCCGACGTTAGAAGCTACTGAATTTTACGAGTCCAGTTGGACGTCCGAGGTTTAACCATTTCGACTGTAATCCAAATCACTAGTATTTTGTTCGTGTTTAAGTGTGTATTCTTGTGACGTATTAGTTTAAGCCACGCCTTATACGAATGACGTTTGATAACGATGAAAGACAGAATTTTTTTATCGCGAGTTGTGCCAGTGGCCATTTTGTCTAAGACAATTTTGGAAGTTTAGCTGTGTTTCTAAGCCTTGGCAGAAAACTGGTGAAAATGTCTAAATGTGCAATACAAGGTTGTGGTAATAGAAATATGTTTCGCATATACCTAATTTTATCACTCCCAGAAATGCCTTCGGCTTATCCAGCACAAAATTTATCCTTCTCGTTGTTTAAATTAATTTAAACATTAATAGCACCACGATTAGCGACTAGGAAATATCACAGACAATATGGCCGCCCGACGTTTTTTAAAACCGTTCCGATCCGAGATGGCGGTTTGGTCTTTACGCGGGAAATTCGAAATTGGGACTAGGCCCCGCCTCGTGAATACACACTTATTATCCCGCTGAGGTGTAGTTTTACGACGTGGTTGTTCAAGACGCGAGGTTTTCGACGGCCGGAGATAAGACCCCGCTCGTAAATTGACCTATTAAGTCCTTTCGATTTTACGTACTCGTCACGATTTCCCAATAAGCCACCTCCGCGAAATTAATGCGTACATTAAAAATTCTCGAATTTAAAACCTGGCGCGATACGAACCGTATTCAAATTAGTACGCGCCGTATAAGTTTCAAATTTATAAACCAAACACGCGATTTTAATATTATATATTAAATTTCGAATTTCCAGAATATAAAATGCTTAATCAACCCGTGCAGAGTGATCCACGTATCGTGGTAAAAATGTTTTGAAAATATTAAAAGCTTTAATAGACAAGTTAAGCCAGCACCAGAAAACGGACAGACAACGTGTAGAGAGAACTTGTAGGAGGTGCAGACTGTACACGCAAAGTTACGCCGTAAAAGTTCCCCTTACACGTTTTCGTGCGCTGGCTTAAGCTCTCTAATGTCCCATTCCAGTGGCACTTTGACGATTAAAAATTCAAAACTGGACCAGAAATAAACGTAATTAATCGACATTTGGTAAAAGGTTAAATTGAGGTAAAAAACCGTTATGGTTATTTCGTTCTAGTGTTGTAAGTTGGAAAATGACAGAGGCATTTTTTTTCCAGAAAATTTTCCGTATTTTTCCGAAAAAAAAATTAATTCCATGATTAGTCTAATATATTGTTTGCAAATTTAAATAAAGCGGCATTTTCGCCTCATTTTTTCGAATCTAAAAGTGAAGCCCAGTTCACACTATACAATTAAATGGGACACTTAATTGTATCCCACTAAGTGTAAGCAAGAAAATAGTATAGTGTGAACAGAAAAATTGTAATAACTCCCACTTTTACTTTTCACACTATACAATTTTCTTGATTTCAATTAGTTGGATACCATTAAGTGGTCCAATTAAATGTAAAGTGTGAACTGGGCTTAAAACTAAACCTCTAGACTATAGTTTAAACTGATTAACAATGTAACACTATTAACGTTTTGTAGTATGTTTACCAGTATGAGATATTTTATATCGATAAAAAGATAAACACATTAAAAACCCTTAAAAAGTAATTTATGTTTACAATTTTTATTTTTACGATTTGCGGAAAATTTTCAGCATTTTATTTTTCCGTAAAATTAACGACTCCAATTCCGTTCGTTTAGGAGTGGCTTTCATGATTTCGTATCTCTGAAATTGAAACATTTGGCTTAAAAACTTCCGTTTTGAAGTCGCGGAAAATGCCTGCTTATTACGTCAGATTTTCACTTAAGTTTATTGAATTGTCTGTTTAAAGTAATATATCGAAAAATATAGGTTAACCTACGATTTATAACTGCTGAATTTGAGCAACTTAATGATTTTTTTCTGAATTTTCGTGAGGTTAAAAGAGTTAATGCTTCGAAAGCCGCCTAATTTTCATACGAGCACGCTTGTTCACAGATTCATTATTATTTCGGTTATTCAGCTTTATTTCTGGTGTGAACGTGCTCGGGCATAACGCGGCGATTACGAAATACTCTTTATTTAAACGTCCCACTTGTTAAAATCCACGATGACTGCTATACGACGTCTCTTTGTTTGGGAGTTACCGGTACCAAGAACGTATTTAGGCCATTAAGAACCTCGAACAAAGACGATGCCGCGGCCACGCTCTTCAACTTTCCAGAAGACGTGTAGCGCCACCTGAACTTACAAAACTAGGATATTGTTTTTAATGAATGACACCGTTAAATCATTTCCTAAAACGTATTATCAATAATGTATTTATTTCTAAATGAGGAAATAACTCCTCCCTCTAAAATAATAAAACCTTATTGGTTCTTTGAAACTGACATCATCCGACGTGATTGATAGATACGCCAGTAACGTTTTTTTAAACTAAAAAAAAAATAATTTAGATATTGAAAAGAAATTGCGCACATTTTATAGTAAATATAATACGATTTAAAAACTTTTATTAAAATCATTTTAGATGGCCCATCCAGGATTTTAACCTAGGCCAATAAAAAAGAGAAATATATTGATAACCCTAAGTTTTTAAAAAAAAATGAAAGAACACGGCAGCAAACTTGTGGGAGTGTAGACGCAACTACATTCTGAACAAACTACACTGGGCTACAAGTTCCTCCTTCACGTTTTCACGATGATGGTTTAACCTGTCTTAATGTTACCGTTCAAGGTTCTTATTGACGCCACTAAGTTCTTGCTGGTACTAGACGTTTTACGGAAATGTTTCGACGGCATTGCCAAGTTAATTTGACGAAAGGTCTGCAAATAACCGTTTCTAAAAACCCTTATAGTTTTATATTCCGAAAAGGCCCGCTGCAATACACGAAAAACGTTTTTGGATTTGCTGTAAAAAAGCTCAAAATATTTACCGCTCTTTATCTCAGTTATTGTCTTCCCTACTAAATTGTATCTATATTCGTAACGTTCAAATGGAAACTTCGAAATGTTGCAATAATGGATCGTTTTTATAATATTAACGGTACCGGAAGTATAAAATATCTTTCTTTTAGAGAAGAATCCATTTATCTAGATTGCTAATGTGTTCTTGAAACGAGTACCTTCGCCTCTAGTTTTTCATAAATACGTTTCGGGAGTAAAACAACGTCTGGGAAATACATCCATACATGTCTAGGTTTAAAAATAATAATAATAAATATTTTTAAGCGAAGTGATACACACGTTAAATTATCGTAGGTAAATTATCTATTAAGTAGAGAGCAGAAACAATAATAATAATCAACTAGGCTACTATCCTTAGGCCTAAGTCATCATGCGACTTTTAAAGCCATTAATTCAGGTGGCCGGGTTACAATGCGTAGGAGGGTGGTGACAAGCCCTGCATGCTACGCGTTCGAGCCAACAGCTCCCTACATTAACTATTACCGTTAACCTCCACACGTTTTTATGGAAGGGGAAACCGAAGAACTCGGGGAAAAACCACTACAACCAGCGGGGAGAGAACTTGCCAAGGCAGAACGAATTGTTTCTCTTTTTCACCCAGTGCCACAAGCTGAGATCGAGCCCGACTCCTCTTGCTGCGAGGCGGAAGTGCTAACCTCTTTGAGTACTATTCACGCCCATTCCCGTTTAAATATCAGTATTTCAAACATTATCATTCCATATGACGTACATTTTCGCATTCGCACCCATTCCCAATATCAAAAAAGATATCAATAATATCTACGCCCATTCCCTTAAAGAAAATAACACGTCAATCTTATCTACGCCCATTCCCTTACGGAAAATAAGATATCAATCTTATCCCCACCCATTCAAACGGAAAATAACACGTCAATCTTATCTACGCCCATTCCCTTACGGAAAATAAGATATCAATCTTATCCCCACCCATTCCCTTATGGAAAATAAGATATCAATCTTATCCCCGCCCATTCCCTTACGGAAAATAAGATATCAATCTTATCCCCACCCATTCCCTTATGGAAAATAAGATATCAATCTTATCCCCGCCCATTCCCTTACGGAAAATAAGATATCAATCTTATCCCCACCCATTCCCTAACAGAAAATAAGATATCAATTTTATCCCCACCCATTCCCTAACAGAAAATAAGATATCAATCTTATTCCCACCCATTCCTTTACGGAAAATAAGATATCAATCTTATTCCCGCCAATTCCCTTACGGAAATTAAGATATCAATCTTATCCCCGCCAATTCCCTTACAGAAAATAAGATATCAATCTTATCCCCGTTAACTCCCTTACGGAAATTAAGATATCAATCTTATCCCCGCCAATTCCCTTACGGAAATTAAGATATCAATCTTATCCCCGCCAATTCCCTTACGGAAATTAAGATATCAATCTTATCCCCGCCAATTCCCTTACAGAAAATAAGATATCAATCTTATCCCCGCTAATTCCCTTACGGAAAATAAGATATCAATCTTATCCCCGCCAATTCCCTTACAGAAAATAAGATATCAATCTTATCCCCGCCAATTCCCTTACGGAAATTAAGATATCAATCTTATCCCCGCCAATTCCCTTACGGAAAATAAGATATCAATCTTATCCCCGCTAATTCCCTTACGGAAAATAAGATATCAATCTTATCC
This sequence comes from Leiobunum rupestre, assembly GCF_980474605.1. Classification (NCBI taxonomy): domain Eukaryota; kingdom Metazoa; phylum Arthropoda; class Arachnida; order Opiliones; family Sclerosomatidae; genus Leiobunum; species Leiobunum rupestre. The sequence continues at coordinate 36,138,599 of NC_143387.1, forward strand.
CCGCTAATTCCCTTACGGATAATAAGATATCAATCTTATCCCCGCCAATTCCCTTACAGAAAATAAGATATCAATCTTATCCCCGCTAATTCCCATACGGAAAATAAGATATCAATCTTATCCCGCCAATTCCTTTACGGAAAATAAGATATCAATCTTATCCCCGCTAATTCCCTTACGGAAAATAAGATATCAATCTTATCCCCGCTAATTCCCTTACGGAAAATAAGATATCAATCTTATCCCCGCTAATTCCCTTACGGAAAATAAGATATCAATCTTATCCCCGCTAATTCCCTTACGGAAAATAAGATATCAATCTTATCCCGCCAATTACCTTACGGAAAATATAAGATATCAATCTTATCCCGGCTCATTCCCTTACGGAAAATAAGATATCAATCTTATCCCCGCCAATTCCCTTACGGAAAATAAGATATCAATCTTATCCCCGCTAATTCCCTTACGGAAAATAAGATATCAATCTTATCCCCGCTAATTCCCTTACGGAAAATAAGATATCAATCTTATCCCGCCAATTCCCTTACGGAAAATATAAGATATCAATCTTATCCCGGCTCATTCCCTTACGGAAAATAAGATATCAATCTTATCCCCGCTAATTCCCTTACGGAAAATAAGATATCAATCTTATCCCCGCCAATTCCCTTACGGAAAATAAGATATCAATCTTATCCCCGCTAATTCCCTTACGGAAAATAAGATATCAATCTTATCCCCGCTAATTCCCTTACGGAAAATAAGATATCAATCTTATCCCCGCTAATTCCCTTACGGAAAATAAGATATCAATCTTATCCCCGCCAATTCCCTAACAGAAAATAAGATATCAATTTTATCCCCACCCATTCCCTAACAGAAAATAAGATATCAATCTTATCCCTGCCCATTCACCTACGGAAAATAAGATATCAATCTTATCCCGCCAATTCCCTTACGGAAAATAAGATATCAATCTTATCCCGCATGGTTACCGTGGTAAATTTTAAAACGCCGTTTCCATGCCGTTCTCTAACGCAAAGTACGGTTCCGCCGAAACGCTCTTGAACTGACGAAGGCTCGTGCAAGCACACATTTGAGATGTATATTGATACTTCTCTAGATATATATATTTACTTCTGTCGTTATTAAGGAAATATGCTTTAGAAAATCATAGTTATTATTTACAAAATAACTAAATACAGAAATATATAATGGATAGAGATATATTTGATAATTCAGCTAAGGCCAGCAATGGTCTTAAGCATTCGAAATTTGGAACGGGAATGTATAGGTTTTCCCTGTGCAACGTGGAAGGTTTCGCAATCTACGCTGTCGAAGCATTCCGAATTTGCCATTTAAACTTCTACGGGGTTTCGTTTACCTCTCAAATACAACCAATTCTTTAAAAAAATAAAATATCCAAGAATCAATTTTCAAGAAATTCACAAAATACGGTTTCTTTCGAAATGGGTGAAAACAGACTATTTTACGTCGAAAAATATTTTATTTATTCCTAGCTTAACCTAGTTCAATTGATCTTAGTTTAATTACAAGGTTTATCTCGTAATATTAATATTGATATATAAAGTGCCTCGGGAAGAAAAAACCTTTTTTTTCTCGGAATCATCGGCGAACCTTTTTGAAATCACTCGGGAGAGCTAAACTCTTACTATAATCACCAAAAAAAGGATATTGCAAAAACTTCTTAAAGAAAACATGTTTATAAAGCTCCGTAGGAAATGTTTTTCGCTAACACTTTGAAAAGGTCATGTTATTCATAAAATTCCAAAAGGAAGATTATAACGGAATCCCTACCTAAACCTTTCCAAAAATCACCTAAAATGGAATATTTTCCGAAATGTAAAACTTTTTAACGATAACTCGATTCTTTTCAAAATCGGCCAAAGGGGAGTATTTATAGCACCTCTAACACTAAATAAAAAATCCTTTGAAAGTAACGAAATTAAAGAATACAACAATAAATAAAGGATTAATAAAGTATTTTAAAGTCGTTATCGCAAAATATTGAATATAGTACGCCTAAATAACTTTGGAAATAAATGTTTTCTATAACGGTCGGTGAAAGAAAATATTAATAATTTTGTTTTGAAATCTGCTTTAAATATCGAGGATATAGAGGACGCGGATGACAACTGAAATAACGACTTACATCTCTCCGCCGCACCCATTTCGAACTTCTTGGCCACCGCCTTGCTGTCGACGCTGTTCTTGGTAGAGGTGGCGCAACCCATGTCACCCGAATTGGCCCGCGTGTCCCGTCTGACAAAAACCCCCTTTCCGAACTATATTTCCTAATCTAACTTTTTAATTTGCTAAATCACATTCTAGCCCATCGCGATCGAATAGCTGTGGAAAGGCGACACACACTCGACAATTATCGAGACCTCTTCGATAAGGAGGAACTAACTATTTCGCCGGCTTCGAATATAATAAGTAATATCTCTATCTCTCCGTTTTATTTGATCCCACGTCGCGTTACTTCCGGAAAGCGTTGTCGTCGGCGTCCGCTCGCGCCAAATTACGGCGCCAAACTGAAGCCACTATCCGCGGGAGGCGCTTCTCGCGACGCCGCCACTGCGCAGACTGATACGATCCCATTCGCACGTGTTCGCGCCGGGCTGCAAACTCGCCTCTTCTTCGTCACGTGACTAAAGGCCTAGCTACAACGGCAACCAAACCCGCCGCTCACCTGTCCCCGTTCGTATTAAAAATTCATACGCTTATCCGCGTTCGCTTCGTTTATACGAGCGAGGAAAAAGTTCGAGAAATATCCGACGACGTTGCGTATTTCGAAAGGTCTCTCTGGTGAATTTTTAACGCGCTTCCATTCCGTATCCTACCTTCTGGACAAACTTTTCATCTTCTAGTGGGCCCGCGTGTTATTGGTATAAATATGTTGAACTTGAGGTAAAATAGTTTAAGCATCTTGGCGTATATTGGTAGATTTTAGATTTCTATAGTTGAGGGGACAAACTATAATTTTTGCGTTTACTCTCCTAAAATTAATTTCCACTTATAAACTACGTAGATTGTTGATTAACAGAATTTTGGACCAATTTGCCCGATTCTCAACATATACATATACAACTTTGTATCAGCTAGGAGCAACAAACACAAGGAGAACGCAGTTAGCCTTTAAACACGCTAACGCGGTGTTGTGTAGAAATTTAATTGGACTAGCCTTTACGCTGAACGTTTTACGGGCGGGGGAAAGACAATTTCCGAATTTTCCTCTTCCGACGGCAGCAGACGCTAAAGCGTCTAACCAATGAAAACTGTACGCAAGAAAATGCCCGACTTTTGACGGGTTGCGTTCTCCTTGTGTGGGGTGCTGTGTTTGTTGCTCGTAGGTATCAGTAAGTTAAAGTTAATAAAAACCACCTATGGACTATAAATTTAAATTACGCGAAATAGTAGAAAGGTCCATAGTAAAAAGGGGGCAAAAAAGCTAAACCCTCACAAATTTAAAGTAATGATAAAACTTACTAAATACTCGGACCAATTGGGGGTTCTTAAAATTAATTTGGACGCCATGTTAGGCTATAAAAGCAGATAAATAAGCCTGCTATACGTCACAATGTAAATGTACTGTCACGCGCAAAAACGTCATTTTGAATTCGGTCAATAGCAACGCGTTTTGAAATTTTTAATGTTAAGGCTTAGCTTATCTTTTGGTATAGCTAGTCGCCAGCCAGATTCCCCGCGCTGTACTTATGAGCTCCAAATAGGGCGGAACCGGCCTACCGCTGGAAATTCTGGCTATTTTAATTCCATTTTAATTAATTTTTGACTCGAAGATCTATTTGGTTCAAGATTCGCGTTTTTAGATTTTATTCTCGAAGACCTATTGGTCTGAGTATTTCGTAAATTTTATCATTAATTACATGAATTTTTTTGAAGTTTAGCTTTTTTCCTCCCTTTTTTATTATGGACTTTTCTACTTTTTCGCGTAATTTGTATCAGTAAACCGAATAAATTTGAATAGCCCAAATTTAAGCACTACACGAAATTATCTCTTAAAGACGAGATTTTTTTGAAATATTACATGTTCAGTAATAACGACAAGTTTTGGCTCATCAGAATCATGTAGGGATTCTGGCTAAAGACAGATAACTTTCACCAAATGCAGTTTTGGTGAGTAGTACTATCAACGGTTTGATAGGCTCCTTGGTCGTACGTCCGTCTATAAAGTGTTTGCAATAGTCTTGATGGTAATTTGTCCAAAACCGGCACCACTGTTCGCACAAAATGCAGGTTATAGGTTACCTTGCCCAAATCATTTTTATAAGGAAACTATTCAGACTCAAATTTACGAAATCGTGTCAGGCGTGAAATTTGTCAGTTAAAAGTTAAGTTCATTTAATTATAGATTTCATTAAATTCCATAACAAATTACGTTGTATGTATTTTGTTTTTTAAAAAACATGTTGGTAAAATCCGTTAAAACTGGCAGTCATATTAAGTCTGCGCTGCGTTAGTTACAATCGTGAAAAGCTTGCAGTCATTTTATGATTTGCGCAGTTTCAGTTACAATCGTGCAAACCTTGCAGTCATTTTATGATCTGCTCAGTTTCAGTTACAATCGTGCAAACCTTTCAGTCATTTTATGATCTGCGCAGTTTCATTTACAATCGTGCAAACCTTGCAGTCATTTCATGATCTGAGCAGTTTCAGTTACAATCGTGCAAACATTGAAGTAATTTTATTATCTGCACAGTTTCAGTTACAATCGTGCAAACCTTGCAGTCATTTTATGATCTGAGCAGTTTCAGTTACAATCGGGCAAATATTGAAGTAATTTTACGATCTGCGCAGTTTCAGTTACAATCGTGCAAACATTGAAGTAATTTTACGATCTGCGCAGTTTCAGTTACAATCGTGCAAACCTTGCAGTCATTTTATGATCTGCGCAGTTTCAGTTACAATCGTGCAAACCTTGCAGTCATTTTATGATCTGCGCAGTTTCAGTTACAATCGTGCAAACCTTGCAGTCATTTTATGATCTGCGCAGTTTCAGTTACAATCGTGCAAACCTTTCAGTCATTTTATGATCTGCGCAGTTTCAGTTACAATTGTGCAAACCTTTCAGTCATTTTATGATCTGCGCAGTTTCAGTTACAATCGTGAAAAAATTGCAGTCATTTTATGCGCATTTTCAGTCGCGTCGGAAAATGTAAGTGTTATGGAAGCAATGAGAGACCAGGCTCATTTGACTATCTTTTAAAGGGAGAATCATATTGGCAGGTCGTGAGTTGGGTTGGCAGAAACGTTCAAAATTGTCTCCACATGGTCATTATCCCTAAACAATAATCTATTTATTTATATTTAGTGAGAATGTGTACGTTGAGGCGATTTGGAACATTTCTGCCAATCTTCTCATGCTCGAAGAGTAAACTCCTCCCTTCCACTTAATAAATCAAATTAACCCGATATTTCATTGGTTGTCTATATTTTACGCCTTCTGACGCGATTCCACCACATGCCAGTGACGTGCTGCTCGTAAATTAGGCCACGATGAAGCGGAATGTTTCAACATAGTCCTTTTCCCCAAGTAGAAATAAAAGTATTCTTGGTTTAAATAAATAAATTTTTGGTGTAAACGTTCCATCAACTGGGTGTATGCCTGCTAGTAGAAAGTTAATTTTGGTAGACCACAGTATACCATTCAGCCGTTAAGTGTGAAAGTCAAAGTGATTGTTAAACTAATTTGCAAATTCGTGGCGCTCTGGGCTCCTACTACCCTGTTGATGTCGTAAGTGTCGGGGCCAGTAGAGCGAGATCTATCTCTCTCTGGGGATCTCGGCGAACTAAGTCCGCGTGGGGCAATGCAAATTTCGTAACTTTGTTTGCCAGCTTTATAAAATATCCCTTTGAATTTTAACAAAATACTCCCAACGAATATAAATTCAGACGTTTTTACAAACTTCCGCTTTCTCAAATAAAAAAAAAAGATATTTGCCTAACGAAAACTATACCTTCGAGACCTTTTCCGCGACCCTTATTTGTTGAACTCTGTTCCGTTTCAGCATCTATTAATGATGTGTTTTGGCGCGGGTCCCTTTTTAATATTTAAATGTTAAAGGTTAAGGGTCGTTTAAATCTCCAACGGTGCTCAAATATTCTTCTTAATATTTTATAAAGACCAATTTTAAGGAAGTATTCATAAAAGGTACGGCGGAAATTTTAAACGAGTTTCGCATATTTTTATAATAACTTTAAATAAACAGTTCACGGTTCTATATAAATAAATTAAAACTGGCGTTATTAAATTAATCTCATTTTAATATTTAAATAACCAAAGCAACGCTTAAGCGAAGAAGTTATCGAAATAGCGCTCAGAATCGGAGGGCGTTTTCCTTATTAAAATTATGAGAAAATTCGGTCGAATAAAAGCTAATTTCCATTCCCGTCTTTTGACGCGATAAATTGCACTTGGGAATTATGGGTATAGCTATTTATAAAAAATGGTTTCATAAAAACAAAAACTTTTTTTTTCGAACTAGGAGCGCGCAAAATTTTAAATTCGAGGTCAAAATGGTACTTCATAAGGAAAACGCCTCCAACACGGGGAGTATAGCAGTCTGATAACTTCGGTTCATTTACTTCTGTTATAAGACAATTAAACAAAATTATTTTTAGCAAAAGTACATTCAAACGTACGAACAAGCGGTAGCTAGTTCGAACCAGGCTTGGAAATAAGCGGTGGTCACTGGGTCAAAGACCAGTTTATTAATTGCTCGGACCAGATTTTTTATTCAAAAGCTAGGGGTTCACTGGTCCAGTGTCCAGTTTATTAATTCAAAATTATCTACCGTATTATTAACCAACTGGTCTACGTGACCACTTAAATAATTCAAGAGTTGGGAGTCACTGGCCAAATAGACCAGTTTAGAAATAAACCTTATTTCCAAGCCTGGTTCGAACGGTTATAAAATACAGTATTTACCTATCAAACAACTTTTGAAATAAATCGGCAAACATAATTTGCATATACAGGAAATAAAACAATCAAAGTTTATGCTTTTAACTTTATAGCCACATTCACACTAAATATTAAAACCCTGTAAAATTCGGTTTGAATTCCAGTTTCGAGCTATAGTGTGAACGCGGCTTATGTGTAACCAAAAGAATATAGTATAATTCTTACTCGAGAAGTGTCCTTCTCCCTCTACTGCTTATGTCGTTCACTTGTAACATTTACTTTGGCAAACTCGCACTGACTTTGTACAAATACATTTCGGAACCAAAAATACTCCGGCATTAGAATTCATATAATAACTTTCTAAAACTATTAGAGGGTCAAAATTCGGCCAAGTGAGCGAACCTTACAATTGGGTCTCAAATCTACGTATCGAGTTAGCTCTCGTAGTTTTTAAAACCCAGTTTAGGTCGGTTTGAATGCTAGTTTTTACCGCCGACGATAACTCCTGGTTCACACGTGCGAAATCGCTTCACCCCGGTTCGCTTATAGCCAAGGCTTAACGCCATTTCAAATTATGACTAGAATTTTGAAAATACTAAAATATATCCCAAAACAATTAGTTAATCTTGTTTACTATACATACAGTAATATTATTTGACATTATTTATTTTTTATTCCCATTATTTTTGAAAATACGAGCAATTTGACTTCCCCGCCTTGTCGTTTTGAAAATGATTCTAAGCGAACCGACTTTGACGAGTTGATTCCCAAACCATGGGCCAAATAATAATAAATCCAGGACATGACTCTGGTACCTTCACGCGTACTAAATCGGCCGTCCACTAAAAGACACAGGCGGCCATTTTAGTAGGGGGGAAAAGGAGGAAAAATAAAAAAAAATTGGGGGCAAAATCAAGCAAGTTTCCGGTTTCCCGAACGCCATCTAGTGATGACTGAGTCGGAATTCGGAAATAAGTGGCGGTTGTAATTCGAAAATCTTGCCATATTTGGCCCCTCATTTTTTGAAAAATTTTAACGGTTCTAGGAAAGTATATGTTTAATATTAAATAATTATATATATTATACTAATTATGAACTTAGTACGTATAAAAATAAGTACTTACTTTAATAAAAACACTATATATGATAACTGTGAATAAATATTCCAGGATATTTACTACGACGACCACGTGTATTATTTTTGAAAACTGTCCCTAAAAAATTTGCCCCCAAAATGACGTAGGTCCGCGATCGCGCGTTTTTCCCAATAGGGGGCAATAGTGATCGGGTGTTAGCGCTGTCGAACGGGTTTTTCGCATAGAGTCATGTCCTGGATTTATCATTATTATTTGGCCCATGCCCAAACCAACACGAAGCGATTTCTTACTCTGGTTTTGAAAACTAGTTATCTAGTTTAATAGTCTAATTTCAAGATTTGATTTTGGACCTGATTTTCGTCCAGATTTCGGGGATTTCAAATTGATTTCGAGATTTCTAAAATTATTGTTCTTTGCAGTGTACGTGATCCCCCCCCCCCTCCTCCGGGATTATTATATCCGTAACTGTGGTAGCTTTCATAAACAATGACTTAAACTGACTAGTGCTCGGAATTGTTTATTCATTATCCACAAATTTTCCGATTTATTTAAAAAAAAGTTGGTAAAACGAATATCGTTTTAACTTATTTAATTATGTTTTTTACGCAACCAAGCATTTATTTGAATAAAAGTGGTATTTATTTAAATAATTGTTTGTTTTATTTAAATAATAGGCTTATTCAATTTCGATTATTTAAACATTTTACAATTTTTATTCAACTATTGGTTATTTAAATAAATATTATTTAAATATCGCCGAGGTTATTTTGTTCATGGATAAAAATTAATCGAATGCCGAGCACTAAAGCTGACGTCACCCCGCTAGAGTCCGACGCCGCCACGACAGGCTTTAAGGGAAATTGGGGAGTCTTCAAAACGTTTTACAACATAGAAAATTTTCTTAATTGCGAATTTAAAGGGTAGTGACCGAATGCCAGCCTATTTAAATCAAGAAAAACTAATGATCTTTATTTTGGGGGAATGTTGTGGTAACCAAACGGTTCCCAGACATAATTAGGTATACAGTTCGAAGCACGTTTACTGGCATAAGAGACAACCTACTTCCTGGAGGTAGATTTATTGCTAAAGCCCGTGAACGTAGGACTGATCGTTTAGTCGGGAATGAAGCCAGGGAAGTGGATGTTCTAGCACGTTTTCGCGCCAATCCTCGCACTAGCACGGTTGCTGAAGAATTGGGAGTAAGCCATTCGACCATTCTTACTATTTTACATCGGCACCGCTACCTTCCATACCACATCCACCTCTATCAAGCTAGGTCCTTTTTACTGGTCCCAGCTAATCCCCATTGGATAAGACATCATTACCTTCAAATTAAATGGAAGAAAAATGTTTGCGTTGGAATTATCGGAAACATAATAATTGGATCTTTCTTCTTCATCACTGTGAAATTTACCTGGACTTTCTGCGTGGCGCCTTTAGTGACACGATAGAAGAATTACCATTGGCAGTGGTTAGAGACATGTCGTTTCAGCAAGATGGAGCTGCACCACATTAGGTAGTCAATGTTCGTGAATGGCTCAACCACCAATATCCTAACCGCTGGATCGGTAGAGGCGTACCAATTCCGTGGCCGCCAAGGACTCCTTATCAAGGTTTACGAGAAATTGGGTCTAAAATTTATATACCGGTGCTCCTAGCGAATCAAAAGCCTACTACACCGGTGGTCTCATCATAATGCCCTACGCCAGCGTCCACAAGCCCGGACAGGTGACAAATTGACCCTACTAATGATGGTCTCACCCTCGACGCAAGCCACTCATCCCGACAAAAGGCGCAGGAATGGGGCGACCAGTTCCCACTTCGCGCACAGCTGTGAGATAGAGAGTGGATGATAGCAGCTCCAGCCGACACCCTACCTACGTAGGTAGAGAGCCATACCCTTCAGAAAGAGCTCCTAAAGGGGAACGACGGGCACACAGCGGTCCACATAACCCGGCACAGCTGGCACCGAATATCCCGATGTGCAAAAGGCCGGGAAATAGGACCGCTGCACCTCATACGGAGACCCGCCGCCCCACAGCAGGCTACCCAATCCTCCGAGGTGGCCAGTTTGCCTGGGCCCTCTCCGTTAGCCTGAGCCGAAACTCAGTTTCCAGCCCATACCTGACCGAAGTCGGAGGTGCAGATCAGAGTTAACATCTCCCAGTGCGCCACCGCCTTTAATGGGTTACAAGAGCCCGACTCCCCGGTAAAGCCACCAGTTATTGCACAATCTGACCCATTAAGGGCCAGGTTTACGAGACGGAACCGATACATTTAGATGACTTGAAGGACATAATTTCGAACCGCCGTGACCAGATTAACTCCTCGAATACTACTTAATTGTCCTCTTACTCTCCATCTGGTCCCTAGGGGCAACCTCGGAGATATGAAGCTCACAGAAAAGATGGTTGTTTTCGAGAATGTTATGCGTTTCATAATTAGCAACTTCGGGGACATTTATCCAGGTTGATGCTAGTTATTTTTATTGATTTTATTTTTACACGCCGTTTTAGAGGTTTTATTCCTTTACCCCTTTTTACAGGGTTTTTATACATGTTTCTTGTGCTGTGGTTTTACTTTTTATAATAAAAGAAATTGCGGGATGCGTGATGATGAACATGCGTGAAATGATACAAATTAGTTTGTATAACTTGTGGTACCCCCAGTAGTGCCTAGCGGAGCTGGGGGTATATAAATACTATAATCTGATGTCCCCACGTATCACCCTGTTGGCGTGGCCGTTACACATATTTCGCCCTGATTAATCAGGTGGACGAGCGGACTGAATTGTCCCACACGTTACAATCCCGAATAAAAAACACTGAACAAAGGGGTTGAAAGTTGAACCGTGGTGAACCAAATCGGGATACATAGATTTTCAATTAGATACCAATAGGCCAACTTTGCGTGTACGCGTGCCTTCATAATCAGATATCAGGTCGAATTTTTTTTATGTCAACGACGTTTATAGAAAATTACTCGTTGTTAGCTTCATTTTCAAATTAACATTGTTATTAAAATATTGAGTGCAATTATATTAATGAGAAAATATGCAAAAGATCCAATTGAAAAGAACAGCCTGAACATCGGGTGCCACACGTGACACCTCTTCTATATATTATCGCCTTATTGACGATTTTATTCCCCTTGTTTTTGTTTTTTTGCTCGGCGCCGGACACTACGCTCGGACTTTTCAAGTTGTTACGTAACAGGTTCAACTTCCCCCTATTGTAAGTTATTATCTCTACGTAGCGTTATTTTTAAATGTTACATCGTTATGCAGATCACTACGAGCGGTCAATTCGCGGGAAATTCGCAATCATTAGCTACGTTCACACATACCCCTAAATTCGCTTCGTTTAGATAACTGTTTTTTAAAACCAACGTGAGAAATCGCTTCGTGTTGGTTCGGGAAGCAACTCGTCCAAGTCAGTTCGCTTAGAATCGCTTTCAAAACGACAAGGCGGGGAAGTCAAATTGCTCGTATTTTCCAAAATAATGGGAATAAATTCTAAATAATGTCCAATAATATTACTGTATGTATAGTAAACATGATTAACTAATTGTTTTGGGATACATTTTAGTATTTTCAAAATTCTAGTCATAATTTGATATGGCGTTAAGCCTTGGCTATAAGCGAACCGGGGTGAAGCGATTTCGCACGTGTGAACCAAGAATTATCGTAGGCGGTCAAAACTGGCATTCAAACCGACCTAAACTGGGTTTTAGGCTCTAGTGTGAACGTGGCTATTGAAAAGTTCCTCGAGCGAGGTGTCGAGTCTGCAAAGGCACACGTTTTAATTTAATGGGCTAGATAGTTACGTCTCTCGTAAGAGATAACTTCCGGTGTTACTTTACATCAACATGAAAGCGATAAAAGGAATTCGATGGAATAGTATCCAACTGATGGCATGACCTAAAGGACCGAACTACTTCTTAGGACACGAATCGTGAGGGGAAACTGTCGCCTTGTCAAGGAGTAATTTGTTTGATTTGGATAATGCGAAAACCTGCCCGGAAAAATAAACTGCGAATACGGTCTGTACTTTGTTTATTTTCAACGAAAGTGTTGTACGTGTCTACGAACTTATGGACAAACATTGGCATCTTTTTTCGCTCTTTTGGAACTTTTATTCCAAGTTGAGGAACTCGCCCTGAGGTTAATGTCATTTTCCAAACGTTCGAGTGTACTCCCAGTCCGTTTGTTCTACGGCCTAACGATCTCCTCCTTCCGCTCGCATGCCTGCCTGCCTCCCGAGGCGGTTTTACAAATTTATCGACTTTATCGATTGCAACCTTTTCCCTGGGATGCAAACCTTCGCGTACGTTGCTTCCCTTCCCAGAAAAAATTGTAAATATTAGATTGGTCCCGTCAGGAAATTGCGTAAGTATACACTTGGAGTGTCTAAGCCTTTGTAGTCACCGTGTTGCGAATTCGCGGGCAGGAACGGGCGGGACTCAAACTATACTTCGCGTATCAGACGTCACGTAATACAAATCATTGGTTAGCCGCCGTCGCTAAGAAGCCGAAGGCTCAAGCCCGTCGCTTACTGAACTGTTTTTCGTTTCAGCAACTGTTGCCTTGTACCTATGACAATATATTGTCGTAACGAAAAATGGAGCTGGTGCAGGCGACCTGCGGTTCCGAGGAACGTCATTTTCGTACCGACTTCAACTTCGTTTACCATTTTGGCGATACTCTCGGCTTAGAGCTCTGATGTCACGACATACCATAACTTTCTATCCAATAAGATTATGGCGGGAAATTAATGGTTTTTCCAATCGCAAATATTGCACCACGCGAGGAAGCACGCTAAAATTTATTTACTTTGTTATATCTAATCAACCAGAAAAGAATGGCACAATATTGTTAGGGTAATTAAATATAAATTATTTTTAAACAAATTATTTAAGTATTTTTATCTATTATAATTTTTTTATTTTGAAAAAGTATATTTAGTTTCTCCAAATATCCCAATAATAAGTTAATAATTATTAATTATGATTATTTAAAATAAACTTCCGAGTAATAGGAAACCCAAATTTTAGTCACGGCAATCAAAACCAACGAATGCGCGCGCAACCTACGCTGTTCCTGTTTCCGGTAGTAGCGAATGCGTGGTGCGCGATACCCAAAAACGTCAGCCAACATCAGCGTCAGCTTCTATATGCGATGACGAGAAAAACTAATTCAGATTAAAAATGATTAGCCAACGACAGCATCAACTTAAAGAAAGGTTTTTTCAGTTTCCGACGGGCTTCAGAAACAAATTAAAGACGCTCACTGCGAAAACATTTACACCTAAAGCCAATGATGGCGCCAAAGAAAACCTTTTACCTTTATTTCGTTCAATCGAAAACATGTTTATTATAATTTACCAAATAAAATTTGGCGCTAAGCCTTGGTAGTACCAAAAACATGAGGTCGAACTCACCCACTGACAACGACATATTGAGCCATCGAGCCGTTACGAGCTTTTAATAGCAGATCTAAGACACGCCTATTTCTATGGGAATCATCACGGCCACCACATTCTTTCTTAGATGATAAAGGTTTAAATTCTTGGCTCCGTATACTTATCGTGACAATTGGTAATAATTAGTCTTTTCAGCTGCCTTCGTGATTTTAATAGGGACAATTAATTTTATCGCGTAACTTGTAACACTATTCAGAATTAATAAAAAATATGTAATATCTCATACCTGAGACGTATCCATCTTGAAAGCAAAAATGAAACTTCGCAGGCGCGCCACACCCAATTTAGATAGATTAAAGGGACACCGTTTCATTTGAATTTCAGTTATTTACCCTTCTAGTTTCTGTAAATAGGGCTTGGAAATGACTGAATATGATTGGTATGTTCCGCTATCAAGAGGTACGGAAGGGGAGGAGCTACGTGAAAGTGTTATAACTAAATTCTCGTTTCGTTGCTTCTTATGATCATGAAAACTATTGTTTTCGGACTGTTTTGCAATAGAATACACTGTTTTTAAGTTTTAATTCAATCTGAACATAAAGTGGTTTCTTTTCGCTAGTTCTGGTATTTCAGAGTTGGGTAATAAGAGTAATGCTATGACGTAATTTTCCTCCGAATAGCTCGAATCTTAAAGGCCTAGTATTTCTTCGGCCTGTATTCCTTTAAGTTTTCTTCCAGCCGCGCAAAAATCCTGGTGGTAGGCCAACCGCAGAACACGTTGGTCTACCACCAGGATATTTGCGCGGCGGGAAGTAAACTTAAAGGAAAACAGGCAGAAGAAATAATAGGCCTTTAATAACAACGTTTTTCCCAAATGGCTGCCGGTGGCATTTTTAGCAGATACATTCTTGCTAGAAGAGGACAAAATCCGATTTACTCTCTTTACACCTCCTTTTCAGAAGGAGTAAAAAGAGTACACTTTTAGTCCTAGAACAGGCGAAAGAAACCTGCTATTTGGATATCTAAATTCTTATTCGTTCGTCAAAATAGACTACTAACTGAATTGTCCTCATTCGATCGTGGCTTAATGTCGTGTTGAGAATTTTATAAAACTCGGTTGATTGAGCTATTAATGTACACGTACCGGGAAACTTACGTTGTAGCTTTCAAATCCATCCGGAGAAATGATGAAGTAAGCGGATTATGATTTACGAACTGGAATGGCATTGAATTTTGAAAAGATGTGGAAGAGACCGAAACGTGTTACGAATCCCAACTACGGTTGCGTAATTCCGCGTCCCAAAGTTTGAGTCATTTCTCAGAGCCCTAGTTCCGAAAACACATCGCTGGTGTTGCTCATTCTCTCGCGAGAAGTTTCTAGTCGGCCAACGAGGTCATTTTAACGAGATTTGGCCGCGTAATGCCTTCAATTTATATCTATTACGCGTAAATAGGATCTCGCTATCGAGTAACGGTATAACGTATACTCATTTTTCATTTCAGCCTTGTTTAACCTTTCTTTGACCTTTCCTGGATTGCGTATAACGCCACGGATTCGTACGCCTACGCCCTCGGCGAAGTTCTCAATCGCCCTGGAATTTAACAACTCGGAGATGATACTCTAATAATTGAAGCGTTAAACACCCGGTACTTCATTAGATTTTAATTAAGTTCGAATCGATTCGAATTGTCACTTTTAGGGAAAAGGACTTGATTTGTCGTGAAATCCCACCACGCAAAATGAATGTTATCGAATATGAATACCTCCGAAATTTGACAACTAATTGACTAAGCTTGAAAGTGATTTGTCTCGAATCTGAATATCCTCGAAATACTTTAGTTAATTATGGAATAGTCTCGAAAATGAGTTTCGAGATTATTCTATTATTATTATTATTATTATTATTCGACCCAAAATCACGAATCTTCTTAGAAAGATTTGGGTCTTATTAAGATTCCAGAAGATTCCTTTTCGAGACTAAACCATGATTAACCAAAGCCTTTCGATGTATGCTTTCGCAATTTGGAAGGAAATTCGTATGTAAGATTATCTCATTCCAGATATATTATATATATAATAATAATAATAAGCTAAGATAATACCCAAGGAACCACACAGGTCTAAGCAAGGACAGTAGATACAGGGACGAGAAAGCAGGAATTTTAAACGTCTTCATATCCACGGGAAGTTAGATGTAAACAAACCGCGGCCATTGTTAAGACGTGGTTCACCATGGACAGTATTATTGTAGTTAGGTTTTACCATTTTGATGTTAAATTAAAAATAAAACTACGATAAAAAAATGCCCATTTGTTTTGAACACTTAAGCCTCGTCAAGAACCGCTAAAATTAGGTGACCGCCATTTTTTTTGTTTACAACTAACTCTCCTCGCGTTTAGGTCGTTTTAGGTGATATATTCCAACAGAGGCCGCCAATACACTTTCTCGTCCCTGTATCTACGGTCCTTGGTCTAAGTCAACTAGTGAAGCTATTACTTACTATTTACTTACTATTACCGTTAACCTAAGCAAGTTTTTATAGAAAGAGGAAACCGAAGAGCTCTGGAAAAAACCCTCCAACCAGCAGGGAGATAACTTACAAACTCAACCCGGAAGGAGTCGTTTCCGAGTTTTCTCCAAGGGGCAGATCACTTGGTTACAGGGTGTCCTAATAATCATGATTAAAAATTTAATCGTTATTTAATCATTTTCAATTTTTGTACAGCCAAAGTTACATATTTAATTTTAATCTTATCTAATCATGATTTAATCATACGAGGTTTTCCTAATATTCATTGGAGTGAGCTGCCCCTCGGTATTCAGCCAGTGCCCCAAGCTGGGATCTAACTCTGGCGAGATTGCTAACCATTTCGCCACTCCACTATTATATTTCTGGTCTTAGTTATTTTGTAAATAATATCTGATTTCATAAAGACAATTTTCTCAATACCGACCGAGGCGAATACGATACCTCGTACGAGATAAGTATATAAATAGGTTCGAGGCCGTCACGTAAGCATACGCCGCATCACCTCGTGTTCTAACGATATAAAATGTACAATTATTTACTTATTTATAAACGTTTCGATGTTTTTCACCATAGTTAAGTAGTTAAAATCATTAGCAGTCTAAATAAGTTGATATTTCTCTCTAAGAGTTATATTATGCACTTCTCGGCAGATTAAATTATTCTTCCAATCAATTTGTTAGTGTAATTTCTCGTTTTGGTTACCGCAAAACATTTTCACATAGCGATTACGTTTGCCACAAATATATAATATACTCTTAGAGTAGCCATCTCCCTATACTGCTAATATTACTTACCCGAACTGATTTTTGAAAATACGCCAAGAAACTTAGGCGAAATACTTCATTTAATGACTTTCTAAAACTATTAAATCGGAAAAAATATGGTTTATGTAAAAGCAAAGTAAAATATATTAGCTTATAATCGATATTGTTATGAAATGTTTTGTATGGCCGTGATATAACAGGGTTGCCACAATATTTTCAGATTAAAATTCCCTGAGCATTTTAAGAGATTTTCCCTCATTTTTTAAAACCAAAATTAGACAATTTTTAGCCTTATATTTTACTTTATCAGAAGTTTATAAATTGAAATCAGCCTACATTTCAGTACAAAAGTATTATTGCAACGTAAAAAAAAATCGCAAAACTTTAAAGGAACCAAATAATAATCATATAACTTTTTACAAATTCTTAAAATTCCCTGACTTTTCCCTGACGTGTGGCGGCCCTGTATAAGAAATGGAAGCTATTTTTAAAGGTTTTGATTCTCGGATTAAGGAATAAAGAGCTTTTAGCAGAGAAGGAGTTAGTAATTTGAACCCACACCTATACAAAATTACAATAAATATCCCTGCGCAGGGTAATTTATACATTTTATGCTAGCTTCCGCGGGAAATGTTCTCTACACGGATACTTCTTTTGTAAGAGATTTTGTACTTTAATTGTAATGTCCACTGAAATATAAAGGAGAAGAAGTAGCATATTCACATTGGGGGGACGCGAAAATCGGAAAATGTATGTTTTACCGACCAAGTGGCGTCAAAAACACATTTTTTCATTTATCTGGACAAATCATTTTATTTTTCCCTGGATAGCAACACAGACTAGCCCTTTTTGGGCTAGTTACCATAAAGCGACCAGTCTGTTAAAGGGGAACGGTCAAGCTTTAACCAGTTAGATAGCCCTATAGCCCATTAAAAACTAAAATTTATGGCGAAAACCGCATCAAAAAATATTGAGTGGTTAATTTTTAATAAAATAAAAAAATTCGGGAAATTGAAAAGCGCGCGTCCGCCCCGACACCTGGTGAGAAGTCGGTGAGACAGAAAAACAACGTAAAAGCGCGCGCTGCTGAAGACACAAAAAATTTGTTTTGCACGCGTGGCGCGTTCCAGTTATAAGAGACTTAAGCCTAAATTTCGCGATTTTAAAAGTTAGGATAGTTCGCAAATCGCTCATACGGGGTTAGGGGCGCTGGCGGCAGCCCCTAAGATGGCGGCGAAAATTCAAACCCAAATACCTGGCGTTATTTTTCGTTTCAACTTTTTGGGCCAAAAGCTATTTTTTCAAGACAAAAAAAGGTACGTGTTAGTATATTGAACGTCTTGTTAATCTTTTGATACGGAAATAAGGCCTTATTTGGCCCTTTAACAATCCACTTGCTTAAGCCTATTAATATAAATTTGAAAAACACGAGATTTTAAAGCATGTTGCGTGAGGCGCATGTGTGAAAAAAAGAGAAAGAACACATGCGCCTCATGCGACATGCTTTAAAATCTCGTGTTTTTCAAATTTATATCAATAGGCTTAAACAAGTGGATTGATAAAGGGCAACGGCTCGAAACGTCTCCAAATAATAAATTTATACCGTAATTAATAAGTTCAATATTTAGTTAGAAGTCGTTGTTGTCGTTGTCGCACCCTTCGATAATTATAAGGGCAACGTATCAATCCCTTAAAGGGATCCATCAGCCTCGTAAGAGATGACAGGGGGGGGGGGGGGCGGTGAAATAGCACTATTTTTTTACGCGTAAGTAGACAAATGTTTGGTAATACGAAACTTTACAAAACACGTGGTCGTTTCGCGGAAATTCGGAATTCGATATCGGTCGCAACGGACGGAGATTTTGTTACCTTTGCCTAGTTGCTTTTATTGGAATTTAATTAGAATTAATATGGAAAGTTGTTCTTGTTCAAAGAATTGTTTTAGTGCTAAAATACGTAACGTATGCCCTTGTAAAAAACGCAATGTTACTTCTTCCCCAACTTACTCGTGTGGAAAAAGGGTAGATTGTTTAATAATATTTTAAAACAGACTGGTGAACTCGCGGAGGAATACTACTCGGTCATCGTACATTCGTTTAGAGCGACGCGCGCCCTCTAGTAGCGGTAATTGAAATTAAAATCCGGACTGGTTAGAGGGGGGCGCAAGTTTCTCCCCTTACGAGGCTGATGGAACCATGGAGCTTCACCCTTCCTTCCAAAATGCTTATAACAGGGTTGCCACAAGATTTTGAGATTCAAATTTTTCCTGACTTTTTAAGGCGAAAATTATTATTTTATATTTTACTGTTATCAAAAGTTAATAAATTTAAATGGACTTATATTTCAGTAAAACGGTTATTGCAATGTTGAAAAAATTAGCCAAACTTTCAAGGAAATAAATGATAATCATAGAATTTGTCATAGATCTAGAGTAAAATTACCTTCAAATAGTATCAAGATAAAATTGAATTCCCGGACTTTTTAGGCCCATTTTTAAATTCCCTGACGTGTGGCAACCCTATATAACGCATTTCTCTCTAGTCTCTACCTTCCAAACAGGGCCGGATTAAGACTTTATGGGGCCCTAGGCCCAAGTTAATTTTGGTGCCCCCTTTCAATACTCAATAAAAAGCGAGCGAAGCGAGCTAGGCGCTTCCTCAATTTATAATTGAGAAATGGAAGGAAAATTCATTTTGCTGCCAGATTTAGTATGTCGTCAGGGGCTAGACGGCAGTCCGTCAAAGAATGTGACAATGAAACGTTTTTGGTTCATAGGGGTGGACGCATTTGCTAAAATTACTCTGGAAAATATTTTGTGAAAAGCAAATGATTAATGTTTTGTACATTTATTTTTTTTCGAACCCTCTTGGTGCCCCTTGTAGGCTTGGTGCCCTAGGTCCAGGCCTATTCGGCCTATTGGTTTATCCGGCCCTGCTTCCAAGCCAAGATTTGGCGGTGCTTTTCCTAGGAACATTCACAGAATCACAGTATTCACGTCCGTGACATTGTCAAAAGAAATAGTTCATTTCGCGTGGCCCTAATTTTTGTGGAGGTTTTGGCTACATTCAGGTTCCCTACACCCATATAGCTCAAAAACTGGACGTTGTCATATTTTTACAGTGCTCAGGTGCTTTCCTATAGAGTAGTAGCACTCCGTAGCTTTGGCCATGGCCGCCATTTTGGTCGCAAATTTTTTATCTATAGGAAAGAGCATGGGTGACGTACTAGGACGTCACAGTGCCATTACTCTATTGCACCTTTTTTCCGCTTTGCTCATAGTGGCGTGATATATTGTATGGCATAGGTCTCCGGCGTTTCTATTGGTGTCTAATGAAATTGATCATCAGATATCTCTGAAACCATTTCGGAGGAAAATGTAAAGATACCTCAATAAGTCACAATACCAATTTGGGCAATTGGGATTCGAAAAAATTGGGGAGAAACGAAAATAATACATTTCTCGATAACTTGCTAAGCGTCGCATTTTTTTATCCGGTCCATTGGTGAACTTGATCAAATAGCTACACATTTGATGGGAAAATAATATAAACATTAGGCTGACTTGTTTTCTAAGACATCCCTTTCGATGGCAAGATGACCCAAAAATGTTTGTCCATAGCCACAATGTCAGGGCAGCAGCGCATATAGTTTGTCCAATACAAGTGGGGGCTATATATTTCTTTTGATTGTGCTATATTATAGCATTTTCTTGCAAGGAATCTATTGCTGTTAAAATTATTTTTCGGAAATTAATACTTAAGGAGATATAGTTGATTTAACAATGTCAGTAGGTGGGGTTTATATATGCACACACGATGATTATAAAGAACGGGGCTTGGAGGGGCGCCGGTCCGACATACTTTGTTTATGATCTCTCTTTAAGCTGTAAATGCTGAGTTTTATCTGCATAAGGGGATGATTGAAGAGCGTAACAGCTCCTAATCAATTATTCAATAACCCAACTCGTTAAATATATTACTTGTGGTGTTTTAAAGTTACTCGACTGAAATAAGATAAAGTTTCCCCTTAATCAAGTATTCGATTACTCGATGAAAAACAATTTGATACTCGATAACAGACTCGATTGCCTAAAACCTCTAATCTTGCTAGAAAACACACGATTTTTACTGTGATGCGTCATTACCTACGACAATAAAATTAGCATCAAACAGACTGAGCGTGTCAAATGGAAAAAATCTGCAAATTTAAGCCATAATAAAACTTGGTGGGCCTTGATAGTAACGTAGTCAAATTGTGCGTAGCAACTCGAACAATTAAGATAAAAATGTTTCTGACAAAGTTTTTACAAAGTACCTAGCCAACAGATTCTGTCTACTTATACTTATTGGAAAAGATACATGGCGAAATTACATAGTACAACGTGAAATATAACATTAATAGCGCGGTCTTTTGTACTCGGATTCCCCACTGAAATTTCAAGAAAAAAATAATTACAATTTAAAGCAACTATGTTTTGATGCAGACATCGTAACAAAATGGCAACGTTTGTTAGTGATTGCCATTTTGGTAACTAAGATGACTTACCCTCCACCTGATGAGGATATTATTCCCTCCACTTCAGAAACTTTCCGCTTGGCAATGATCTGTCACAAATGCTATACTGTAGTGACATTCAACAACGAAATAGCATTAAAAACCTTACTTGGTTAATTTTTTGGAGTTCTCTATCCAGTTTAGCTTTATCGTCCCTTTTTCCAGTGCCAGTGCGTCGAGTCTTGCGACCATCGGCCATTTTCACTCCATACTGAAATGCGGCTCTAACCAAAAAAAAAGTGTTGTTAATTGAAGGCTTAATTAATATCGTAGTAGGAGATTACTAAAAACTGTTGTACTTTGGTAATGCTTCTTTGTTGCTCATGTAATCACTATACTCCTCTTGCGTATCAAAATCCCAACGACCAACTGGTCCTTTCTTATTTCCCATGTCCATTTTAGAGTAATCTACCTCATCATCGCTATCTAAAACGGCGTCTTCAGTTTCTGGGGCTCTGCAATGAGTTTTTGTAAATAAAAAGTGTTGAATATCTAAGTACCACTAAAAACTAAGAGAGATAAAAGATTTATTACCCCGGGTAGCACTCGGCGTAACTCTCAGGCAAACCTCTTTCAAGCTTACTAGTCAGTTTTGCTCGGAGTCTTTTGTCCTCGGACTTACCAGGAATATTTCCTCTCGATTCTTGCTCTCGATGATCAGTCGTTAGAAACATTAAGTTAAATATAAATTATTTTACTGTACTCCTTATAGGGTTAGGGACATAACTTTTTATAGTAGCTGGAGAAGTCAGCTTTAAGACCTAGTTTCTTAAATCATTTTCACTTTTAAAATAGCCATTTCTCGAGAAATGTAAGGTATAAGATAGGCTGGATACCTAAATAAACGGCATATTTTTTCTAAGGTATTCAGAGTTTCCTGGAGTTTTTCAGAGTTACCTTAATTTGTCCAAAGTTATGTCTAATTTCATTTTATTTAAAGTTTTAGACTTAGAAAGCTAAAATGTTGGGAGAATGTGTTTTAAGAATGCTTATTGATATCACCCTTCTAATTTGACTAAAAGCTTAAAAAAATCTGAAGTTATTTGTAAAATATGTTTTGAGGTGCCTAGTAAGAATTTTAATATAAAGGATATTTTAAATCGGCTGTAGCCCACTGGGTTAACCTCTCAGGGTCCTTTTCGATCCTTTCTCTACTAGTCTTTTCATGCTCCTGGAAATATATCCGTTTTCAACTTTTTTAACAATGCACTCTCTCAACTATATAATATTTAAGCAGTACCTCAGTAACTGGTTTTTCAAAGTAAGATCGTCTTTTTTCTCTCCTATCTCTGTCCCTTTCTTTATCACGGTCTCGATCGCGGTCCCTGTCTCTATCTCTGCGGTCGCTTCTTCTATCCTTGGATTTCTTTTCTAGGGTCGGTTGGTAATCACCTATTTCACCGTAAATGCTGTAGAAAGAGCGTTAACAAATACATTTACACAACCCTTATATTATAATGGTTTTACCCATCATCTGCTAATTTAGCGTTTTTCCCTTTTGTATCGTCCTCTTTGCCTTTGGTCTTCTTCTTTCCTTTCTTATTATGAAGGCCTTGTCTTAAGTACAGCAATATTTGAGTCAGTTTGTTGATAACTATATCATTAGTGGTCAGTGTTGTTTGAGACTATCAAATTACAGTTTAAGTTAATATTAAGCTGGATATTAAGCACAATTTCTTAAAGTGAAAGACAACCTCAAAGTTTGGACAGTCAGCTTTACTCCTGACCAACGTAGTGGGTATATCACTTTCTGCAAAGTCATCTTCCAAGTCAATAATATAAGCCATACGACCAGGTAAGAAATTTTCATTTCTTTCCATGTTGCGATTTCGAAAAACTTGTCTATATACTGTTTTGGCAAAACTACTCTTAAACTCTACTTCTTCTTCCTTTTCAGCGTCACTGTTTTTAAATAAATTTACAACCAAAACTTATTGTTATGCCAATGGAAACAACGTAAAATGTACAGCATCGCTGGCAATGTTGTACATTTTATGTCACGCCATTTAAAGGGGGTTTATTACTAGGGCAAAATCACTGTGACGGTGAGTGTCAACGCTAAACCAAAATATAATGTCCACGCTACAAATATTTAAAGAATTTATAGTTGAATTACAATTAATATTATTCATTTTAATTTTTGCGCCGACGGTTGCCGTCGTGAAGTTTTTGACCTAATTAAAAGCAGTCTAGTGGGCGATTTTCTTTATGTGATGACTAGTTCTCAGTGAAATATTTCATTATTATTTCAATATTATTATCATACGTACGGATTTTTATATAGAATATCTTCCATATCATTGTCTTCTCTTTCTTTATTCATGATCTCACTGCGCACCTAATCATAAAATATAAAAAGTATCATGCATTACAAATGAAACATCGGCAACATTTTTTATTGAAACACTTACTTTTTGCAAGAGGGCAAAATCCAAACCCTTGACCAAATGGGTGTGTTCCATATCACCTCCCAAAAATTTTGATTCTTGGATCATTTGTCTACGGCGTTCAGCAGCATCTAATCCACTACATAAAAAGTGCATTCTTTGTAGATCCTAATCAAAATCTTTAATTATTTGCATGATAGCATTACGATTTAGCATCTGGTGCCACTGCTCTATATCCAGCAGTAGACGATATTGGATCTTCATTTTGATAATCAGGATTTTGACCTTCTCTGCGTTCTTTCGCCTATTAAATTTATAATATTATTATCACAATATCAAACTATTTAAAAAAAATTATTTGACATACTCTGTCTCGATATTTTCTAGCAAGCTCAGCTAACTTATCTTCTTCAGCTTTTTTTAAAGTGGCATAAAATCTGGAAAAAACAATTACAATTTATATTCAAAACCTTCCAATTTGCACTTTTAGAAATTCTTACTTTTTCTTATTTTTACGCTTTGATGCTCTTTCATCATTTTCCTCAGTTATCCTTTGAGTTCTAATATCAAGTAAATATTTGAGTTAGTTATATTTTGTTATGAATCCTTGTAATAGCTTGAGTAACATAACAAAGTATGACAAAAAACAGTTAATGACAGTTTGTGTCCAAGAGTGGTTGAGCAAACTGAAGTTTCAAAACAGGAAACCCATCACTTCTTACTCTCTTTGCTGGCAAAATCACTGTCAGGTTAGTTTGATGGTGATAAGGATGAGCCAAAATGTGTTGTGATCTCAAATTAAAAAAATAACTTATCTTCACAAAGAAGAAGAATGTTCCGATTAAATAATTGATCATTATTTTAAAGTAAGCCTCATTTTCAAAAGTTTTCCAATATTCATTGAACATTGCCAGCAAAGATTTCAGTAGTAGTTTCAAATGGACTTGTTGAAAGTGTCAGTCCTTAGCCACATTATGATTTAAATATTTTAAATATGTGGTCATTATTGAAACAGATTATCAGTAGAAAAATTAGCTTCCGAGGTATAGGACATGCCTTACTAATTTTTGTTATGTTTATTATCGTATTAAATATAATAAGAAATTACCCGGGTGGTTCTGGTTTACTAGTTGGTCCACCTAAACTTTGCGCTGGTGTGGCTGGTGGAGCCCTAGGTGTCATTAACAATTTACGAAAATCGTCATTTGTCATAGGCTGGTGACTGTTAAAGAAATAATAAACATTGCTTAACTTCTGGCATTATTACTAAAAGTAAAATTAATTTACTTAGCATCAGCCTGCCTTTCAAGACCCTGTGGCGCTATAGGGTTTGAAAAGGGCTCTTGATCTCCTCCACTAGGCATTGTACAAGCAGGTTAGCTTCCAAAACCAAGCTAATATTAAATGTATGTAAAATTAACTTATTATATAAATTATTTAAAACACTTCCTACGAAATTTCGTACAAATATTCAACTATTTGCGTCACTTAAAAATCAATGTGGCGGCCATTTTTAATCTGCAGTAAGCAAATCAATATTTGGTGCTGGCTGATTACTGCAGCACGATGTTACAATCTCTTGGACCAGATTGTAGAGACAAAATCTAAGCTGTACAATTTCATTAACTTGTATTCAAATGTTGATTTTTTCTTTGAAAAAATCCGTTATCAATAAACAACCAAATCTAAGGATAAGTTTTATTTTAGTCAATAGACGATCAAGAGTGCTATTTAACCATAGACTAAGGAAAGCCACCTTCCTTAGTCAATGATTTTTTTTTGTTTTTATTCGATTGTAACGTGTGGGACAATTCAGTCCTCTCGTTCATCTGACTAATCAGGGTGAGATATGTGTAACGGCCACGCCAACGGGGGGATATGTGGGGACAGGGGTGGGGGCACCCGTGGCGGAAGTATTCCGACCACCCGTTGGGGGATTGGTGGTCGTCCTCACACGGCTATCCACAAACTCTGCCTCCCAGACGCTTGGGATTACAGGAAAACGCCACTACTCCCGGCATAGTCTATCTATATTATTTATATGAATTTTTTTATAGAACAATCGAAGGCAGTACTGTTGTCATAGAATTTGCACCGCTAGGTGGCGCAGAGGTAAATGTATCTTTGAGCAGGGAGTAAATTAAATGCCCTCCAACTTTGATTGTAGAGCTAGAAATAAGTAAAGTAGAAAACGAAAATCTCAAAAGGCCGCCGTAGTGCAATTTTCACTTATAGGTGGAGCCGCTAGTATTCAACGCAACATTACGTATAACACATCGTTTTATAGGCACTCTAAAACTTTACTAAAGTTCAAAACAGTGTCAGACGTAAAGTTACACCTATAACATCGAAAAATCTTAAAACAATAAGATGGTGGTCGCTTTTAAAGGGGTTTGGCAATTGTTAGAGGGGAAACAAACAAATTTGGATTCCTCAACTAAAATTAACCTTTAATCAGTTTAAAAACTAGATTTGGCGTAATTTGGTCGGTAACTTTAATTTTTCTACACTTTCACCCTAACTGGAATGCAGTTGCAGGTGTTGAGATAGGCCTACGCCCAATTAGTGCTGGAGACTAGCTTTAAGCTAGTGCTCGTGCTGCCTTCTGACGGAATTTCAAAAAAGCTTTAGTTTTATAATCTGTCTGTAGACGTTTCCTCTTGATCCTTGAATCTATTCGTTTTATACTCCATTATGGTTTATCAGAATGTAATGACGGTGCTTTGTTCGAAGGGCTTTTCATGTTTCTTTATTTAAAGCAAGCTTCAATTAATTACAACTCACATTTATATTTAAATATATTTAATTTGAAGTATTTACTGTTTTATAATTTGTCCTTAAAAATGTTAAGAACTATATCTCTCGATCCTTAAACCCTCGGCAACATTTTGACAAGTTGAACGTGCTTCTCTCTGGGTGCAGGCCTTGCTGCAGTCAATGAATAACCGCAGCAGTTACGCTTCCTTTGTAGAGAATGGAATACACATAAACATATAGGTAAGAGTTATCGGCCTTCCGTAGGCATTTTACCGCAGGTTGAATCTAATAGGTCTGGTATTCAAATATAATTTAAATGTGCTATACCAATTGTAGAAATTTCACTCTTAAGATATACCTAGTTTTGGAAATAGTAATGTTTTATATGGATAATATATGTATATAAATAAATATAATTTATAATATGCACAATTTTATATTAACTCAAATTAATTTGTTCACTGGATATATGAATATCTTGCTCTAGATTTTATTAAAACAAGTTTAAAGTAGCATATGTGGTGCTGTGTATATGTATATTTGTATTAGGTAGAATTTGAGAACATGACTGTTTTACAAATAGATTTTTTACTAAAATGGGTGTAACGTTTTGGCAGACAATTTTATCAATATTACCATTTACGCTCACTTTGTCAGTTATAAAATACTTTGCAACTGACAAATGACATGCTCTCAGATAAATTACATTTTTCCAAAGGAAAACAATACCCCAACCTTTAAATGTAGCATGCCTTATTTATCTCCTCTACTGATAAGATAACACTAGTCTAAGTGCAAATTTTCGAAATAACGCGTTTTTATAACTTTCATGCCTATTCAGCTTTTTCTACAACCCATTTCCTTCCTGTATGTATCGGTATCTATGCAATTTATATTTCAAAATAATATAGTCAAACGTTTCGCATCATCATCTCTTTATACATGATAAATTGAATTGGGATTTTTTTTAATACATTTCACCCTAACGTTTGCGAAATTAATTTGGTATTCGAGCCCATAATATTAATATATTGCAATCTATATTTGAAAGAAATGAATTTTGCGTCCTTGAGGTGCAAAATTAAGCCGTTATTTTCGAATTTAAAAGTGTCAGTCGATGAGTTTTTCCTCTTTGAACCTTTCTCTTTTCGAAGCAGAAGACATACCTATAGGAAATTATTTAAATTCTTCGCATTTCTCTTATGGTAGTTTTCTTAAGAAAAAATAAGGTAATTATCACGGGTGGCCCGTAATTATACCTACATACAGGTTTGGCTGTAAACCTTTTCAATATCTTACCGTTTCACGTGAAACTTGGCCAAGATGGCGGCCGTGTTTTAAAGGCTAAACGTGACGGGGTAAAGCGGTACGATACTCGCCTTCCACCATGAAGATAATGACATCACGTGAAAGCTACCGATACCCATCAGTCGCGACCTTTGGAATCGTTTAAAAAAACTCGAATCCACTTCGTTCCAACATACAGTTTTAGTTTAATTTCTATCCCCGGACGTTAATTAATAAAGCAAATTTGGGCAATTACCTAAAGTAACTGCGAATTAATATTAAGGTCGTAGAATGATGGGCCTAACGCGATTAGTCACTGTACATTAAACGTACCCCCGCGAGAGTCGGCTTAATTGAGAAGGGTCAGGCCGTGAAGCCCTATTTGGAACGAAGTATTTTCACGGCTTCGGTTTTTGTTTTTGACACCCATTCGTAAACGCTTCTCGGGCCCTTTTCGAAGGAGCGTTTACCCTCCCAACTTGATTACATCACGTGCATTCGGCGCACGATAAATTTAGCGCGACTTTCGTCTGCCGTTCTCGAGGTTTTGAAACTTCTCACGAACCCCCTCGTCCCTCCGAGACGGGCCAGGCAGCTGCCGTTTCCCCTTTCCCCCTGCCACTCGCTCCAAAAATAAATACACGGATATCGCTACACTTCCTCCGGCTACGCGAGTCGCCAACCTACGGCGTCACGCGCTTACTGTATTCCCCAACCACGAGAAAGTACTCGACCACCCTCAAGGTAGACTCCCTTTAATTAAAATTACTTCGCTAAAATTAATTGATTCTCTTTATTATTTATTTCGTATTCATTGGCGATTAGAACTGTCCTTAAGGTCAACCACTTTCTATTTGACATTCGCTGTTTCCGTATTGCTTTGATTATAAGTAAGTTAATAACGATAAGTATGACAACTTACCAATATTAACACCAAACTGAGTTATTACGCAGTGTTATTAAGATTCAGTTGAGCACAGACCCTGCTAGTGTCTTAATAGGAGCATGACGATAATACACTACTCAGTTCAGTCGCGAGCTCATGTCGGAGATTGTCAAAATAAAGTTCGGTCAGAAAATTAGCATTGAAACAATAGGAAGCGTCAGACTTATCGTTATTACGTTACTTATGGTTTGTTAAAAGTTTGAATATTATCGCGGTTCGCCAGTATAGTTCAAACTCGAAAGTTTTTAACTATTTTTACGTTTTTGACGTATTGTTGTGCATGCTTGGGAAAATTGAACGAAAATAAACGAGCCAGAGTTGAATGAATCTTCGCGGCGGAAAACGCCGACGCTACGTCGGGAATCGATTTCTGTTTTGGGCCGCCTTTTTTTTCGCCACTAAGTTCCATCCGAATGTAATGCACCGTTCAGGAACTTCGCTTAACAATCTCATATTCACCGCCCACGTTTATCCAAGGAATGCCCATTTTAAGTACACATTTGAAAACCTTGCGCGTCAACACGGGCATCGCGTCTTGACGAAAGCTATTAAGTAAAAGTACTACGTTTGGTTATTAACGCCACGCTAACCCATCTGTTGTACTTCACATAAAAAGTGTTAACTTGAAAGTTGAAACAACGGCTGTATAGTTTTACGGCTTTTACTGAATTACCGCCGTAACCGAAATTGGAGGCCTCCTGTCGTTTTGAAACTTTTGTTGTCTAAAGTGCTCTTAATTGGTTCCAAAATATTAGCCTCCCCCCCCTGTCTCCTAGCGACGATGGGAAACTTCTATCATTTCTTTATTCAAAACTTGACGCGATATGGCGAAGAATAAAAATTTTAGCTCCTCCCCCCCGTCGTCTCTTACGTTCCCCGTCGAGGAAACTTTCAATTTCTCTCCATTCGAACCATTGTCCAAAAATTGGTTCATTGACTCATTCTTCACCATTGTCACGTAGTAGTCTATCTCACTCGTCTTTAAATTCCCATCCGTAACAGTCGCGCGGTGTCGAGTGCTAGTAGGTTCGAACGGAGTAGGCAGATTTTTAGTTCGTTGTAAATTTTCAAGTGTCATATTTTTTATTGGGTGTTAATTTTTTTTATCTTCTATTTTTTCCGAAGAATGAGTGAATCTCTGAGAGCGGAACTCAAAGGAAGGAAGCGGTGATTCGCGCGCAACAATGTCTCTAAGTCTGTTGCAAGGCAAGAGATTCTATTGTCGAGAATGGGCCTTCGCCAAGATAGCGCACTGCCTGGAAAACCGGCCGACATCCAAGACGTGCGGCGCTCTGATAATGGGAGGCCCCGGCTGCGGCAAAACGGCGCTGTGCTGCGAAATCGTGTCGCCGACGGTCACCCAAGGGAAACAACTCTCTTTGAGCCGCCGGGTTCTAGTCTACCATTTTTGCCAGGCGCACGACACGGACACTTTGTCTCTGGTGGGCTTCATTCGAAGTTTGATCAGTCAAATCTCCGAATCTTCGCTGGTGTCCGGCTACAGCGAGCTGACGAAGAAGCGAGACATCGAGAGCGCCCTGGAACCCGAAAACATTCTGAAAGATCCTGACGAATGTTTTCGAAAAGCGGTGTTGTTTCCGCTAGTGGAATCCGAGGCGCCCAAACAAACTTGCTTCTTTTTGGTGGATTCTATCGACGAATCGTTCTTCCACGCCTCGGCTACGTCGAATTCCGAATCCAACAAAATTAGCAACGGCGTCAGCAAGACCATCGCCGAGCTCTTGGCGAACCACCACCACCTGTTTCCTCGTTGGCTGCTACTCGTGTGCTCCGCTCGCAAACAAAGCAAAAGCGTCACCAAGATGTTTACTGGCTTCCGGAAAATTAGCTTGGATGATTTGAGGAAGAGTCACGTGGTTCACGACGTGCAGCAATATATCTTGTGTAGACTGGACCAAGAGCCGCACCTCCGGCAACATTTGAGCAGAGAGACGGCCGAAATGTTAAATCAGCTACACATTAAGAGCAATGGCTGCTTTCTTTACCTGGAAAAAGTACGCTTATTAAGTGAAAGTATAATCGCGCCAAATTTTCTTGATAACACCAAGAATGAATTCGGGTACCTAAGAATATGGGGCTGCGGAGATTCTTAAGCCCATCCTCACATATCTTTCATTGAAAGCTCGTCTACTTTAGATTTTCCCTGACACTCTCACACCAACGATCGCCATCTATGTCTGCGTTTTGGGATTTAAAATCAAATTTTAGCTACTGCTGATCTCCCATATTCTTAGTAGCTGAATGCATTGTTGATAACAGCCTTTAGCGGCAAGAACCCATAAATGTAACAAACTAAACATAAGATCTATTATAGAAGTTTCTTTTAACCAAGGTATTGTAACATGCGCAGAAGGCTTCTGAGCATGTTACAATACCAGAGTGACTGAGAAAAATCACATCCCCTCGGGCAGGAATAGAACCGACAACCGTTGGGTTATCGTCCCAACGCCGCTACCATGGGACTACCGAGGCCTCGAGTGAACAGTCCTCGGACGGTTTTATGAATGACTCGATCGGGTTAAAAGAAACTTCTAATTTTTTCTTTATAAAATATATATATATGTATATATATAACTATCTCAAATATAAGACATGTCGTGCAGTATCTTCAACAGTATTTTGCTTTACGAAAAGGGCGCCTCAAATTTGGTTGTTGGTGCCATTGTCAGGGCCGGATTACCCAATAGGCCGACTAGGCCTCGGCCTAGGACACCAAGCCTACAAGGGGCACCAAAAGGTTTCGAAAAAATTAGAGTACAAATAGTTAATCATTTATTCTTCAAAAAACAATTTTCGGAGTAATTTTAGTAAATGCGTCCACATTTTTCAATACCATGTAAAGCAATCATTTATTAACGTCACTAAAATATCCGCAAAGTCTACATTGAAATTGTATTTTCCATCCATTTGTCTATTACAAATTGCGGGAGCTATGTTTTAATCCGGCCCTGGCCAATTGTTGTTTTGCGAGCTATCGCTTGAAACGTATTAAAAGCCGAAATGACAGACAACAGTGACGCTTGACGAATTTTTAAACATTTAGGGAATTCTGATTCTATATTAATTACGTTAATGGGTTCCTGATATTTCGGTGCCACATGAAATCGATGACTTAAAATCTTCAGCTTGTTTGTATTTACTAGGTTTTATTCTATTTTTAGGTTTTGGATGGTGTTGCAGAAAATTTTATCATGTTGAGAGAGATCCGTGAGATACCCGGGACGTTAAATGGTTTATATCTGTGGTTGTGTCAAAGACTTTTTGTCAGGAAACAGTTCACGCGCGTTCAACCCATCCTAAACGCGGTGTTGGCGGCTCGGAAACCTTTGACGACGGTACAATTGTACCATTGCGTTTGGACTAGGAACACGCTGCTTACGTGGAACGAGTTCCAAAAGAGATTCAATCTTTTGTCTAAAGTGCTTATCGACGGTCGAAATGGGACTAAAATACTATTTCATCACAGTTTCGCCGAATGGCTTTTGGACGTTAAACATTGTACGCAAAAGTATTTATGCCACGCCAGTGAGGGTCATGGCATGTTGGCCATGAGGTATACCCTCAAGGCGCAGATGCTAGACCAGGAGGAAGTATTAGACTTCGCTCTTCATCTTAGTAAAATCAGCGTGTCTTCTCCGTTACAACCGTTTCATTTGCCTTTGTGGTTGATTTTGTGTCGAGCGCCTGTCGAGGATGTTTTGACAAACTCTTGGCAACCGGTTACGAACCCTAAAGTTATTAATTTATTAGTTCAAGCCGGTGCGCAAGCTACGGATAATCCGCAAGATGAAAATTTCAAAAGGAAGCTTAAAGAGGGCACCCAACACTCGATCGTTATAATCCCGGAAGACCCCTTGGATGCCTTGCTCACGTCTGGTAGTGATATAAACCAAACGGATACAAATCAGAGGACTTTATTGCACACCGCGGCGCATAATGGCGACGTTGAATTAGTCGAAAGGCTAATTTCGAAAAATGCCGCGTTAGAAGTTGTCGATAAAAATGGTCAAACTGCTCTTAATTTGGGTATGCGAGCCCCTTAAAGGTTACCAGGAATCTATACTTGGCTCTAGGTATGATTATCCAGCATTGGATCGCTTTCGCCTCATTTGGCGAAACATCGTCGGTAGATATAATTGCTGAGATAATGATTTCTAGAATCAGGAATAAATTCCAGACGGTATCGATTACTTAAATGATACGCCACTAATGATCTGAAATACAAATTAAAGCATCAAGGCAAGGGCACGCTGACGTGGTTAAAGCTTTATTGAAAGCCAAAGCTAATCCTGACCACGCTGATAATGATGGTTGGACTCCGTTGAGGTCTTCAGCTTGGGCAGGACATACTGAAGTAAGAAACGTTTTTTCCCTAGCAGAATATTTAAGTATTTAAATTTTTATTTTTCTTAAGGTGGTAAATGCCTTGTTGGAAAGTGGAGCCGTTGTTGATTTGGCAGATGCGGACCAACGAACAGCGCTGCGAGCCGCGGCTTGGGGTGGTCACGAAGAGATCGTTTTGAAGCTATTAGTACACGGAGCCTGCGTTAATCAGGAGGATAACGAAGGCAGAACGGCCCTTATCGCCGCTGCGTATATGGGACATACCGAGATAGTGGAGCACTTACTAGAACACGGTGCGGAAATAAACCACGAAGATGCCGATGGCCGAACTGCCTTGTCCGTCGCCGCGCTATGCGTTCCAGCGTCGGAAGGTATTTATACGAGCTATTCCAACGATTTGGTTTGAAACAGGTAAATTCAATTAACACGTAGCTTTAACAATAGGACACGCCGGTGTGGTGAGTCTTCTGCTGGAGTGCGGTGCCGAAGTTGACCACAGAGATAGAGACGGGATGACGCCGTTGCTAGTCGCCGCGTTTGAAGGTCATAGCGAAGTGTGCGAACTTCTTCTCGAAGGAGACGCTGACGTTGATCACACTGACAACAACAGCAGAACGCCCCTGTTTGCAGCAGCGTCTATGGGCCATCCTAAAGTCGTCAATCTTTTGCTCTTCTGGGGTGCTGCCATTGATACGATTGATTCTGAAGGCCGGACGGTTTTGTCTATAGCTACTGCTCAAGGGAATCCTGAAGTGGTTCGCCAGCTACTGGATCGCGGCTTAGACGAGATGCACAGAGACAATGCGGGATGGACACCATTGCACTACGCGGCCTTTGAGGGTCACCAAGAAGCGTCCGAAATCTTGATCGAAGCCGGAGCTAGAATAAATGAAGTTGACAATGATGGTAGAATTCCGCTGATATTAGCGGCTCAGGAAGGACACACTCAGCTAGTCGGTCGACTTTTGAAATTCAACCATTCTATAGTCGATATTAAATCGCATGATGGAAAAACAGGATTTAGGGTATCCGCTTTAGAAGGGCACAAAGAAACGGTACGTAACAAATCGTACCTTTTGTAATTCAAGTCAAATAATGATCAGACTTTGTTATCAGGTTGGTCTTCTAATAGCCGAAGGGGCGGATATAAATTATCGAGACGCCGACGGACGTTCAACGCTTTATTTATTAGCTCTCGAAAATCGTGTGGAAATTGCGGAGTTTTTGCTGACTCACGGTGCCGATGTTGATGCTAGAGATTTAGAAGGGAGGACTCCATTACACGTTTCTGCTTGGCAGGGCCATTATGACATGGTTGATTTATTACTAACCCATGGCGCTAATGTTAACGCTGTTGACAACGATCAACGCACTGCATTGCAGTCCGCTTCCTGGCAAGGCCACGCGGCTGTTGTTAGGTAGGCTAATGTCCGTCGACAAAATAACTTTGTTATATGAACTTGAACTTATCGTTACATATTTAATTTGTTATTCAAGGTTACTCCTTGAAAGACGAGCTTACGTGGACCATACTTGTAATCAAGGCGCAACAGCTTTATGCATAGCGGCGCAGGAGGGTCACGAAGAAGTCGTGCTTGTACTTCTGGAGTACGGAGCCGATCCCAATCACGCTGATCAGTTTGGCAGGAACCCACTTAGGGTCGCCACGAAAGGCAATCACAATTCTGTCATCAGAATTCTCGAAGATTTCGCTAGTCAAGCCTCTGATTTTAGCAGATCCGCTCATTGTCACGGAAGTACTAGCACGACATCTTTGACTTCAGCATCCACCGCCGAAACGAAGCCTTGCTCGGCTATTCTTTGTCAACCAGGTGTCATATCGGGTCAGAATGAGGTAATTCTGCTAGAATCACCAACATCAACTGCCGGAGGGAACAGGAGGTCGTTCGTCTCGAATCATTCATCATCAAGGTTACTATTTCATTGGCATTTTTTTCGAGACGTGATCTTACTTTAGCTTATTTTTTCAGATCGTCAAGTAATCTGACAAATTCTACTAATAAATCAATGCAACAGCTGCCTCAAACGGTAATTGAAAATCGCCCGTCTCACGCTTCTAGCAATCTAAATCAAATGGTGTACCAGCAAACGCCTCCGACGCAGTTAAACTATCAACCCAGCGTGCCGCAAAACATGACTTTTACCCAGCAATTGCAACAGTGCACCCGAAATAGAAATAGGGCCAGTCGAGTCTTGTCTCCGTTGAGTGAGCCCCAAAATAGTCCAGTTCCTAGTCCACCCCAATCTCCTTTGAGCGAAGTTTTAAGTCAAAGACTGTCCCCGGTTTCCCTAAGTCCTCAGGGTAACTCGGGAAATTCGCCGCACCACGTGCACGTGCCGATCGTCATAAATCCTCCCGCGAACCAGTCATCTACCCAAATTAGAGCGAGCCAAGCGATCGATACGGCGATTCCCCGACCCCCGGAACCCAAGTTTAGGAGAAATGGAATAGTTACTAATCCCAATTACAAAGGAGGTTACGCGAAAACGAAGGATCCTAATCAGTCGCACCATGGCAGTATTGGAGGACCAACCGTCACTAGTGTTAGTAATAAAAATCAAAGCGGGAAAAACAAACAGAACAGTTCGCGCGTTATGCCTATATACGAGGAAGCCATCAAAATACCAAAAAAGAAAGAAACGCCTTTGTGAGAAGTACACACGAGCCATCTTCTATTCAGAAAGTTCTAATAGATTAATATGGGTATGTTGCGAGTACAGAATAACCTTTTCACCTGTACAATTATAATATAAATTGCGCCTATAGTAAAATATTAAAATATATTAATAATGTTTTCGTTTTATATTTAATCAGTGTTGTAAATTATCCGATTTACATTTTTCAAAACGAAAGTAAAAATATGAAAGCATTGGTGACTTAAATTTAATTCGCTGTAGTTTCCCTATGTAGATGACTTATTTCATCTGCTACTCGTCATATTTTTATTATCCGTTTTCATAAAATTAACATTATTTCAGCGTGGTTAAATTAGGTAAATAATCGTAACGCGTTGTTAGCTCAGATGCGGCGTAGAAACATCAGCCTTCTTGCTTCTTGACAAAGCATCATAAGGGCCCAACCCACCAATCAGTATTATGAGACCTCTGGAAACATGCGCCCCCCCCCTAACAAGTGACCTGTAATCCACGCCTAAGAGATGGCCTAGAGGTTGAAACAGTTCAACTTTGTCAAGTACGTACGAATTTCGAATCATGTTGGAATGGTGATCGTATTTCTATGAAATTTATCGAAACTGTGGTGGTGCCATCTTTCGGCGTCATTCAACGAAATTAACAAACCACATATTTACTGAGTAATTTAGCATTTTACGACCTTTTGGATAAATTTGGTTTGGACGAAAGTATATATTTTTTGGATTGCAAGCCACGATTAGTTAGCTATTAACAATAAAGTATCACGCCTCTAGAATGCTTTTAAACACGTGACATCCTCTTCATAAGGACTCTAACCTCAGGGCATTGGCCCGTGGTGGATAGTTACAAGATACGCCACTAGATGGCGATAGAGTCTTCGCAAATTTTACGATGGACGCCGAATAATATGGAAAAATTCACTCAACAGGTTGTTAGATGCCTCTCGTGATTGGTTGATTTCGCTATGTTGCTTTCTCAGAAGTCTGGGACCCACCTATCGCGCAAGAGGCACTGCGAGCTTACCAATGCTGAGACGCAAAAGTAACGCCAAGGTTGGCATCCCTTTAATATTAAGCGCGCTAATGAGTAATTAATTAACGGTGATCGCGATGTTTCGGCTAAAAATATTTTCCGTTTGTCACAATACACCTCCGATTAAGTTAAAGAATCGCGACTCAGTGTACTAAAATAACGCACATAACATGACTTTTTGCTCCAGTTCCTAAATTAGAGCGTTCCTGACAGTAGTAATAGGCACTGCACTGGCAGGCCTTTCGTCGCATTTAATCGCCAAGGCCTAGGTATAGCTCGCGTTTATGCTTGCCTAGGTATTTAATTACGTTCAAATACTTCTTATTTAATTGGGATTAACGTACGTTGAAAAGTAAGAGAGCGTCACCATTCCTTATTGATCGACGTGAAGTGGATTGTGGAGTAATACTTTTAATTTTAACATTTTCAGCGTCATTGCTGTTTTTGGGAATATCATCTACTAACTATTTAACATGGGTGAGTGTCTTAATTTATATTTTGGTCTTTAACTATTTATTGGTAAGTTAACCAAAACGAATTTCCTGTCGTAATATGTTGAGTAGATTTTAAGTGTCTATGGGACTTGAAGTGTAAGTATATTAACTTCATTTTTTGTTAACTTGTGTGTTTAAGTATCAAGATCTTTGGCTACATTTAATGATATAAGGTTATACAGAATGCCAAAACATAAAAATATCTTAACAAGGGACACAGGGATAATTAATACTGGTTAAAGTATTCATATGAAATGAACGTACTCTCTTAAATTACTGCGGTTACATATTACATATCCACCTAATAGAATATGGGGATAAATCCATTAAAAATGACAATAAATTTGTATTTAAACGAAATTTAATTCGTGTAAAAGTAAAACTAACCCTCTGTTATGTATAACAAAAGCCGAATTGCAAAGTAAAATTCGAATTGAGCCATCCTTGAACGAGGCCACTGTGCTAAGGAGAAACCCCTTGTTACGGCGAACTTTTAATTTCCAGCAATTCCCTTTCAATTATGAATTTTCCGCCCATTCAGGCGTTTTAAACACTTTAAGAACCCTTAATAGATTCTTAAAAACCAGCTGGAATTGGCGAGGTTTTTAACACCCGGTTGAAAATGTGCTTCCATTTGAAAGAAACGCTATGCAGAGGCTTCCCGTATGAGCGCGCCTGAGAGAGATCGTGTACCGTTTCTCATAGGACACGCGAATTTCGTGATCCATGAACTGAAGAACTTTTTAAAGGCACGACTTTACGTGCGACCATCTCCCTTTTCTGCGCTTTATTTTCGTTTTTTTTTGTGGGAGGAGAATGGAACATTAGGCCTATAGTGATTTTTTTTTCTTTTGGAGCGCTTCATTTTAGGTTTTCTTTACGGTCAAACGAAGGGAGATCTAGTATTATGCAGGGGCCCATGTTTTTATCTTAATCGTTCTAGCGTTTTTTGAGCTTCGTCGAAAAAAACAGTTGTAGTTGGGAAGACTGTGCGGCATTCTTTCGAAGCGTTTTTGCTCATTTCTTTTTCTTGGCAAGACCCAAGATTGTGTTTTTCGAGAGACACGAAAATAGTCTAAATGTCTAAGCTGTATTTTATAATTTTCGGGAAATGGCGTTTTTTCGCGTACAGTTGAAATCAATTTATTAGAAACGTGTACGTGGTTTTTGAACCCTTTCTGGACAAGTATCCTTAACCTAAATTTTATTCCGTAAAGAATAGTGGAATATCACAATGCATCTTAGAACCTCGAGTGTATAGGTTTTTAGTACAGTTGGCGTAGAAAGTATTTTTTAAGGAAATATAAACAGGATTTCGCTACGTCAGTTATACTCCGCCCAAATATGGCGCAAACATCGGCATTCTCATTAAAAACTATTCGCAACCCCTAGCGACCAAAGAACGTCGGTATCACGGCATGATCTTCCGGTGTGTGCTGATTTAGGCTTAATCGGAAAAGATCCAAAGGTTGTCGAGCTGAATAAATGGCAATTTCAAAAGGACGTTGTTAATCTACACCCGGAAATGTGTAATGAAAAATTTCCGAAAACGTGATGACTCCCATTTCTGTGTACAATAATTCCCATTTATAAACATTCTAAAATAATATTTAATTTATATAAAGCATATTTAAAAATTATTTATACACGGCGTAAATCTGATAAATGGCGATTATTTA
Source organism: Leiobunum rupestre (assembly GCF_980474605.1). Lineage (NCBI taxonomy): Eukaryota > Metazoa > Arthropoda > Arachnida > Opiliones > Sclerosomatidae > Leiobunum > Leiobunum rupestre. The sequence continues at coordinate 36,177,534 of NC_143387.1, forward strand.
GTTAAAGATATATACGTACTAAATGATTTTTCTACGCGTTATGTATAAGAAGCAAAAAATGTCTACTGGCATATATATCTTTTGTGGTTCTTGTTTATGTTATTAGATAGCCTTATTTTTTTATGAAGACGCGTTAGAACTTTACGGTCGGTTTGTTCTTAGCTTTGTTTTAAAGTCGGATGCTGGGAAATATTAACTAGATGGTAGTGAGATTAAGCCCAGCGCGATAAATCGCGTAGGAAGAACGCCTGAAGCGAGTTAGTTTCACTAAGCCCTATTACCACTCGTTCTCCGTACGCGTTTTGTTTTACTAGCTTCATCACTTCGTCGCGTATACTGTAAGTAAGCGGAAGGGTCACGTGACGGGAACAAGATAACCACTCGAGCGTGACTAATATGGCTTCTCAGACGCTCAACTCCTTCCAAAGTGGAGCTCGTAACGGTGCAACTAGGAAACTTACAATTTGAAGTCTTGATTGTTTTAAATTATTCGAGGAAAAAGAAAAACAAGAGCAATTTGGAGACCTCGAACGACTCCCCCGCGCGCATCTATCTTCGGATATATTTGGTCTTTTTTTGCGACGCGGTCTAATGTCCGCCTCTTTGTTTTGAATTGACGTTGAGGCGATACACCTGGAAGCCAGGAATGTCTTTGGAAGGTTCAACGGGCTCCGTTCGCTCTTTGTATTTTTCATTGCCATTTAATGGTTCACGATATTATACGGTAGATGGTGTGAGATGAGTAAAAAATAGGCGCCCGCCGAAACGATAGTCTAGAATTTATAATTGTGAAAGAGGCATCATGGGAACCTCATCATCGGTTAAAACTCCCGCGGTATTTCTGGTTATGTAAAAAGGACTAAGCCATCTACACTGATAACCGACAATTAAGAGTAATTTTATTCATGGTCATGAAGAGAGTTTAGCGTTTCACGGCGTATTATGCCCACGTATTTATATATAGGTATATGTTTCAATGACGAAGCTTAAATTCGAAGCAGTTTGAGTAGACGAGTTACAAAATTCACGGTTTATATGGTGTATCCACATATAGACGTCAATTTTTAAGAACGTCTTTATGACCTATAAACCATTTCGTATATGTATTTATAGTATTACTAAAATTATACCAGTACTTTAAATAATTAACGTTTATAATATTTGTATCGGTGTTCTCTAATTAGCCGTATAGATTAATTTTTCGTGTTTGCGAGCTTAAATTATTTTAAACTTAATGGTTTATTTCGCGTGAACATAAACCTAACAGATAAATATTAAATAAATATTGTTATGAGACAAACTTGTAAATATTAATGTTGATATAAGCCAAGTCAAGTGATGTTATGTTCATTATTATAGAAACATATGGGTATAACCTAATTTCTTAAGTAGTCACTATTATAATATACATATAACTATGATAACTAACTTGCCCGTATAATCTAAACGAGGAAAATAGTAACTTACAACCTAAATAGTAAGTAATGTTTATAACCTAAATTCCAAGAATTAAATTATGCTTATAACTATAATGGGAAATTGTAAATATGGTTATATGCAAAATCCTATACAATGACAAATACACTATATAACTAGATGAAATTAGGTTTTATGGATCGGTGTTGCTATAAACACGCGAGAAAAACACATTTTTATCTAACGGGAATACTTAAAGGGAGTATATTTTTACTTTGAAAAATCATCTGTTGACTTTCACCGTAACTAGCGCCAGTTTCATATAACAGAAGTGTGAAATCAAGTGTACCACCATAAATACGTAACTTCACAGTTTATACTCCCGTTAGAAAAACATATCGTAACCAAAACCTCTTGAAAAATGGTAATTACAACTCGAAGGGCAAACTGAAACCTTATCTCGCGAAGATACAAGCCCGGACACGTACTTCTTATCCAAAGTGCATCGGTAGAGGCAGGTAACATCAGGCCAAACCCTACCCACTATTTGCGATACCGCTCGCTTGATACGAAGCTAAGAATACACGTTGCCATTGAAAAAACACCGAATTTATTCAAATATAGAAGCTGATAATCTAATTGAGAAAAAATATCCAACGGGGCGTCATTTTCCGAATCTTCATACCCCGAGGGATAAATACCTGTTTAATGACTAATATCGGGGGCCTTTAGGATTCTACGGGAGGGGTGCGATTTGTTTCCCGTCTTTCGTACGAGTTTCCCGCCGAATGATTCGGTGCGAACACTGAGGCGTTACTAGTAACGGCCATTTTTCTTTCACGAAGCTGTACGAGATATTTTACAACCGTAATAGCGATTATAAATATAGTTATCGGTATACTTTACATATGACGTAGTTACGCCGTAGCCTATAATTTAGTTCGTAATCAAATGTAGATAAAACGACGAGTCGAAGCGGCTGATTAAAGCGCAAGGTTTTCGCCGAGGCTTAAGGGTAACGGCCGACCGCGGCATTTTATGGATTTTTTGGAGCGCGCAAAGTTTTACACTCCTTTCTAGGGCGTCACCGCGTGTTTATCGACCTATTCCTTATTGTCGGAAACGGAAGAATAAAATATCTCGAAATCTGGAGATTTTAATTCAAAGAAAAGACAGATATACATAATGTTCGGCAAAACGTACTCTTACTCGAGTATGCCGGTTGTGGGCACCAGCAAAAAGGGCTGCCATTGTTCATGTAAGGCACTTTTTATTGTTCTAAAGTTCGAAATATACGCTATTCGGCGATGGGTTTGGAAATTGAAAGCGTCATTTCCTCGTTGCGTTTACTTTTAAAACCTTTAACGTACGTCTACCCTCGTTCGCTGTATGGCGGTTATGGCTAATTTGATTAAAAGAAGCCCTTCCGATACCAATGGCTTATTTCCTTATATGGGAAATAAACTTAGCTCATTTAGATCGCGATACCGGGGGACTAACGGACAGATTCGCGTTTCCGAAATTAAAAACTTGACTAGTTTCCCAAATGTCAAAAAGGGCCAATGACGCGAATGATTGTTGGAGCTGTAAGCTGAAATCGGAGTCGTTAGCCAAACACAACTGGAGTGATCACTGTTTACTGTTACCGCCTGGACCAATATGGAGCACCAGCTGCGACGATCTGAGATCGGTTCTAAACGCCCCCTCCACGTTTAGTTTAGATTGCGTTAGAAATCCGACCCATCATAATTTGAAGAAATTGTGGTATCAGTATACGGGGAAAAAGATTCAACACAACCGTGAGTCTTAGCGGGTTGTTGTTAAGGTTTACCAGTACGCGAGTAGAACGTTGATAAAAACACTTGGCGTTTAAAACTTCTTTCTAATGTCGTTTCAGCATGTTGCGGAGGCTGTCTAAAATGTTTGTCTCGAATACCGTACGCGACTCTGATCGCGACGATACTGTGTTGCGCCGGTGTTGGCGTTTTTCTGGGTTGTATGTACAGAGGCGTTGCTCTCTCCTTAAAGATGTTCGAGAGTGTCTTCAAGTTTCAATTTTACGGGTAAGAAACTCCATTCCTACGTCTCAAATATCTTTTTAGCTAATTTTTGTAATAGAGGTTGCCGAAATTGTAACTTCAAATTGGTCATACACACATTATTATCGCTTATTTTTGGGCTGTGATGTTTTTTACACTTGGGTATACCGATTGATACACGCTATGAACATATATCACTTACTATATATTACTGTCTTTGCACAAACTATAATTTTTGGGTTTTAACGACCAGCTACATTGGTCCAGAGGAGCGCAGTCCAACCAGGTGAGATTGAGGATTTTACACGCAGGTCCGTTGGAGATTTGAGCATGATGAAGAAAATTGTTGTACAATGCATGACCACTAATAACGTCCAGCTTAGCGTTGTCACCCGTTGATTTAAAAAAAATGTTTAAAAAAAGTGAAATTGCAAGGTGTCTGTATTCATCGAGCAAGGTAGTGCCAGAGCATGGGCAAGTGTTTGCGAGTTGAACCAAATCGCCCAGGGAGTCCTCATCGTCTATATATTTTACCATAAAACCCCATTCCAGATATTGTCAGCAATTGACAATATCTCAATATCTTTAAAAATTCCATATTCATTTGAAAATTTCCATGTTGTGTGTAGTATAGTGTTCATAATGTAGCGCTTCGTAAGCATGGCTAAATGTTACGAGTGCTGGCAGAATATTACATGATATATATTTTTTCGACAGCTTGAATGACCTCCAAATAGTATTCATCATAGTGGGTGCTTCAATGGGCTTTCTCAGTTTGGTGATGCTGCTGGTTGGTTTCCTCGCGACCGGAGCCACGAGGGAAAAGGTCTACAGAGGATGGAGAGCTCGTCTCGGTGGTCGAATATCCTGCGCAGCTGTAATTACGAACTATAACTTACCACGATTCCCTTTTCTATACTAAATAGACTTTTCCCTTGATCTGTTTAGTTCCTGATCATAACTTATTTGTTGGAGCTAGCTTGGTTGATCGTTTTAGCGATATTAGTCGTTTGCACATTCGTATGTTCAATATTCTGGGGAATGTGCAATGAAGTGGCAAAGGAACCTGACGAAAACAAGCGATGCATTGATTTGACTCAGTTTGGTTAGTCCGTGTTTTGATGTCATTGTTCTTAGTGGAAAAAACAATGGTATTTCTATTTTGTACTGAATTTTTCTTTTCAAAATGCAGATTTCATGTTTCCAAACACTACTGATATCCAACATCTTAAGCTTTGTGGAGATGGAAAAAGAACCGAATTCTGCAAACATTACGTAATTCCAATATAAATAGCAACTTATTTTTGGGCACAGATGGATAAAATTAGTTTGTTACCCGCGCGTTTATATCTCCGATAATCTTCGATTTTGCCCTTCTGTGTTTTTGAGTTAAAATCATGAAAATTAACCATTTTAAATTATTATTTCAATGAAGGTGGAAGACGCCACAGTCATGTTCATTTTATCTCTAGCCGCTTGCGTATTGGTGTTAATAAGTTTGGTAAGTTTTGAGTGAACGTTTCAGCCGGATGCCAAAGTGTTTGGCTCTTTTCCCAGTGGCTAATCAATGTTTGAAACGTGTAGATGCACTACCTGATGTGCCTGTCTGCGAATTACGCTCACATTAAGGACAACGAGAAGCTGCAAGATTTGCAGGAGCTTCAATATTTGCAAGAAACGGAAATGGGCACCTTGAAAGATAGGTTTTAGGACAAAAGCCAAGAAATCTTCAATGAAGAGACGGGCAGCAGATACAGACGGTATCGTTAAACTTCGTTAGAACCAAAAATACAACTTTATAGCCATTGCTGGTTAAATCAGATTCAACATATTTAAAACCTTCTATGTTAATTGGATCTTTTCTTTTCCAAAATTGTTTGCGTATAGTTTATTTTATTTTTCATTCTTTTTTGGGTTGACAGTGTTAAATGACCCCAGCACACGCGGTAGTTAAATTTGTCAGTCAAATATATAATTTTTAACATGGTCTTCCTGTCATACTTACGATTGACCACCCCACTTTTCGTATTTGTTTTGGTTTCTTCCTTGAAGTTTTCTTGGCAAGTTGAGTTTTTTTTGTCCATGAGTTATTGGACTTCGTTTTTTTTAAACCAATGTTAGACCAATTTTGTTTTTAATTTTTCGAGTGTACATAATTAAAGAAAGTATATATGACATAACTATACTGTTAATCATATTTTAATCATGACAAACAATGATTATTTCCACGAGAAGAAATAGTTGTCATTTAGTGCAGTTTTTTATTAGTGAGCGAAGCGATGAAAAGTAAATATTTGACGCCCGGAAATGTCAATGAGTGATATTCAATTTTAGCGTACAAAAACTTTGTTATTAAAATGATATCATGATGGTTGGAAACTGCACCCGATGCCAATCGAAACGAAAAATACCCAAATAACGATATTATAGTGTGTATCGCACTAGTGTTAAATACAGTATTTATGTTAAGTGTGAATATAACACTAATGGTTATGTTTTGAGAATCTTGTAAATGTACATTTCACACTGCATTTTTGTCATATTCTGTAAGTAGTTAAAAACCCATTTGGCTAAAATAGCATTAATCATTAATGACACGGGAGATGGATAAAATTTACGGTATTTCCATCTTGGAACGCGAATCGTATTGCCCTTATTCCAGAAAAATTAAGTGAAAAGGTAGAGAAGTGCCTGAGACTGGTTTTAAGTAACAATTCGGGGTTTTCATATTAAATCCTGATTTACACTATATTATTAAAATTATCCTAGTCTAATTTTGTGTATATAATTAAGAAAAATGTACTCTCATTACAAAGCGTAGAAATTCTTTCAATAATTTCAACACGATAACACCCTCTGCGGATGAGATATTGTTTTAAAATCAAGTTTAGTACATCAAAGTTAATTTCGTAACTTTAACCCTTTAATATCTTGTCTGAAAAGGGTATAATTGATTATTGCACAAGTCGCTTTAACTTAAATTATGTACGGTCACGAAAGTTTAGTATTTAATTATTACCGCAAACCAGCATTTGTGGTCATTGTGACCTATAAATATAAAGACATTGCCCTTATTCGCAATTCTATGTAAATGTCTAAACCGAATGCTCTTATAGTTTTGAATTAACGGTAAAAATATTATAAACGATGCAATGCATGTACAGTGTCACTTATTCATTATATAAAGATCTAAATCGCAATTTGCGATTGAATGCGTTGGAAATATTTTAGGAGTGTTAGAATTGGTTATAGCGAAGAGATCATTAAATCTACGACGAAAAATGAACCGAAAGTGACTGCCCAATGATTGGCCAAAATGCCTAATTCTAAGATATGTACGAAATGAGCTGCTCGGCCGTTATTCTAAAACGTTTGCCAAAATTCAGGGCCCAAATCTCAACGTATTAACACATAAATATATAAGCAATGACATACCTGAACCCAATCCACCTTCAGTAAATATATATTGACACTTGTTTAGGCAGGTTAATTAATGGTCAAACCAGCACATATCCGAGAGCCGTGGCCGGCCGCCATTTTGACATTCACCATCCCAATTTTATTTTAGTCGAACTTTTTACGTTAATAACAGACTTTAAAACCCAGTAATGTTAGCAAATTTCTGATGCCCTCTTTCAATTTCAATCAGTGAAAACGGTTATCTGTCTTAGCGTCTGCTACGGAGCAAAACCAAAGATCGAGATTGACTGAAGACAAAAGCGTAGGCAACGCGAGGACCTAAACCCGCCATATTTACTCCGTCGAAAAACTTTGTTTTGGCCACTCAGCCCCGCGTATTGGAGCTCGCGGTGAACTCTCGATTGTAAGCGAACCGACGACGAAAATATATTAAAGATATAGACTTAAAGTAACGTTTGTTTTGGCCAATGTTTAACGATGGAATATTTTTCGAAACCGTAATTTTAAAGGCTCCTCACTGTTCCACATTATATTCTCAAAGTCACGGCTGGTGCTCATGTTACTGCAGTTACCTAAACTCACTTTAAAGTTAAAAGTCAAAACGTTGTTAAAAGACTGATCGTGTTTCTAGCTCAATCATGAACAAATTTTGGGGTGTCTCTCATTATCTCTATTTTATAAATAATATCATCATTTTTTCGATTACAATGAAAATTATTTTCAAATTTACGTAATATTTGTTTGATTGGAAAATGCCTAAAAATAGCTCAAGGTACATTTTAAATGAAATTTTATTTACGGTAACTAATCCATAGTTTTTAACTTGGAATTAAAAAATTGTTCAAATGCGCTAGCCTATGTAAAATTGAAGTTGTACAACCAGGAGAAAACGTACCGTACACTGATGTAAATGCCAAAAAAATATATGACATATGAAGTAGTTTTATAAGCATTTACCATCTCCGCAATACGATCTTTTAAGATTTAGGGTTCATTGTATTTCTAATCAGTATATTTAGGGGAAAAATATAAATATATATATATATATATATATAAAATCAAAACAACCGTGTGAAATACTACATAGAAATCGATCTATTGTTAAATCGTTTACGCTTATTTATGAGTTAATTAAATTGTTGCACATTAGAATAGTGACAAGCTTTCTCCGCGACCGTCCAGCGCAAAATATTTGATGTAGAAACGGATTGAAATATTATTATACAAAAATTAACGAAAATATTCAAGTAAATATTTCAAATGTAGCGACATAATTACAACCTTTAAAAGAAATTAATCCCAATAATTTCTTTTATGCCTATTAATGTGTTGTTTTTAGTATTTTTGTGTTTAGCTTATACACGCTTAACACATTTTGATATTAATTTTGAATTATAACACGGATTGTCTATTTTTAATAATTAACGTTAATTTTTTTTGTACTTTAACGAAATGCGCATTGAATTGTTGTAAATTAAAAAGTGGGGCTGCAATATAAATACTGTATATTCCTAAAGTTTTAGATGTTTATGAAAAAGAAAAAACAATAATTATGAAAAAGTGATAATTTTCCCTCGCCAATGTTTCAAACTATCATATATAGCATTGTATTTCACACATCATTGTTTGTTAGATGGTGCAGTATAGAATACGGAAATAAAGGATTTTCATTTTCATCTGGAAAAGAGTTCTTTATTGAGTTTCTTGGCAGTAATAAATACAGCGAACGTTTAACAGCGACACTTAAAAATAATTCAATGAGTACTCCTAATCGTCATAAGCGCAATCTATTCTTTCAACAGTCTAGTACGAAGTGAAGGGACTGCCACTAAGAAACCATTTGGCTTTGAAATTAGCTTCTAAATTCAATTTCTAATTCTAACTAGATATATCTATTAAAGATATATTATAAAATCAGAATCACTTAAGGAGCCAGACATAACACCGAAATTGCGTACACATTTCAAAAATGTAAATAATCACTTCGAAAATTCAAAACTTAATTCGTGAATGTGAAAAAATCCTAAAATGTGACACACTTCCTGGAAAATGTTAAAATCATTTAAAAATCGCCATAGTAAGTAAACGCAGTAATAATGTACTGAAATAACCGAAGTTTGAAATCACTACATTTTTGTATATGGCCATTTCGGTGCTGACATATTCGTGCACGCAAATATCGGTGTTCAGGGCCGTGCACAGAGAGTGGCGAGCCGGTTGCCGCCGAGCCCGTTAAGATATTTATATGAACTAAAGAGGCCTTTTATAGGACCCAGCTGGACTGCCGACCGTGCTGGGAATCTATTTACTCCGCTGGAATATAGTTTCGTCTAGCTATACTCACCGCCAAATTCTTTAATTTTACCAATATTCCTTAAAACAATATAAGTTAGCATAGTATGTATTTAGTGCTTTTAATCAATACCTACACAACAGATCTGAACCGATAAATAATTGTGATAAATTATGTATCAGATTATTTGCATTAACGTTCAGATATTATCAGATCAGTTGATATGGATCAAAATGCAAACTAGATAGTTTTACCCAAAACTAATCTGAGTTCATTGTAAACCGATAGACAGATTTCAGATATCTCGCAGTTACCGATTTTACTAAACGTAAGCATATTAAAAATGTATCAGAATTTGTTCATTATATTTTTCAACACTTTTTAAGAGAACAAAATTTTCTAATAAATAACAAGGTCTCAAAAATAACTTTAAATGTACATCATTTGTAGATAACACAAGCTCCATTGACTTTAACAAAATCGAATAAGTGTCCATTGGCAAAGAAACTTTGAAATTGGTTCAAAGGATCAACATGTGTATCAGATTGGTAGCCCGGTGTACCGCAAACAGAGTGCACACCACTGGAGTTCCTCATCATAATGCCCCACACCAGCGTCCACAGCCCGAACAGGTGACAGAACAGACAAGGCAGCGAGAGAACCCTACCGCTGACGGTCGCACCTTTGACCCAAGCCGCTCAACCCAGCAGAAGGTACAACAATGGGACGACCAATAAGAGCGGATGCTATAGCAACTCGAGCCGACACCCTACCTACGTAGGTAGAGAGCCATACCCTTCAGAAAGAGCTCCTGAAGGGGAACGACGGGCACACAGACGCCCACGTTACCCGGCACAGCTGGGTAACGGACACCCGGTGTTGCCACAAAAGGCCGGTAAACACTGTGCCTCACACGGAGAACATGCCCTACAGCAGGCTACCCAGTCCTCCGAGGCGACCACTTGGCCTGGACCCTCTCCGTTAGCCTGAGCCGAAGCTCAGTTTCCAGCCCATACCTGACCGAAGTCGGAGGTGGAGATAACACCATTTGATCAGAGCTCACATCTCCCAGTGCACCACCGCCTTTATGGGTTAGAAGAGCCGGACTCTGACTCCGGGGTAAAGCCACCAGTTATTGCACACTCCGACCCGATAAGGGCCAAAATGTACCGGGACAGTGTGTCAGAATTTGTAGCCCGGTGTACCTAGTAACAGAGACCATACCACCGGAGGCCTATCATCATAGTGCCCTACGCCAGCGTCCCCCTAGCCCGGACAGGTGACAAATCCAGCATGGGTAGCAGAACCCTACTACTGATGGTCTCACCTTTGACGCAAGCCACTCAACCCAGCAGAAGGTGCAGCAATGGGTGGATCAATCCCCACTTCGCACACAGCAGTGGGATTCAAATGTACCGGGAAAGGAAACAACAGACTACTTGCGATTAACAGTATCGAGAGAAGACCAATATCTCCGGAGCCACGAAGATACAAGTGCGAAGACGCGCCGCGACTTTAGAAGAAGTCAAAGGATCAACAGAAAATAAATCGTTTGAACATGACACTGTGTCTGAAATTGGTCTGACCAAAAGTATATAACCCAGAATTGTGGAAATTTCGTGAAATATTCGATACTCCACTTTGGACGGATGGGGTGAGATCAGAAATACATGTATTTCTGGTGAGATATAAATTCATTTGGGAGAGACAATCTTTGATAGACTCGAACCGACTGAAAAACTCGTTGATCTTAATCGCGTTTAATGGTCGCGGAAATGAAAACGACTGATTTAAAATGAAACAAACTAACTTTTATTTACATTAAATTCCGAGCTTACACGTTTAGCTAAGCTAGTAAGAGTGACCACTCGGGTCCGGTACGACAAAACTCTGCATTACTCCAGAAAACATTATTTTTAATAAGATGCGAGGGTATTGCAGTGGCGCCTCGTCATCGTGTAAAATCCCCAGAAGGGGACAGGGAACTGCATTTCTAAACCAGGGGTCAAGCTAGGACCGTAACTAAAAATATTAACGCTCTCGGGATTTCCCCACTCCCTTCGTTTTACTCGATGTCTCAATAGGAAGCAAGGTGAGAGAGAACAACCACTTTAAACTACGATTAAACATATTAAGTTTACAAGTACAAATAGAAAAAGTGAACGATTAAATTAATTACAATTATTTTACGCACAATAATCAACAGCGTTAAAATAGGTTAATCTTTCGTTTGTAAATTCCAGAAAAATCGAAAATTCTTATAAAAACGATTTTTAAGATTTAATTTTACTCAAAAACAATAAAGGGGAGAGGGAAAAATATTCACTAAGATGAAAAACAAATTAGTACTAGTTAGCTAGGATGCTCCACAGCAACACGAAATTGATGTAGTGGCGCAGGTTATTTTGGCCATAGCACTCAATAGTTGGCCAAGGCTTTGCCTACTTTATTATTCGAGAATTCCGAAAACTAGGTTATCTCTTATCTGGAACCCATTGCTCAGGCAACAGCAAGGTTTCAGACAGATATATATCGTTGCAAAGTGCAAACTCTTGCATTAAAAACAATATGGAATGTAATTTACTAATTTTGGCTTCGTTAAAGAAGTTGAATTCCCAGAATTTTAAGAAAAAGAAAGATAAGGACACATTACATTAATTTAAATTGTATATTTTGATATAAACTATTGTTTTGTTTCTTGAAATGTAAAAATTAAAGTCTAACTTTTTGAAAACTCGTTATTAGGTCCAGATGAGAAGCAAATAAACAAATCGTCGCGTCTATAAACTGTACCCCTTTATAATGACACAGAGAACGGCCATGGAATGTCGCCACTCTTTTTGGCAAGAAAACTAACTAATTCTGTTCGTTTAGAAGATTTGGCCGAAAATATGTAAAATTATTTGATTCACGAACTAGCTGGACTGTCCTACGTTTAATCAAAATCGTACTTGGTAATTATCACCATTGAGGATTTCACCAGTTTCACCACTCCACGTGTGGTTCTCTCGGTTGTTGAATGGACCATCTCTTGAATCGTATCTGACAAGAAGGGTAGATTCAGAAAATCCGCGGTTTCGTCTGACAGGGCCAGTTACAAAAGTTATATCGACGTTCCATCTCACCATCATGAACAGTTTGACGTAAAGTCGCTCGAAACGGATGAAAGTGAAGGGTCCTTGACAAACATAGTTGTTTTTGCGCTCCTTATGATTGAACGATAATATACCACAAAGTAGGCTAGGACGGTGTCTCCCATATCGATGTTTCGACGTCCTATTCCACGGAATCGAATGTTTTTTCTGCACCCTACAGCTGACCAAAACAAAATTCAAAATCGAGAAAAAATACAAATTAAAGTGTAAACTATTTAATATGCACAATTTTTATGTTAAATACGTTTTGACAAAAATGTCAGTGCAATTTCAGACATCCTATATATTTCTTAATTCAAATCTATAAAATTCTGAAATGATTTTCAAAAAATCCTAAAGTCACCTTAATAATTTTGTACGACCTTCGGAATTTCTTTTTAAACAGAAAATAATACAAGAAATTTATTAGTCTATTTTAAAATTTTCAGGCAGTGTATTTTAATATCATTGAAAAGCATAATTTTATTTGAATAAACATATAAGAGATGGCGCCTTTCTAGATGTTGATTACGCGTAAACGATTGCTAATCGATGGCCAGTTGCCTCGAAGTTATTTTCAAAGTTTCTTAGTAATTAATTTCCTTTATATATGTCATTTACAAACTGTCGTATCTTTGAGGTGTTATTCTAATTTTCACTAAACATTGCCAGAAGAATTAATTATCTTTAAGGAAAAGTTTCATTTAAATTCATTTTTAAATCTTGCGAATGATTTTAATGATTTATTCGAAGTTTGTAAAGCAAGGCTGCATACGTGTGTATTTATTCTAAATATTTTATCGCAATCCAAAACAGATATATTTCGGGTTTCGTTATTTTAGCTACAACAATTCAGAATAATTTTCTTTGCATAATAAAATACATGTTACAGAATCTGCGAATCAGTGAGTTCTACTTAACATTTTATTTATATTGTCTAAGCCTAAAAGCTAGGTATTCCTTCTTGTAGTTTTATTGGGAAATTCAGCCATTCCCAAAGGAATTTCGTTTAATAAATGTTTTGTCAAAGACCCGAACAGCCAACTCCAGGGAGATTGCTCAAAGTGTCACAACCGGTTCCGCCAGAGATTCCCTACACTCGAAGAGTTTTAAAAGAACTCTTGGAGGATATACCCTCCACCACCATAGCACTTTCGCTCGACGGTCTCCTAACTCTTTCGACTGATTATATAGATTCGCTGGCAGATATCGTTCTTCCAAAGCCAGTGGCCAATTCCCCTTCCTGCTACAACTAATTGTAAAGCGCGCGTATCGTTTTTACCTTCCAACAAGGGGGCTACTCGGAGTCCAAAGAATCTTGGTGGACGACTGGCTTATCTTCCGTATAAGCGGAAGTAAAAAGAAAATCAATCGATAGGATGCGCCATTGAGAACGCGAGAATCTGCCCGGCCGAGTCACGCCGTTCCTCTTATTTGTAAAGGGGTTGAAATAACAATACTTGACCTGTCTTCCACACAAAGACTGATAAGAGTTTTCCTTCGAGGAACGACTTGTAGTGCGCCTTTAGAACTGGGACCACCACAGAGACGTTTCGCCGCAATTGTTCAGCTCGGAGGAACCGACTTCGGGTCCCCGTGCTTAAACGTACCCTATTAGGTTTTAATTATTTAGGTACTATTGGGGTGGGCGTGGGGTGTAGGGCTGCTGATAGAAATCTAGGGAATACAGGGTAGCGGCTATAGCGAGTCTGTTTTATATAGTGCTAACTATATAGCGGTCGGAGTTCGCTCTCCAAGCGAAGTAATAGGGAAGACGTTCCTTTGGGGAATTAGGCTTTTATCGGCTCAGTGTTGTGAAGTTGGAAGAGCGCAGAAAACCTATAACTTTCCTCTTGCTTTTAAGAACGATATTGATATAGGCTTAGTTTGAGGTTACCATTTATACACAGTTTTGTCCGTTTGATGTTATAATGGAGATATAATAATTTTATTATTATTATTACTTTTATTATTATATTCCTTTTGAAGATAATGAATCTACCAATTAGTTTATTCAACCAACGGCCAACCTGGTATAAAACAAAAGTTTTTTCGTCTTCAGGCTTAAGTTTTATTAGCGTTTTTCGTCTTTTAACGCTGATGAGTCGCAATTTACGGGGGCGATAGAGTAAGAGCTCAATTTCAATCTCTGATTATTGGCATATTTAGGAGCGGTATTAGTTTTATCTATAACGGAGTCATTCGCCGCGTTCAAATGAACCCAGAAAATGTTCCCAGTAAGTGGCTAAAAGCAATAGTAATGCCGTATCTTTCGAAATTCAGCCTAATTCCTTAATCGCGCAATAATACGCTCCATACATAGACTGAGAAGCGGCGCCGAGAATAGGCAACATTCCTCCACTATCGCGTAGCCGCGACCGAGGCTTAGTGCGAAGAGCGGTCGCGCATTCCGATGGAGTCATATTAGGCTATAACTATCCTTCGGAATCTGATCCATATATCACTCAATATCTCGTGCATATTCGGCCGAACCCAGGATCACGTGGGGGAACCCGGAAGGACGGTTGTGAGCGTGTCCATTGCCGGCCACCAGAGCTCCCCTTATCTACAAAAATCGAACTTTTTGCATCCGATTGATCGGGACGCGAAATTGGTTGTTTTATAGATTCCCCCCCCCCCCTGGCCAGTTAGAGGGGGGGGGGGGGGGAGGGTATGGCGCGAGGAGGGTGGTCCGGGGGAATCCTAGGCTAAATGGTGTCGATGGAATCCGCGTACGGCGACAGATGTTGCAAATGTTGGCCCAAAAGACGAACGAGAGAAAAAAGGGGGTCGTTCGTAGATTTCGCCAAGGCCTAAATGTACTTCGGAAATGGACTTGGCGTGTCCGGATGCTCGCGGTAGTTAGCGAAGTAGTTTCCCCTTTGGTTTTCAAAACGGGGAGTATTAGGAGGCGCGTGCCCCCACCAAGCCGGTACCACGCGGTGGGCGGCGCGCCCCATTGCGCGTGCCGCCCCGGTTCGGAATGGAAATTTCCAGTCCGAAACGTTTTTTAAGCGAATTATAATGACCCCCAATTAGGTGGCGCTTTGTGGAGGAAAAAAATATTTTTGCGAAATTAAAGCCCAACCTCTTAGTAGTTCCCTTAAAGTACTCGAGAAAAAGTAAAATGAATTATCGTATATTAGGCGGTCCTGGAGTCTACAAGTGAAAAAGGGTTTCGCGCAACGGCCACTAAACGCCCTCTTTTCTAGTTTTGGAAGTGCAATCGGAATTAGCATTTGGGCTTAGGGATTTCACCCCATATTTTACGCCTTTAAATTACCTGAAACTCATTTAGGCCTCATCCGCTGGCTGCTCTGGCAGAGCTTCGAAGATCGATTTTAGGCGATGCTCGTGGCTGGAGATATTATAAATGAAACCATGGCATCCGCTGGCTTGTTTGGCTGGATTTTGACGATTACTCGTTGCTAAAGTATCGGAACCGTAGCGAAGCCTGCGCTTAAAACAACAGTGTACATGGGGTTTCAAAATTATGGTAATTGAAATTTGAATAATAGAAGTTTGAAAGAAATAATAGCAACTTTGAAAAATAATATGACGTCACTACAACCAGTTGCGAGTTTCGGTTGTCAAGGCAGAGAACCTTACAGCGGGAAAACAACGTAATGGCGCTATAAAACTTGGCGTCACTGGCACTTGTCTTAATGCGAGGTTTGCTTTTTTACTAAACGCGTGTGTGGAAATATTTTATCTATTCAATCGGTTTGCGACTCGTGTTTACCAACAAATTTTGTAAAAAATGTTGGCTCGTGTGAATAGACCTTTAAATTGTTTAGAGTCATTCATTTCCGTTCAGTTCAATTAGCTTATTATCTAAATTCTAAATAATCTCTATATAAACTATTTAGTTTATTTATAAGCAAGGAGCCTAGGAGGGGGCCTACCGAAAAACAATAGGTGACGCTTGTTAGTGGCGTCGCCACGATTTTAACAGGTGTAGACTGAAATGTTTTTTAAATTGACCCTTTTTTAGACTTGCAAATTTTACAGAAAGTAATGGCCTCTTAATTGTGACCTGGCTTGAGGCCCAGCAAGCTAACTTTCGGCAGGCGAATCCAGTGCCCCTCAAAATCGATTTGTGGACCCCAAATAAAATGAAAAGTAGGCTATAGACTACGTAGCCTACCCTTAGCGCAGCCACTGACGGTACCTTAGCAACCTTAATTTGATAACCCCAGGGATTTTGCTAAAACACTATTTTACCTAGAAATGTGAAATTTTCAGGATGTACACTATCGGGGAAGGTCGTTGTTGTTTGTAAATTTTAGCAAAATAGTGACCTTTTTCATATTTTTGATTTTTTATTTATTTAATGCTAGGTGGTAGACGAAAACTGTCAATGAACAAGTTGTAGAGCATATTAGAAAACCTTAAATGAATTTGGTTTGGTCGGAATAGGTCAATTTGTCACTGAGATATTAGGTCACAGTGGTCCAAAATGGTAGAGTTATACTACGGTGATGGTCATCAAAACGCACGTCTAGTAAGTCAGTTATTTCAAATGTTCTATCGTGACAGTCGACCAGATCACCACACTCTTCTCCGTGCTGTTCGTGACTTTGAAGATTATGGCAACGTGAATCCCAAATTCCGTGGATGGTGACATCATAACATTAATATGGAAGACACAGTCATCGCCTACTTTTTCACCTACTCTCGAGCAAGGGCATGCTCTGATTTGGACTTGTCAACGTATTATGTCTGGAGTGTTCTTGATCACCAAAACTTTCATCAGGAATCCATACCTCTACTTGGAATGCTAATCGCGGCATATTTTTGTTCCGATGTGGCTGACGGTTTTTTTGACGTCACTATGTTAACTTAACAAACAACTACGTGACAGGGAAACGCGCAAAAATGGGATTTTATCTCTCGTAGGCGGGGCCAAAGCCGTCAGAGTGATTATACCATACGCGATGCGGCAGGATAAGCATTCCAAGTAGAGGTATGGATTCCTGCTTTCATCCATACCATTCCACGCTCCACCAAGCACTTCACGATGGTGATAGGCGACTTGGATTGGACTTTGGCAACTGGTTCAGTACCATGGCCGATGCAAATGAAAATTTCCTCCGTTTGCTCCTCGTGTCCGATGAGTGCTCATTCTCTTTAACAGACAAAACAACCACATGCGGAGCGATGAAAATCCGCACTGGGGATTTCCTCACCAAAAAAAGGTCAAATTTTGTTTCAACGTTTGGGCTGGTCTCCTAGGAGATCGCGTTATTGGAGCATTTTTTCTACCGAATCGACTTAATGGGGATAACTACTTGGCCTTCCTACAGAATGAAGTTGCAGAAGAGTTGGAACAAGTACCTTTGGTTCCTGCATGAAGGTGCGTCTCCTCACCAGCAATGAGGAGTAGTACAATTCCTAACACCGAGTTCCCTGGGCGTTGGGTTGGAAGGAAAGGTCTAATGTGATGGCTTCCTAGGACTTTTTCCTGTGGGGATTCGTGACGGAGGAAGTTTTTAAGACGTCAGTCACTAGCGAAGAAGACTTGCACCAGATAATTTTTGCAGCGTTTTGATTCGTAACTTGTAGCTATGGTTCGTGGTTCATTTCAAAATATGTTATATCGCGCACAAACGTGTATAACAGTGGATGGTGAAATAATTGAACCTCATTTAGTATAAGACTGGTACATTTGTAAATTTTGTTACACTTTCAGAAATGGTTTTTTTCGTTAAATATTATTTAACAATAAAAAATTTGTAAAAAAAACGTTCATTTTTAGCAGTCATCGAGAGGCTTATCACTTCCTTAAATTCTGTACACCGATTACAGCTAGTACAGCCTTTGGTAATGCTAAATCTTTAATCGATTACGTAATCACTTTAGTACAGTCAAAGTTACGGGTTTGTACACCGATTACGGATAGTGGTCAGCCCATTGGCAGTACGAACATTACAATTTAGATAGGTTTAAAATTATTTGTTAAAATGCTAGGGCCACGTACTACACACTTGTTATTTTTCATGACCTAATATCTCAGTGACAAATTGATCTATTCCGACCAAACCAATTTCATTTAAGGTTTTAGAGTATGCTCTACAACTTGTTCGTTGACAGTTTTCGTCTACCACCTAGCGTTAAAAAAATAAAAATTCCAAAAAAAGAGGAAAAATTGCCACGATTTCGCTAAAACTTACCAATAACAACGACCTACCCCGATAGTGTCTGAAATTTGTTTTACTTGCTGAGAACTACTCAACCCTCAATCTAGAATGTATTAAAGTATTTTTAACGATGAGATGCGAAGAGATACTACACTTTGTTCTTAGGCAAAATACATGTACGAAGATTATTAAGATACAGGCTCAACTATAGCATATGGGAGATTTTAACGAGGGGAAGGGTGGACTAAAACCAGTTGGCAAGCTAGCCAAAATATACCTCTCCTCGGAAGAATTTGCCCTTGGGTGTATTAACTACTGGACACGGTACTCAATGATATTTCGCCATCAAAAGCGTTCTTAAAAACAAGTTCACAAAAATGAAAACTCGCCTTATCATAAGTCAATGGCTCGGCGGTAAAACATCCGCTTAGTAACTCTTCGACCCGGGTTCGATTCCTGATCATGATCGTATTTTACATTTAAATTTGATTCATAAATAATTAAAATGTTATAGAATAAATTGACGTTAATAACTTTATTGGAAAACGTCGCGGCGTCGGTAGCTCGGTGTTAGAGCACCCGTTTGTCATGGCGGAGACTCTGGTTCGATTCCCGGCCGGCGCCAGTTGATAACGAGACGTTTACCGTGAACATTTGGTGGAAATCTTTTCCCTAATTCCAAGCAACTGCGAACGCAGTGATTTCGAGAAACTGTGTGCGCTGTGATTACGCTTTGCCCCGAAAATGCGAACGCTTTCGCAGGACAGACACACACAGACAGACAGACACGGTGATTGTAAAACCCCTCCTAAGTTACATAGTACCCTGGGAGAGGTAAAAAGACGTCATTAGCGAACAACCCAAAACATTTGTTTCTAGCGACCAGGTGGTTTCTTTTCGCCTGAACTCTTTTCACTCTAAAACGTTTGTAAGATGAGATTTACTCTGCCCCGTAAACTATTAACGTGTTCCGGAGTATTAGGGCTACTCTTTCTATACTCCTCAAAGTAAAGAGAGTAAACTGAAGAAATCTTCTGCTTATCCAGGATTAATCTGCTAAAATAGTCACAGGCAGCCATTTTGGCAAAAACGTTTTTACGCGGATTCAAACTGTTCATAACGACAGAATCGGAGTAAAATGACCCTACTCCGAAATACCAGAACAGACGAAAATAATGCACCTACTTTCGCTCAGTGAATTAGGCTACTGAGCTATGTTTTATCACAAGAAATTGGATATTTTAAAATACATCGTCTTTCCGACCTGTGTTCAAAATTCCATTCAAATCTGTTGATGTTTATCCTTTTATTGATGTGGACGTAATCTCATTCGCTGGAATCTTTGTTTCATTGAAATCTCTATATGAAATATTGACTTTTCTTTAGAAAATTGAGTTTCGAATTTCGAAAAGGGCCGCCAGCACCCCATTGGAACGAGCTGAGGAAAATTAATTTCGACTCTCCCTAATAAAATACTTTTTTCTCTTCCCTATTTAAAATTAGCAAAAAAATAAATAAATATCTTTGGAATGAATTTAATGAAGAAAAAAAAGCAGTATTGCTGTGGTATTTAAAACGAAAACCAATATAATTGGGTTAGAATTATTATCTTATGCTCATAATTATATTTAAAGTAATTCAAAAGGTCGTACCTTTCCATTTCCTATTGATTTAAAATAAGGCTGGGCGAATAGTACTTTTAGCGTATCGAGACGAATATCGAATACCCAAAAATTTCTAATAGAATAACGAGACGAATAGTAGTTTTCGAACGAACTACCTTATCGAATATTCGTTGAATAATAGGCCCGAATATTCATCAGATATCGACCTAAATATTAGCTGAATAACAGATCTAATAGTAGAAATATTTGAAATTTCAATATCTAGAACTGAATTATTTAATGACGTCATAGGTGACCTATGACGTAAATTAAAAACTAAAACTATCTGTACACACAAAAAAGTATTTGCTGAGAGCCAACTGACTTTCATATAATCTTTTATTTGAATTTTATTGGGCGATATTTGAATTATTTGGTTAATTCGGTTATTATCCCAGCCTTAATTATCTCTCTAGGAGGGGTTATACAATCACCGTGTCTGCGTGTGTGTCTGTCTGTCTCGAAATCTCTGCGTTCGCAGTTTCTCGTGTGAAGGTGAGCGTTAACGGATTATTTTGCGGTTGCGTTTGGTTTGGATGGTGTCCTTTCGTTAACGCTCACCGTCGCGACGGTTTTAACTCAGTTTGATTGGGTATTTCGTTATTGTAATGTTTATGTGTAGGGTGTGAATCTAGAGTTAGTGTTATGACGGTTGTGGGTGTTGAGCTTGTTGTGTTTGTGTTATGATGGTTGTGGATGTTGAGTTCGAGTTATGACGGTTGTGGGTGTACATTTTGTTGTGTTTGTGTTATGATGGTTGTGAATGTTGAGTGTGTTATGTTTCTACGGGCGTTTTATCTCCAACTTCTTCTTTATATTTAATTAAATATTTATAAATTATATTAATCTTATATTTAATTAAATATTTATAAATTATATTAATCTTATATTTAATTAAATTTTTATCTTTTTCGTTAACGCCCACCGTCGCTACGTTTGTTATGGGTGCGTATTCTCCAACTCCTTCTTATTGACTTTTGGTACGGACTGAGTGCTGAGTGTTATGGCAACCACTCAACTCCTAATGGCAGGGTTTCCACCAAATATTTAAGGTATTCGTCTTGGTATCAAATTGCTATCGCATCGGGCGGGATTTGAACCCGAGACCTCCCGCTTAACAGGCGGACGTTCTACCACAGAACCACCGACACTTGATTCGCTTCATTGAAAATTAGACCTTCAGCTTTATCGGAAGCGTATTTAATAGAGTACGAAATTTTGGTTTAATTTAAATGGAATTGAAATTGAAATTATTGCATCGAAGAAATTCTAATTTAGCGTTTTCTCTATTGATTAAAAACAAACGCGCCACCCAGGTTTCGAACCCAGGCCATTTCGCTTGGCAGTCGAGCGCTCTATCACAGAACCACCGATAGCTGCTTAGCTTCACTAAAAATAAGACACTCATCGTAAGCATAATAGGTAATAAAGTCTTGAATTTATGAAGGCGTAATCTGGTTTTTTTACGAATGAAATTATGTTGATTTAATCTTGTTTGTCTAATCTTTGGTATTGTTGGTTTTTTCTGTCTTATATTTGTATCTACTATTTTTTAAGTTTATTTCCTTTTCCCCGCAAAATCGTCCAGTCTTAGAGGAACCTTTAAGAGCGTAAGTCATGCCCAAAAGCTTACCCGGTTTCATTATAATAACGTGAAAAATCGTATTTGTGAGTGGTAAGGTGTTGCGCTTCTTGATATTATATTTTCTATTGCTTGATTTCTAAGTATTTGAACTAATTTATTGCTTGACTGCGTTATAATATTTTTCTATGAATTATTTGGATTCTGAAGTCTGATTGCTTGACTGCGTTATAATATTTTTCTATGAGTTTTGTTTCTGAATTCTGATTGATTGGGTGGTTATTGCGTATTTTTCTATTCGTTATTTTTATTTTTTGATACTCTAATATTTTAAACTGGATATAGTATAACGTTACTTCTGCGTATTTCGAATGTGCGTGACGTGGAAGGTATTTTCACGTTTTATTAGGATCAGTTTTTTTTAAATTTAAATATCTTTCGTTTTATTAGTATTTTATTTAGTTTTTTCAGTCGTATATTTTTATCGAGTTGTATTCATCGTGCGCTTACACTTATGTTGGTCTGGTTTTTAACTGGGTCGTCATTACTTCGTAATTTATTTTAAACGTTTTCTCGACTGATTAAGATGTTTAATTTGAAATAAAATGAGCGTTAAAGATGCGGCAAGTATTTCGTAAGCGAGAAAAATACAAATACCCTCTGTAGATATTTCTTTCATTAAAATTGGCTTCGTATTATATTTAACTGATAAACTTGTACCGTAAATAGGGTTAAATTCAATTGTGCATTGTTTTAGTACGTCTAAATCACTGTTGTAACTACTTAATTTATAATATTCTGAATAAATTATACTCGGTTGTTTCGTCTCAATTATTTTAATTATAATTAAAATTTTATACCGGGCGGGATTGAACCTGGATTACGTTTTTAGTAAATAACTCTGAATTGCGGAGATCTATCTTTAAGTGTCATCTCGAGAAATTAATACCGCTAGGGACAATTCTTCCGAGGAGAGGTATATTTTGGCTTGCCAACTTGTTTTAAATAATGAAATATCTCTAGAATAGACCGATTTTTAATTTTTCGACGTTAAAACTATTTAGTAATTATAGATATGTACAAAAATTAATTTCAAACTGTTAATTTACATGTCACTGATAAGAAATACTAGCTTTCATTATAAAAATGAATTTAAAATACAATCATTCTAGCAGGTCATTGTACCGAACAGAAATCCAGAACATTGTTGTCTCTGTAATAAACACAAATTAATTTTCAAGAGAAAATCTTGGCTGTAAACCACGCCTTTCTATGAAAATCACCATGGTTACCATAAGTCTTCCTTAGACATTAAAAAAAATCACAATAATAATCAGTAATAGGCCCAAATCAGCGACATTTCGTAGGTGGATGGTGGCAAGCCCTTCGTGCCACGCTATCCAACCTCTCCCTACACCCTTAACCTCCACAAGTTTTTATGGAATTGGGAAACCAAAGAACTCGAATGAAAATACCTTTAACCAGTGGAGGAGAGAATTGTTCCGAGTTTTCACCCAAGTTTTATGACTGCGGAAATCGTCTTTTGGTATTAAATATTATTCAATTTTAGTTTCGTTTGTCTTTCCTTAACGGTGGGCTTGTGTTCAACCTTTTTATTTGTTTAAAGTTAATTCTTTTATACTGAAAACACAATGGTACGAAAAAAATCCCAAAATTAGCTGATTTCCAATTCTATTTTGTGAGAGGCTAGATTTCGGCTGACGACGTCGAGAAATAATGAAACTTTTTGGTTTTTGGCCGCGACTGATTCGGTATCGTGTCCTCAGTACGACGTATCGGATGCCGTATCTTTTATTGGAAACTTCTTGAATATTAAATTCGGTCTCTTAAAAAACGGCCGGAATTTCTGAGCCTGTATATTTGAAACAGTTTCCCCCGATGGCGAGTGCGTATCGCGTAGTGGCGTGGAAAAAAGGCGCTTTCTTTCAATTTCCTCGGGACTTACGGAGCAGCTAGAATCGGCGAATTGTTTCCTCGAGTCTCGTTTTGGAGCAATAACATGTGGAACGACCATAAAGGCGCGCTAGAATCAAAGGGGACTCGCTGTTCAGGCTTCAAAGAGCACGCGTTAATACTGGGAATAGGTAATTCACGGGTAATTTTAGTTCAATGTGGACAAACTTGGCGTCGCTGAAGTCGATTTCCGACGTAGTTTCGTATAGAAGCTGGAGCGTTCACGGAGGTAGGGTGGCGGACTGGTTAGCACTTTCGCCTCGCAACGAGAGTAGCCGGGTTCGATCCCAGCTTGTGGCCCTGGGTGAAATAGTTAGTGTAGGGAGCTGTTGGCTCGCGTGGCGTGAAGGGCTTGCCACGACCCTCCTACGCGTTGTAACCCAATAAAGTCGCTTGATGACTTGGGTTAAACCAGAGATACTGACAATATAGAGATATGAAACTCCGCCTGAAAAGCGACCCCCGGAATTTTAAAAAAAATCCTGAGCGGAGCGACGCCTAACGGCCGGGAGAAAGCGTATTTTTCGAAATCCCAAACAGCGGATTTCAGACGCAAAAATTTATATACGCGTTTTGGCTTAGAAATTATCATCTTGAGGGTTTGTATCAATAAAGAAATATGCCTGGAAGTAATTGTTCTGTAAAATTTTGTAACAGTTCCAAAGTAAAGCAAAGGATCTCCTTGTTTAAGTTTCGAAAAGAGAAAGAACGGTGGGAAAAATTAATTAATAGCTTTTGTTAGGCCTACCTTTAATATGTGGTTTTCAATAAACTTAGCTCTGAGAAATGGCTGATAATGTCGGAAGAAGCTATCTTTATTTGAAAGATGCGATACATTTACATCATAATAAAATATGCGCCCTACATTGAGGATTCTTGTTTTATGAATAGTAAAACCAAAAACAGACTGACATCAAACGCTATTCCAACAATATTTTCAAATGAATTTAAGCCAACAAGTAAAAATTGAGTTTTAAGTATTGTTTATTTATAAGTTAATTTAAATGAAACATATTTCCCAAGGGAATGATAATTTAGCTAGTTGCTCAAACGTAAAGGTTCCGGAGAACTTAGTAGAAAATGATATCAAGGACAATCATAAAACAACTGGTACGATGAAATTTATACATTGGTAACGGGGTCATAAGTTAAAACTCAATTTTCAAATAGAATCTAGTAAACTGTCTGTAGAAATGGTGGAAGAGCGTAGGAACCAGGGGGGGGGGGGCAAGGATTGCAATGCACCTCCCTAGAATTTTACTGGGAGGGGCAACTAATGTTATTCCCCCCTCTCAGTTAAAATCTTCGCAAGGCTCAAATTATCATTTTAAAAGCATAGAAAGCTTATAGAACCTCAACTGTGTTTAAATTTCAGTCTTTTCCCGCCAATGTATATAGTAGAAAAATGTACAAATGCATTCGGAAAAGCTACACTCCATTAAAAATTCAAAACCATTCTCCAGACCCCTTTGGGTTTCACTTTGCCCCCTCCAACTTCTAGAACGTTCCTACGCCCCTGAAGAGCGCAACAATATTATCAGTTGCAGCAAGTTCCAGCGAAACTATATCTACAGAACAGGATTGTAAACAGTTTCATTCAAAACCACTTTATTAAATTTTAACATGATTTTCTTTATCAGTGGAAATTCCTACAATTGAAATTCAGCAGGCTACTAAACCTAATATCGAGACAAATTCCTTCTTAACATTAACTTATATAAGACCCATATAATAATTCCAGATGATTATGATGAAAGTCTTCCATCAGCAAATAATTATTATCCCAGGGCATGTTCGGAGGAAGACTTTCAAATTTGTAAAAGTTCACTTGAAAGCCAAGGGCCTGGAAAACAAAACAAACTATCTTACATTTCAGGATATGTCTTATCTCGTTGTAATAAAAACCACAATTGTGAATAATGCAAAACCAAACTTGTAGATGAAAAACAAACACTCAACCAGTCAAATATATTAGCATCATTTAAGTCTCGTGATACATCAACATTCAGTGGCTTGACAATACCAACTGAAAGATTCCAGAGCAACGTATCCGAGATCAAGGACAAGTTTGATAAACTTTTCCCAATGGTAATACAAATGAATAAAGTCAAAGAGAGGATTACCAGAATTATTTCAAGAACAATCGATCAATCTTGGTTTATTTCAAAAGATGAGATGCATCAGCATGTTCCATGTGTTGATTACTTGAAAGAAATAATCAATTTTTTTGTACAACTTTCCATTCCTAGTACATTGGAAAAACATAATTTAAACCACAAGTATGACAAAGCCCAGAAACATCTAGATCGCAAATTACTTAAGGTTCAACATTAACAAATACTTACCAAACATTTTAGTCGTTAACCATTTCGATAACATATACTTGGATTAATAATATTCCAATTATTTATCCCAGAAATACCCTTGGATTAATGATCATTAATTTAACCTCTGGCCCTGATTCAAGTAACAAAGGTCTAAAATAACATATAAGGTTAAAAATTTCAAAGCGAGTTGCGTAGCAACGGAAAGCCGAAAAGGGGGAGGGTGGTACTGACGAGTCCCAAATAGGACGAAACCGGTCTACCGTTGGAATTTCTGGCTAATTTATTTAATTTAATTTAGTTTTACACTCGAAGATCTATTTGGTCCGAGTTTCGCGTCTTTTGGTTTGCTCGAAGACCTATCGGTACGAGCTAGGCGCTTACTGGCTGCCTTCGACGATGCTTCGATTCGTAACGAATCAAACGGATACCTTACCCAGAGTTATGGAACGTCTAGCTTAACGTCACGATGAACGCCAAATCTGATAGAACCAATTTTTTCTCTTCACATTTTTAACTCGCTATAATTTGAACCCTCCCCCAACTGATCAAACGCGTTTTATAATCTTTATCAAAGTTCCCTGAAATATCTGGTTTAAAAAGTAAATTCTAACAGAAACTGTCTTCCTTGAGCCAACAGTCGCGGAAAGAATAAAATAAACGAAAGCCAGTTTTTTGATATATCTTCTCAGTTTCTGTTACCATGGTGACAACATAGACGCGGTGTATATCCCTTCGGGGGACGAGACAACGAGCGTATTTTTAGACCGCGACTGTTGTAGTTTCGCGGCCAACTGCCAGAGTTCGTATCGAGGCTATTTCCTGGGTCCAATATAAATGCAGTACTTTCGAAACGGGAACTTTCAAGGTCATTGGAAGCGCTTAGAGGTCCCAACTCCCTTTTTCAAGCCCAGAGCATCGCTGCTTGAGACAGCGACGTTAATGCGGCGGAATCTAGGCGATTTCTCCTTCGCCTTAGGGGGACCTATACCGTCTATAGTGACAGTTCGCCTTTCGTGTCCTATCTAACCACACTGCGAAAACGAAGCCGCCGTGACGCTTCGAGAGTTTGTTTGGGAACTGGCGGGCTTCGGCTTCGTGCCGTAAGTAACATTCTTTCTTCATCGAAGGCACGACTCGAGTCGACCAAGCAGTAGCGGCGCTAAGGGTGGGCTGAAGTGGGCTTTAGCCCCCCTGCATTTCTGAGAGGGGCCACATATTTATATTAAAAGGGCCACATATTAATAATTAAGAGGCCACATATTTTAATTTATGAATTTTCTTTATCTCTAGAAATTTGTTTTATTACGAAGAAACGTTTTTCTGGAAAAAATCTTTCAAAATCAATTTGTTTACTCAAAAAGGTAGTAGACCATAAACATATAGATTCGGGAGGAAGGTAGCGGAAATTGAGATAAAGTTGAAAAGAAAGGGGCTTATGGGAATTTACGGAAATATCCAGGCATGCACGTGTCCTCTCATGCAGGTCAGATACAAGGTCAGTAGGGGTCCAAAAACGCGACGAGTGCCGCAACAATAAAACGACCTTGCTCTTCTCGCTTCCTGGAAAATTTTGGGTTTTTTCGATTTCACCACTTTTGCGAAATATGGTCAATCCAAGGTTCCCGCTAAGGGCCACAAAATTCTTAGGGGCCACAAAATAATTAGCCCACCTGTGAAAAAACCTTAGCGCCGCTACTGCGACCAAAGACTGTAAATTTTAGAGGACGAGTAAAGCGTAGCCTTCCTCTGTAGAATTTTGGTTTCCCCGCGCATCAATCACTTCGAAATAGAGAGTGAGAGAGTCCGTCAAGGTCATTTGTACCACGCATAGAGATAGAAAAGAAATAGACTATGTTTTCATGGAGGTAGGAAATACGGATTTCCTAAATCCGTATTTCTAAATCCGTGCTACGCTGAATGAAAACGCTCGTATTTGAGAAAACACGTATTTTCTGAAATACCGGAAACGCACCTGTATTTCCTTGGTAAATCTGGATTTTCTTCGAATGAAAACGCACGAACACGTGTTTGATACACTGGGGGTTTATTTAGTTGGAAATGTAGTTACTAATAAGTAGTGCTCGGACTTTTTTTTATTCACGAATAAATACTTTTAGCCTTAATTTAAATAGTAATATTTCAAGATGAAATAGCTGAATAAAAGAAAGTGGATACACCTAAAACTTAATAAAAACAATTATTTATTTGAATAAGTAGAATGAGTAGTAGATTAACGAAATCGTTGGTTACATAACAAGTTTATTTCTTCAATACGATGAGGAAAAAAATTTCGCAATTTATGATAATGAATAAATAATTCCGAGCACTACTAAAAGGTTGTGGTTTCACATGTTTTAACCTAGGTTTTAACGACACTTTTTAAATTAAAAAATAAATGTAAGCAGAAATATAAAGATATAAACAATACATTTAATTGTTGACGTGATTAAATTAGTAAATTTTGCGAATAGGTTTTTGGAATCGTACGCGAACATTTCAATGTTTAAATTTTAAATTTTTATTTAAAATAAGCCGCGGAAAAGGGGCGGTAACCTGGTAAATTCCCAGTGACGTAAACTACAGATAAGAACTCGAAAGGGCTCAGTTAACTTGCCCCCCCCCCCCCAAACGCTGTGTTCAAAAATTAACAAGTTGATTGAAAGGCACCCATTATACACCATTTTGCACCATCCGTAAACCATTACGCACCCCCCATGGTGTTCAGTAAGAAATTGCAATCTCAAAGGGGGGCCAACTTTATCCTAAAACTTATTAACCAATCAAACGCACCCATAACGCACCATTATGCACCACAGTCGAATCATTACGCACCCTTATCCCTATAGCATTACATCAAATATTAACCTAGCCCCCACTTTTTAATTCGACTGTGGTGCATAATGGTGCGTTTGATTGGTTAACAAGTGTTAGGGAAAAATGGAAGTGGGGGGTGGGCTCGGATAAAGTTGCCCCCCCCCCCTTTGAAATTGCAATTTCTTACTTAACACCATGGGTGCGTAATGGTTTACTGATGGTGCAAAATGGGTGCCTTTCAATCAACTTGTTAATTTTTGAACACAGCGTTTGGGGGGGGGGGGAGGGGGACAAGTTAACTGAGCCACTCGAAAGTAGGATTGGGCTCATTTGAAGAAGTTAGTGCTTAGTGGAACCTAATTCTGAATATAGCTTAATTTTAGCGAAAGAATGCTTCTCCTTCTTAGGATTGAGTTTTGTGTTCGTTGACGTATTAATTTTCCTAAGCTAATAAATTGGGAAATTAATAAAGCTAAATCAGTTTTTAGCATTAAACTGGGATCGATTTGCTTGGAGTTTACAGTAATCACGCGCTACTGCAAAATGAAACGACCGGCCAGCTGCCCTTATCCGAAGGAAGTGGAGAGAGTAGTAAGAACATTCCAAGTGTAGAGGTTTCTGGGGTGTGAAACCCGTTTGAAAGTAAAGAGTGGACTTCCATGAAAACGTCCAAATACGAGTTTCTTAATAAGCTCCCCGCTGAGAACAAAATCGGGATTTCCTCAAATCCGCATTTCCTACCTTCATGAAAACATAGTCTAGAGGGAAGATTATCGCGGTAAGGCACCCCTGGTAATCTTTAGGTTTTTTTAATGACCTTGAGCGACTTCCGTCAGCCTGATCGGTGAACGGGGCGTAAAATACCTCGGGAATACCGGTCCTCTAAAATTTACAGTCCGTGAGTCGACCAAAAACTGTTTCCAAATGTCCGGGTACGAAAGGATACTTTAGAGAATGTTGTCCCCGTCAACAAGACGCTCGTTTCTGTTTGGTAACTCGGTCGTAGGCCAACGGCATATCGTGGCGTCATTCTGTCAAAGAACAATAAAGCATCAACGTTTCCCCTTGTTTGAAAAAAGCGCGTCACGGAGTCTTCTTATTTTGTCACCTCCGGCCGAAACGGAGAATCCATTTTTCATTTTCTCTTTCGCCGTCGAGAAACGACCGCTTAAACGTGAGCAATGGCTTCTTTTTTCCTCCCAAAGTGACTCGCCGCTTTTTCTTTACCATCGTCTGGAACGTGTCATATTTTGCAAAACGTTTTTCTTCTCTCGTCGTAAAGGTTAAGCTACCTCGAAACGACTTGTCCGGGCCCAACAGCCCCGATAGTTGGATTTTGATAGAACGACTTGATTCCTTTGTCGCGTTTCCCGAAGATACGACTGTCCGCTTGACGCTTTATAGTATTGTCTCTTTCTTTCCGGTGAAAAAGGAAGCCCTTAATCCGCTTTACGTTTCGAAGGAAACTAGAGTGACAGTCTTTGCTTTGCTTGAAATTTTAAAACTTCCAGCCTTCTCACATTTTTATCTTCTATAGAAGATCAAGTATAGCACCATAGTGTTACTTTATACTAAACCGATTTTAGCGAGGTATTGATGTTTATTCACGCGAAAACACTAAACGCGTAGTGAAAATATACGCTACATGGTCGAAAAAATTGTTCCGCTTTGGAGCTTCGTAAAAAAGCCAAATTTAACTACGGATTATCATTTTATGAGCGGAAAATAAAATAAAATGTTAGCACTTTCTCGAGTCCCCATTTAAGGGTGAAAGGAGGATAAACATTTCCATTTTGAGCTAACTAATTTAATTTTTTTTTAGATATACCATGCTAACGTGAATTTTTCGAGGGGTTCAGTGGCGTCATTTAATAATTCCCTCTTCCTTTTATAAAATTAATTTTTCCCCTGATAACACCAGTGCTATATTTTTAATATTAAATGCTAGTAATAGTTGGAAAAAGTAGCTTTCGGTACCGTGAAAATTCCCAGCTTAAAGTTTTAAGACCAATTATAACATGCCATATGACCCTTTGAAGTTACGCCCTCGGATGTGTAATTATTAATTAATTAATTTATTAATAATAACGGAAAAAAAGTGTTCTTCACACGAGCCAAAACTAGTACGAATGTCCACCATCATGAACATTTTCTGAATTGTATCTTATACTTGCCATATCTACCTACAAAAATTATAAATAATGGTTTCTTGAAAAGGGTCAAAGGTTATTGTTAAAATAATTAAATAACAGATTTAATCAGAGGTGTGCAGTATTGGTAGGTTGATTTATATAATAATTATAATAATTTTAATTAGCTAGGCTAATACCCAAGGCACCACCTAATTAGGCCCAAGTCAAGTCACTCAAATGAGCGCCTTGATCAATAAAATGGTGAAATGGCGAATTAAATGGGATCATTATTTACTTGTTTTACATGGCAGACTATCAGTGGTACTTTTAAAAATAAAGTAATCGAATGAAATTAAGATTAATTTAATTGATTGAAAAATGTTTCAAATAGGCCTTTCTATAAAGTAACATTGGCCTTCTTGTTTAGATGTATCGGGCGCGTCACTCGTGACGTAGAAGTGACGTTTCACTATGATAGCCATTAGACGCTAGTATAAACTCTATTTATGTCTTATTCAACTTGTTAAAAAGTTCCACGCGCTCTTTAATATTTTCGCGTAAATGGGCTCGAACGATTTCGCGCGTGCTCCCCGAATTAAAAAAAAATCCGCGAGCCTTTTACGCTGAAATATTAAAGAGCGCGTGGAGCATTTTAACAAGTTGAACAAGACACGAATTAAAATTCGACCTACAAAACCGAACTGAACTCCCACGTATCTCGTGACGAAAGCGATACGTTAAAACAAGTTCGGCAAGCGTAATGACTTTATAGAAAGGCTTATCGGGAACTTTCACTCGCCGTTTACCCCTTAATACGAATCTCCAAAAGTGGCAGATACCGCTAGAATGTTAATAACTAAAATCGCTTTTTTTATTGTAATTCCGTCTGTACTAAATTAATACGAGATAAGAATCTAATATGTCAAAATAGTTAAATTTAGGTTTACAGCAGAAGATAATTTTTCTGGAACACACTTAGTAGAGTTATACTTCACAATATTTGACGCTACATCTATTTCAACAGGACCCAGAAATAGGAACCCTAAATTGTGTGGGAAAAAATAGGTTGTGAAAATATTTTTCGAAAACCTTTAATTTGATTTCTCTTTCTTAAATTTCTTTTCATATTAGATAGGTCTATTTCTTTCGATTTATTTCACAATCATCGCAAATTTTGCAATACACGGTGTCGTTTCTTAAGGCGAATCTAAATATAATGTTAAATTGATAGTATCAATTGAATCAGGGCATCCGGAATAAGAATTGAGGAAGACGGTCCAATCGATGTACGCGGAGACGTGGTTTATCGGAATAAAAAACGTCAATTCAATAAACCAATATTATTTTAATTTTATTTTTCTAAACATCGATATAAATGAGAACATCGCTATCGGAATTCTTAGAAATATTATTTCGATATCTTATATTTTTTTATTTTTGTGAGTTTTGTAATTTTACCCTCCATTTGGCGATTTTAATGTCTGGCACTTCTAAAAAAGTCAAATCTTTATTGTTTATTCGTGTAAGCTAGGAGCAACAAACACAACACCCCACACAAGGAGAACGCAGCCCGTCAAAAGTCGTCGATTTTCTCGCGTACATTTTTCATTGGCTAGACGCTTTAGCGCCTGCTGCCGTCGGAAGGGGAAAATTCGGAAATTGTCTCCCCCCCCCGCTCGTAAAACGTTCATGGTAAAGGCTCGTGACGCTCGTCCAATGAAATTCGTACACAACCATTCGTTAGCGTGTTTAAAGGCTAGCTGCGTCCTCCTTGTGTTTGTTGCTCCTAGGTGTAAGCAATTTTGTCTAAAAACAAATCAAATCTCGCGAGGTGTAAGAAAGGGCGCCTGGTATCGGCCCTGTCTTAATTAATTCCGAGAATCTTCTTTCGGCGCGCCTGGCAAGTTCGTAATCGTCGTACGCGTTTTTTCGTGGCAGCGCTGTTGTTGTTGCCGCTGTCCGCTTTAACTGATCCGAGAATTTTTCTCCGTTCAAATCCCAAATGGTTTCTTTTTGATGGAGCGCGTCGAGTTCGCAGTCTTCCGGGGCACTTTCCCCCGACTGCAACTTTAGCAAACGGGGTTTGGCACAGTTAACACCTTTATCGGTCCTCGCATGAATACACTCTACGAACTTGCCGAAAACTTTTTACTTGTCCCCCCCCCTCTCTCTCTTTCTCGCTATTTCGGGCCCTTCTGAGTTGGAACTTTCTCTCCTGTTCCGAGTCGAGTTTGCCATCTTGGATCGAAAACTCCCCCTAGCGTATAACTGGCATAGACGTCTGTAGGAAGAAACGATTTCGTGGCGAAGTGAGGCTGGCTCTGTCTAATTACATCTTTCCTCTGGTCTTTTCTTACGCGCTTTCCTGACAGAATCGCCCGTACTAGGTGTCTCGACGAGTCTGAATTGAATTTGGGGTTCGCTCACCTTTTACTAGACACGTTCCCGGAGCCCACAGCCCTTTCAACTCATTATTACTCTTGATAAGGAGAAATTTCCAAGTCGACGGAGACCCTGGAACAACGAAAATGTAACAGCTTTTTAACCGAAGGAGAAAATAAAAAATAGTGGACGCTCGTAGGTCAATATCGCTTTCTCGATTCTGGTTCACTCTTTCTCTGTCTGTAGATTGTGTTTACTTTGTCATCCTTTCTATAATTGAAAACGTCTCTGCGGTTTTCTCAAGTTTCGCGGAGCAATTGTTTTAGATTGGTTCGGCTCAATTTGAAAATAAATAGATCCTAAAAGAAATTGATTTGAAAAACTTCAGCGGTTACGTTGGTTCGGAAGGGATAATCTTATTGTCTAAGACAAATGCGGATAAATATTGCTAAGCCCGTGTGGCTCGATTATAAACCTAGTTCCCACTTGACGAAATAGTGAATAATTTGAAATAAACAATGTTTGACAGATTAAGAAATTAAAATTTCATTTGCTTCGTAGGTTCTTTCGAATGCATCCAGAACAATACGAAGTGAGAAATAGGATTGAGAAGAAAAATAGCAGATTTCGAAAAGCTATTTCTGCAAACGAAGGGGTTCTTGTTATTTCGCTAAGACACCAGCGATAAAAAAATATAACGCTCGCTTCGAACCGCGGAGGCGCGATTTTGATGGTATATTTTAAAATTTTCGCAAATTTTATTCGTGCGCGTCAATTTACAGCGCGAAAACTGCTTTTTTCGCCAAGTGGGAACTATAGGATTTAAACGGCGTAAATTCCCGCCTAGAAATTCGCGTGAAATATTTTTCGCGCGCTTAAATCCAAGGCGTATTATAAGTTTGATAAGACGTACATTTCCTACGAAAGTGGTTGGTTTTAAACTTCCGAAATAACGTTTTTTTAAATATTAAGAAACTAGGCCTGGTTAATTTATTTGAAGTGAAGGAAATAAAGTTGGGTTGAAATCTCCGAACCTTTGCTCGAAAGAGTAACTTTTTCTATTTCACTCTAATAAAACACGCTTAATTGGCCAGCCGAAGATAAAGATTTAGGAGTTTCGAAATATATATCTTATGGTAAGGCAATTTACGTTACACCGTGTAAGTATCACGTACAGTCTGAAACAGGGATTAAATGAAATGTTTGGAAGAAAGGTAGGGTCGTGCGAGTACTCGAACATCATCGAGTACTCGGCCTTTTTTGAGGTCGAGTACTCGAACTCGGCCTCGAATAAGTAATTCGAAAATACTCGTTAATTACCGAGTACCAAAAAATTGCATTGTTGGGTACCCGATTACTCGAATAATTTGCTCTCTAAACTCGTCGAGTATTAGTTTTTTCTATCCTCGGTGCTTCAAAGTTCAAAGAGGGGTTTTTACAACTTTTTGGGGGCAATAAACGGTACCTACAAAGCTGTGGAAACTGTGGTTCATTTAAATTAAAGGAATATTTTTCAGCATTGACAGTTACTTTTAAATTTAATTTCATAATTAATTGAATAAAACCAGCTCCTAATCAAGTACTCGATAACCTGACTCGTTAAAAATATAACTCGAGGTTTCTTTTAGTTACTCGACTCGAATAAGAGAAAGTTCCCCCTAATCAAGTACTCGATTACTCGACTCGACTTCCTTATTACTCGACTCGAATACTCGATGAAAATAAATTTGATACTCGATAACCGACTCGATTGTCTAAAACCGCTACTCACGCAGCCCTAATGAAAAGTGAACAACGAAGAAGGTCCATTAATTCCTGGTTTTATAGCGCGAGTTCATTCTCTGGCGCGTGTCTGAATTATTTCCGAAGCGCGGAGTCTGCGGTGTGGCCAGTAGGCCCGTTGTAATTAATGGCCCAATAAAACTATTGACATAACAGCTGTAACTGCAAATATTATATGAATTATCGTCGAGAGAAACTGCAAACAAATGGCTCGAGTCAAAAGGAAATCGATGTTTACGGTCAGCCTCGAGAAAGAGAGAGGAAGCTCGCTCTTGCTCTTTTTGTTCCCGACGCTTTGTTTCCGCGGCATCTTGGCTCGTTTAAGAAACTTGATATTAATAGAGAATGCCTTTTTCTTATAGCGCAAAAAACGACCAAGGCAACATCTGATGAAAATACTTGGAGGCGAATTATAGATTATTGAAATTTTTGCAAACCGAAACGTTAAAGGAAAAGTCCACGTTTGGTAAAACTTGGGTCTATTTGAAAGATCATGTTTAAATAAACTGAAAAATATCAGTCGTAAAATTGTATCTTTTTTTAATGACGAGAGATTAATTTTTAAACGAGCGAAATTTACCGCCAAGCGATCTGCCATTTTTTGTTTCGGGGTGACGTTTTAGGACTTTAATCACGCGCTGTTCGCGCTATAACAGGCTTTAACAGCGCTCTGTTCCCCGCGCGCGCTTGCTCCGCGTGCGGTTTGCTTTATTTGGCTCGGAAATGTGCCTTTTTTCAATCAAATAAAACTATAGTTTAAGAAATAAAAATAGTTTTGTTTTTAAAAAAAAAAAAGTCTTCGAAAATTTGCGAACTAAATCGGTCAAATGAAATATACGGGGTTCAGCGAAATGTTTGCGTTTTAAATTGGAATTCGCGGTCTTATAATACGAACGGGATCTGATGGGAAATGAACTGACGGCGCGTGGGGCAGAATTTCATCTCTGAAATCCGATCAGCCGCCGATATCTGGTTCGATAATGGAGGTATAATCCAAACATTTGGAGCTTAGGCCTTATACAAACCTTGTTTCGATGACTGATTGCTAAAGATAGAACTTTCTCCTCCTCGTGTGCCGTATAACTTTGAGCGCGGGAAATATATTATCTCCCTCGCAAAAGCTATTATTTTTCCCCACGGCATAATCGTACGAGGATGGGTTCGCGTTCGCGCGTGCCGGCGTCGCACGCGCTAGGATAAATAATTTAGTCGTCGCCTTAGCAACTGTTTTGACGGACGAGATCCCATTTCGGCCGCTCCGGTAATTGGATAAAAGCGAAGATAGACCTACGACTGCGCCCTCGCGCGGCTACTGTTCGCAACAAGCCGGACCCCTTCGATCATACGAAATTAAATTATTTTCTACTTATTTCGCCAGCCGCCTTTAAATCGGGGGAACTTCAATAATTACTTTGAACCCGAAGGGCATTACGTCATTTTAGAAATTTACGATCGCTGGTAAAATTTAGTTTACACTTTACTATAGGGATTACGCGGGTAAGGACCCTCGTTTACTACGTTATATCTACTGGCCTCTTAATTATCCCTGCAAATATACTTATACATTTAACACATACGTAACATATACATGTAAATATTTATTATATGTATCCGTACTAACAACAATAGAAACGATAGTAGCTTGTGAAATTCTCAATAACGACTTCTTAGAAGTAATCACCGAAAGGAATTAAACTTAGAAAGTAAAAACCTTTAATATAACAGTCTTAGAAAGCTTAAAAATTTCATTATAGCTATACTATTAAACAGATTGAATGTAAACAATAAGTTATTAGATTTGAGTGCTCGTGTAGATATAAAATCACAATGTAAACTATACATCCTCTTTGAATTGCAAAGAAATTTTAAATCCAGTTAAATATTTTTCAATTTTATATATATTAGCCCAATTCCTTCGAAAATCGAATATTGTATTATCTGGGGAGGGTGTATACACACTAAAAAGCAACTTGAAAGAGTACCGAGAAAATTCGCCTACTTATATTGAATTCAAAATGTCTTAAATTCTAAATATTTTTTAATTAAATTCTAAATATTTCTAATTAAATTCTAAATATTTCTAATTAAATTCTAAATATTTTTAATTAAATTCTAAATATTTCTAATTAAATTCTAAATATTTTTAATTAAATTCTAAATATTTTTAATTAAATTCTAAATATTTCTAATTAAATTCTAAATATTTCTAATTAAATTCTAAATATTTTTAATTAAATTCTAAATATTTTTAATTAAATTCTAAATATTTTTAATTAAATTCTAAATATTTTTAATTAAATTCTAAATATTTTTAATTCAATTCTAAATATATTTAAATGAAATTCTAAATATTTTTAATTCAATTCTAAATATATTTAAATTAAATTCTAAATATTTTTAACTAAATTCTAAATATTTTTAATTAAATTCTAAATATTTTTAATTCAATTCTAAATATATTTAAATTAAATTCTAAATATTTTTAACTAAATTCTAAATCTTTTTAATTAAATTCTAAATATTTTTAACTAAATTCTAAATATTTGAATTAAATTCTAAATATTTGAATTAAATTCTAAATATTCTTTAATTAAATTCTAAATATTCTTTAATTAAATTCTAAATATTCTTTAATTAAATTATAATTTTTTTATTAAATTCTAAATATTCTTTAATTAAATTATAATTTTTTTATTAAATTCTAAATATTCTTTAATTAAATTCTAATTTTTTTATTAAATTCTAAATATTCTTTAATTAAATTCTAATCATATGACTATGCAAAACTAATTTATAACGAGATCGGCTGTCTCAAACTTGTGCTTAAATTTTAGGGTTCCCAACATTAATATAAAGAAATATTGCCGCGTGTAACTTCAATTTAAATACAATTTAAAAAATTCACAATACACATAATGTCGATCGTGTAAAACTAGACCTTTTTGTTGAGAATATTTAGTTATACATAGAATATTTAGTTTTGTAAAATCACTGTATCACTCAATACGAATATCTTTCAGCTAGAGTATAAAATTATTTATTACATTAGTAGCAGCGTGTTAACATTAGACTAGAATAATTTAATTTGTAAAAATAATATATCTAAATGAAGAGTTTAAACCGTTGAGGATATGTAAAACGTTGCTGTTTTAACTTGGAAATTTATTTTATAATTACGTTACTGACAAAATCGACACGTAAAAGATGTACAAATACGCGTACGTGTGTAGTTGTACGTGATACGCGTACAAATACGCTCACGCCGCGTACACGTCAAAATTTAAGTCTTTCGTGTTTTCAAAAATAAATTTCCCGTAATAAGGTCGGATGGGCGTATTTTAGATCATCAAAAAGAAAACTTATTCGACCGATATATTTAAACGCTTGTCAGCCGTAAATAAACTTATATCCGTTTCTTATTGGACGCGGCGTAGAATCAAATATTCCTCAGAGGGTCTGATATTCCCGCGAGCAAACTCCGCGTGAATTTGCGTAAAATGCCGAAGCCAGACGTCTTTTATCTCCCGTCGCGGGGACACCGTTATTGATTGAAGAGCGTATGTCAGTCGAGCGGGCATATTCGGCCGGGTGACCAAGTTCCTCAAAGCCGCGTGAAAGGCAAGAACTCTTCAGCGAAAAAAGACTCCTGGCCCTAAGCCTTCCTCATTCGAAAGAATGGAGAAAGGCCTCCTCTTACCTCTCGCGGATGAAAAGTTCCGAGGTTCGGCCTTTTCTAGGGTCTATTTTTCTTCCCATATTTTCATTCCCCGCGAACTGACTGCGCGCCGTGGCTCTTCTTATACCTTATTCATATCGCGCGCGCACTTTTCTTCTCTTCCCATTGTACCCGGAGTATTCCAAATGCCAAAACGCCCGGAAAATTTCCAAGATCACTTTGGACGTTGCACCCCACCCGCTTCGCAAAAATCTTACGTAGTCATCGTTTTCTCATTCAATATTTACTTTTGAGGCGTAACACGCGTTGGAACCTATTGGGATTTCCCCGAGTTAAACGAAAGAAATACCTACAAGAAAAAGCAAATAATAATTCGTATAAAAGGAGTTGGATTGCTCCGGGAATTTCTAATTTAAATGATGTAAACGCATTAACGCGCTTTGTAGAAATACTTGCTAAACAATTAGAGTAACTCCCAGTTTTCATATAAATGAAGCAATAACGATTTTCTTCAGAAGCTTTTGGGAATGCGAATGTCAACGGTCGGAAGGTACTATATTATGAATAAAAAATGTAGTTTTTCCACGAAAAGTGAATTTTTAATTTAAATATTAATAAGTATAATTTAAAAATCTCAAAGATGACAACAAAGATGGGCTTACGTGAATCCCTAAAGTACATTTAGGAGCTTGGTACGAGCCGACAAAGCAGGGTTTCACCATATTTTCAATTATTTATTTTAAATGTTATAACCCTCGAATGATTTCCTTATTTCCAAATATTTAAATGTAATGCAATGCAATGCAATGTAATGTAATATAATAAATTATACAGGGTGTTTCAAAAGGTTATGCGCACATTTTAAGGAGTTGTAGGGGGTGAGTTGAGAAGTATGACTGTTTTTCCCCATTTTCCTACGAAGAGTTAAAAAAACGCCAGAGAGCTTCAAAGTGTGGCCTACTAGCCCCTGGAAGTAGGCTGCAACAAGCGCAAACAAAGCAGCAGGGAAACGCGAACATTAAGGTTTGGGTTTGTGTGATGAGTAAAAAATGGCTTTGTAAACAAATCGAGGTAACTAGCGTTAAAAAGTAAACTTAACCAGTATTTAAAGTCGTGCTCATCACTTTCAAACTGCAACAATGAGGTTCACTTCGGAAGAACTGGCGAATATTAATTTCGTGTATGGACTAGCGGATGGCAATGTTTTGGCTGCTCAACGTCTCTACCGGGAAAGGTACCCGAACCGGCGCATTCCCGTCTCACGAACTTCTACCAATGCCTACTTCCAGGGGCTAGAAGGCCACACTTCGAAGCTCTCTGGCGCTCTTTTCACTCATCGTAGGAAAATGGGAAAAAAACAGGCATACCTCTCAACTCACCCCCTACAACTCCTTAAAATATGCGCATAACCTTTCGAAACACCCTGTATAATAATATTCAGTTTGAATATATTTAATTGAACTGAAAAATGAAGCCTTGTACGGTGCTAAATATAAGTGGAAAACTATTCTCTATAAGCTAATAGAAGAGTATTGGCGAGCATCAAACGCGAAGAGAAAATGAGATTAGGCCCCCCTCACAACATTTCTTTTTTGAGGCGAATGAGAGTTCCTTTGATAAGTAAATTTGAAAGAGACGAAGCGCACTCCGAAGAAACGACGAAGAAAGTGCAGCGGGAATGGAATCATTTGCATAAAAACAATAAAAACCGCTTTTCTCCTCTTTCCCTTTATTTCAGTCCTTTCTGTAAAATCCGAAGCCATTCTCTCTCGTTCTATCGAGGCGCCCTTTGTCACATTTACGCTTTTCGTATCGCGGCCTTTCCTCGAGTGATCTGAAATGGAGATTTTCATTAAGACATTTTCTAATTTTTATCTCCGTTTTACTAGCAGCCGGTGTCAAGCGGCTCGAGTGAAGTGACCGAAACCGAAGTGAAGTTACCTCCGAAAAGTTCGAAGTAAGGGGAGCTGAATTCCACTTCAGCCATTAATTCGCGTCGCCTAAGAGTTTAAGCCTCTAACGGTTAGTCAATGTCACTCAATGAAGGTGACTCGGACACGTGTTTTTATAATAAGCTTTATACGTCGTGTCAACTTTCTTTCGCGCCTCCGATGTCCATCACTTAGACGATATTGTAGTTGCTAACTTTAGAAAACTCCTCCGACGTTCCAACACTCATCCTACAGGATTCCGCGAAATGGCTTTCCTCCTGGCACCACCCTCGTGGAATGTCTTTTCAACCTGTTACTGTTTTGTAAATTGATTCGCTGAATAAAGTATTTGTCAGTTACAT
This sequence comes from Leiobunum rupestre, assembly GCF_980474605.1. Classification (NCBI taxonomy): domain Eukaryota; kingdom Metazoa; phylum Arthropoda; class Arachnida; order Opiliones; family Sclerosomatidae; genus Leiobunum; species Leiobunum rupestre. The sequence goes on from NC_143387.1 coordinate 36,218,602, forward strand.
TTTCAAACAAACCATGGTATACAGTGAAATATATAACCATATGTAACATAATTACTCATAAGTATGCCTCTGTATAACCAGGGTTGGCAAGAGCCAGCCAGACTAGTTTAAACCACCCTGGTTTAATCCGGATTTAACCACCAAATAAAATCCATGGTTAAAACCACTTTTTTTATAAAAAAATTGAGAAATTAATTAGAAACATTGACAAAACTTAACCTTCATTTTTTGTCGCAAGTAATGAGAGCTAACATATAAGCAATTAGGGTATCTTAAAATTAATTTTGCGCGTGAAAATACGCTGCCATGTTAGGGTATAAAAGCGGGTACAGGGTTCGTACACGACCTGGAATACCTGGAAAACCTGGAAATGTCAGGGAATTTGAAAATGTTTCCAAAAGGTCAGGGAAAAGTCAGATAATTTGAAAATGATTCCCAATGGTCAGGGAATAGTCGGGGAAATTTAAAATGGTCCGAAATAGTAAGGGAATCTTAAAATGACCCCAAAAACCAATCCGGTAAATAAATGTTTGAAAAATTTATTAAAAATACATAATTAACATTTTTCAAGATTTTACCTCAAAACATAAATTTATTCAACAAAAATGGTCAGGGAAATTTGGCAATTTAGTCAGGGAAAACCTGGAAATGTCAGGGAATTTAATTCCGGAAATTTTGTACGAACCCTGGGGTAAATAAGTCTGCTATACCTCACAATGTAAAGGTACTGTCACGCGCAAAAACGTAATTTTTAAATCGGGAAATTTGAGCAATGAGGGCTTGATATAAGCAATTTGATCATTTTTTATTAATTGGTTTTAACCGGTTTAAACCACCGGTTACAACCGGATTTAACCATACTGGATTTTTCAATTTTTAAAAAAGGCGGGTTTTTGATAACCCTGTGTATAACATTTCCATTGAAAAAAATGCAATGAGACCTTGTTTCACGCGGAACATACATTAAGCGGACCCAAAAATGCAAAAATGCTTATAATCCTTGCGCGATTGAAAAGGTTACCAAGGAAACAAAATCTCGTGATCACGAGACACGAGCTAAACTTGACATGGATAAAGCCAGAAACGCGCGAGGAATTCTCACTAACTTCCGTTTCCAATCAGTAAAATTGATGACGTGAATTTCGTCACGGAATTGTAAGTGACGTAATTTACGTCATATCCCGTGAACAAGGTTTCATTAACGAAAATACTTTTATGGCATACTTATGAGTGATTATGTTACATATGATATAACGAATAACTAACAAACAAAAAATGATAAATAACTGAAAAAATTTTTTTTTTATTATTTAAAATTTCGTGCAGGGGGACATTTACTAGTGTAAAATTGAATGATCTTGAACCATGTCGTCAAGGTCATTCAAAAATTACCTCGAGAACCTTTGGGTTTACGGATTTGGTTCCATTTAGAAAGTTGTTGCTCGCCATATTTTTAGTTCAAATAAATTTGATTTGACCAATCACTATTACCGTTAACCTCTACAAGTTTTTATGGAAAGGGGAAAACGAAGAACTCAGGGTAAAACCCCTTTAATCAGTGAGGAGAAAACTTGCAAATTCAACGCAGAAGGAATGGTACCGATTTTTAACCCAGTGCCACAAACTGGGATCGAGCCCGGCTCGTCCTGCTGCGAGCCGAAAGTGCTAACCACTATATTCCTATAGTTTGAAAAATAATTCATTAAGGCTTAAGCTATATAAAAAAATCGACCTCTTGACTGGAAATTAAAAAAATACCAAATTAAAGAAGGAAATAGAATTTTTCTTGCCGAAACTGGGTGCAAAGAAGATTTATTAATTAAAAGAAGTAGCTTTGGTGACATTTGGAGAATATACTTCATATTTCGAAACAACTTTAATATCTAAATTGGTTTTAAAAAACCTATTCCGGGCGTGGGTAACTTTCTGCTTAAACTAATAAAGATAGCAATTTGTTTAAAATGGCCGCAAACTTTTGTTTAAAATGTATAGCAAGAAAATATTTCGCAAATATTTTTTTCTATGAAAAAAAAACCACCAATACATTTAATATTATATGTATAAATAGTTTTTTAAGTGATTGTAAAAATAGAAAACTTTTAAAGAGGCATGAGGAAAATGTGATATATTCTTCAATTGCTGCACGGTCGATTTAAAAATATTTCGAAAAATAAGTAAAAAACCGCGAAACGGTATAAAAATACGGTGGATAAAGACGCACCAGCCTGCGCATTGAGAAGAGTGGAAATTCCAAGTACCCCGGAGGGACCAGCCAGGACATCGATATATCAAACGCCTTGTTTTTTTCCGACTTTCAGCCAAAGGTATTTGACATTTTGACCGGAATTATTTGATGGTTGTAGTTTCTGTAAGTGCGGAACTTTAAAGTTATTGTAGTCACGAGTTTCATACGTTAAATATGAACTACAAAAAGCGGTTTTAAGATCATAAGACGAATTATCTTCCGGTTTAAATCTATAGTCTGAACCATCTATCAATAATTCATATCTACTTCTATAGTTACCAACCACTCTAATGTAAAGTAATTTTATATTTATTAAAGGTTAAAATGCAACGAAATATAAATGATTCAACGGTATTTTTTTAATTTTAAAATATTCTTTTAGAGTATGCTTTTAAATAAAAATCATCCGATCTATAAATATTGGAGCTAAAAATGGTAGGATAATATATCGAAATTGATCTGAAATTTTATCGGTTTCGCGTCTCTTTTTTAAAGAAGATATACGATCGAAAGGAAAACTTCCTATATTCTGGGGAATTTATGAAAATCCGAATAACGTCTTTTAGCTTTCAGACGCGTGCGTGTACTTGAAAGTGAGGTTTTCGGACGATTTCCACAATTTATGGGCCTCGCGCGACCTGACTCTGCTTTTTCAACGCTTTATCTTCTCTCGAGTCGATATTCTGTCTTTTATAGTTTTAGGGTAAACATTATAAATATAGACACGAGTCTGTTTCGATCTTATATACTCCAATGACTTATTGATATCGGAGATGGTTATTTACGTCCTCGACGTCGGGGGGAAATAACGCCGTATTAGAAGGGGGTTCGCGTGCCAAAAAGCATATTTTATCGAGAAGGTGTGGCTTTGAATAAATTGCTTATAGTCGTCCATAAAGGCAATGCAGTTTTTTCTTTCGAAGGCCTTTCCGAGTTTTCGTATTTGTCAGAATAAGAATCAGGGCCGTAACCAGGGGGGGTCAGGCCGTGCCCCACCCCGGAAACGTATGGTTGTATGTACTTTTTTTTATTTGTTTAAATTGCGTGCCCCCCCCCCCCTGATATCAAATCCTGGTTACGGTGCTGATAAGAATCTTCCCTAAACGCTCGATTTTCGCGCATCAACGCGTTAATTTATCGTCACGATCTTGAGTTGTAACTGAATCGCTAAGTCACTCTTAAACCAAAAATATACACTTTTCGTTATTTTTACCTACAGTAATATCATACGTAACGTAATTGCTCATAGGTATGCCTCTGTATAACATTTGCATATAAAAAAATTCAATTAGACAATTGTTTCACACCTAGGAGCAACAAACACAAGGAGAACGCAGCTAGCCTTTAAACACGCTAAGGCAGTATTGTGTACAAATTTCATTGGACGAGCCTTTACGCTGAACATTTTACGGGTGGGGAGGAGAGTTTACGAATTTTCCCCTTCCGACGGCAGCAGGCGCTAAACCGTCTAACCAATGAAAACTGTACGCAAGAAAATGCGCTACTTTTGAAGGGTTGAGTTCTCCTTGTGTCGGGTGCTGTGCTTGTTGCTCCTAGGTTAGGTTTCACACGGAACATACAATAAGTGGACTCAAAAATACAAAAATTCTTATAATCCTTGCGCTATGGAAAAACGTGACCATGGAAACCATGACGTGATCGCCAGGCACGAGTTAAAATATAATATTGTTAAAGTTAGAAGCGCGCGAGGAATTCTGCTCAAAATCCGTTTCACTTACTTTCCCATCAGTAAAGCTGCTGAGGCTTTTTTCGCCACTGAGTTGCAAGTGACCTAATATACGTCATATCCCGTGAACAAGGTTTATTTAAAGTAAATACTTTTATGGTATGCTTATGAGTTGTTTTGTTACATATTAGAGGTCGGCGTTCGATTAATTTTTATCCATGGATAAAATAAGTTCGGCGAAATTTAAATAATATTGATTTAAATAACCAATATTTGAATAATAATTGTAAAATGTTTAAATAATCGAAAGTGGATAAGCCTATTATTTAAACAAAACAAACAATTATTTAAATAAATACCATTTTAATTCAAATAAATGCTTGGTTGCGTAAAAAACATAATTAAATAAGTTAAAATTATATTCTTTTTACCAACTTTTGCTAAATAAATCGGAAATTTTGTGGATAATGAATAACCAATTCCGAGCACTAATGGTAATAGCAGTACCATCTGTCTTCAGTAAAAATTACAATTAGGGTATTACCAAGAATGTATTGAAGTTACTAAGAATATTGGACTACAGGATTCTGATTCCCATCTTCGCAGCCTTTGGAGCTTAAATTCGTCTGCTTTCCCATTCAAGTTTGCTATATGGTATAACCTTGAATGCCCCTTAAATGCAGATGAACTTTCTCCACAAAAGCTGTGAGGATGGTACCAGGGGTTAATGATTCCCATCCTCGCAGCCTTTGGAGCTTAAACTCGTCTGCTTTCCCATTCAAGTTTGCTATATGGTATGACCTTGAATGCGCCTTAAATGCAGACGAACTTTCTCCACTAAAGCTGTGAGGATGGTACCAGGGGTTAATACTATGCTGAAATATTCTCAGTAACTTCAATACATTCTTAAGAAAATCAGCAAAAAGTGGAAGCGTCAGTTGACGCCATAGGTCATTGAGGTGTATGACGTCAAAGCAACAACCTAATTGCTTTTTCGTGATTGAAACTCACCCATTTAGTGCCAAAAGTTACATCAAGTCAAGTAAAGTTAATTTAGGGTTGATTTATTGAGGCATTGTAGCAGGGACGTGCCAACGTTTTTACGAGAGCGGGGGCAAAAACAAAATTATAAGCACATACCTTGTTAAATAGGCTGCGGCTGAATGACGAGAGATAGAAAAATAACCAAAAGGGTGTCGCATGTTTAGTTGGTCTTGTCAGGTTGGATAATAAGAATCCCGAGTTAACTACACCTCTGCCCAAAGTCTGCCCTGGGAAAAAGTAGCAGGGGCAGCGCCCCCGCTGTGAAATAGAAGCGAGGGCAAGTCCCCCGCTGCCCCCGTGGTTTTCACGCCCCTACATTGTAGCGGAAGTAATCTTTGTTTAATGTCTTCGTAGTCTTCTCCCTTAAATATTTGTTTACCAGCTATACAAATATACCGACCTTCAACCCTTAAAATAGAGCGTAAACCCGGTACAAAGCCAACTGAAAAAGACAGTCCGCGTGAGAAGGACGACACGAACGTCACGCTTAAAGTTTCTTCCATAACGCGTCTCGAATGGTGGCGAAAGTAAAAGAAGTGTCTGGGCTAGTACTTAGGGAAAATGCCGGCAGAAATACTTTTGTCGCTCGTAAAATTTAAACTCATGGCCGAGTTTTAAGTGGATTTCCGTGTCACGGTCATTATTTGAATCGAATTTTTGGAAAACGGCGAACCTATGGGGACGCGTTTTAGGACCCTTTTTGACAAAAATGGCTCGAACGACATTCGACGACGAAAAAATAGAAAAAATCGATTCAATTTTGGAAGAAGCCTCTCAACACGCTGCCTTCCTTCTTTCGCTTTTCTTTCTGACGTCGGAATTTCATACGGAATTCTTCGGACTAATTCGAAGGAAGAAAATGAGATTTTTTTAAGGGCGGTTGAGCCGTAGAATAGGGTGCGGTATTGCTTTTGCCGCCGGTGCCAGGTACAGGCGCGACTTTATTACTCAAACCGGAACAAACCTTTACAACGCGATATCGTCAGGGCGATTGGAATATAGACGAATATAATTCCGGTAGACTGGAGTACGATTACTTTCACTTAAATTTTAGTGGATCTTTTAAGTTTAAAAGATCTAGCAGTTCTTATACATCGATAATGGTATACAATTCCTTTGTACTTTATTTGAACGCGCGTTTTGCACGTGGACTTCAAATTCCAAATCCTTTATCGGCTGCAGCGCGCGCTCTCTATCTTCAACTAGGAGCAACAAACACAAGGAGAACGCAGCTAGCCTTTAAACACGCTAACGCACACTGAGAGAAATTTGTCTAGTTGAAACTACAGGAAATCCTGGCAACTGGAGTAGCCAGGATTGTACTGTATATTTGAAGTATTATCCTATAAAATTGCGTTATCGATTACACCTGATAATTTTTACAGGACAACCTCATGTAATTTCCAATAAAACAAAATTGTAATTTTAGCACTAAAAGCTGTTTTTTTTTAAAAATATAAAGCTGCAAATTCTACAGGACGGTGATATTATATTTCACCGAAAACATCTGGTGGTTTTTATAGGAAAACATCTCGTAATTTCCACTAAACTGAAATCGCAATTTTAGCACTAAAAGCTGTTTCTTTAACCAAATATAAAGCTGCAAATTCTACAGGACGGTGTTAGTATATTTCACGGCATTACGATTTTTTGAACCCCAACAGATGGCGGTAATATGGGGAAAATAAGAAGCGGGAATTTTACAAATTAATATTTTGTTTCACCGTAAGCCTTAAAATATCATGTAATTATGAAAATATAACCAAGTACTTTATCATTTAAAACATTTTTAATTGTGAAAATATCACACAATACTTTATCAATTAACATATTTGATTTTGACAATATTACACAAGTGAATAGAGTGAGTATTATCACAATATATCACAGCGCATGCTTGTGCAAAATTTTAACTAGGAAATGCTTACTACAAATACGCTGAGGTTCGTCTAAATTCAAGGTAACTGGTTTATTTGCATTGTTATTAGGAATCTTCTTCAAAATTGTCGGTTCCCATTTCCGTCGAAGTTTTTCATTTTAAGGAAATTTGTGAAACAAACTTTAGTTAAAGCAGCGTCAGTTTGCTTTTTAGTCGACAAGCAATTTTTGATCAAATGAAATAAGCACACTCACTTGTCACTGACAGGACACTGGACTTTCTCCAATAAATTTCGCAAATGTCCCATATCTTTTCAAAATCTTAAGGGAGTCATTGGACATTTGTACGATAACTTTTCGATAAACTGGGAACCTTTTTTTTTCTATAAAACCAAAAATATTAAACAATTATTTACTAAAATAATGAGGAAGTACCGAGTTGATAGTTTTGTCAGTCTATGCTCTCTGTGAGTCTGTGCTAAAGAGAGAGGGATGGCGGCCCGGGGAGGCTTTATTGGAGGGTGGGAATAAAAAAACTCGAGTTTAACAGAACTCTTACTTGACTTACGACTCCTATCTTTATGCCTATAATTGTTAATAATTTTATTTTGTAAAACAAAAAGGTTCCCAGTTTATCGAAAAGGTTATCAGACAAATGTTCAATGACCCCCTAAGATTTTGAATAGTTATCAGACTAGTCCAATGCTTTTGCCCTGTGTTTATTTCAAACCCTGCAGCCAAGTAAGGTCACTAGATCTGTGTTGCCGACTTAATGCTGGAAACCACGGAATCAGGAACTAAAATAAGGATTTTTTGAACTGGCTTAAAAATAAAACTGATAACGGGCGAGCTGCTATATAAAATCTACAGTCTGTTGAATCCCGTTGTTTAACTTAGGACCGAAAGGTAATCTGATACTTTTTCTGATATTTTTCGGTATTCTTGACGTCACAAACATAAGTTTATTTAACAATTGCAAATGAAAACTAGGGCTACGCCCTCTTTTAGAGGCAGGCGCAAATAGTAAAAGGTGGCATTTAAGCAGACGTTACTGACAATACAAGTTTTAAAACCAATGCGGAAATTTATGGAAATATATTTTTTCCCTTTGAAGTTACTTTCTTTCACAGAACAGTAAAGACTTTCAGAATTAAGTATTTTCGACTCTAGCAGAAGCTACACACGTAAGAAGTGGCGAAAAAACGAATATTCGTGATTCCGACACGTGCTTGTAACACTATAATAACATAAAGTGTGAAGTCGCTTTTTTATTCACTATCGAAACGAGTCTAGGTTGTGCAGCGATGCTCAAGTCTTAGCGTCTGCTAAGAGGGTAAACTGTTATCAATCGTCTGCTAGGACTTTTGCTCTCGTAGCATTAACTGCATAACCTATTTGTACCCACTCGATGTTTCTGACGACCGTCGAAATGAGGCACAGAGGTAGTTTTTAGGTAGAGCGAAAAAAGATACGCAACTCTATGGGGTGGATGAGTGGTTAGCACTTTCACCTCGCAGCCGGGTTCGATCCCAGCTTGTGGCACTTGGTGAAAATCCGGAACCAAAGTGCACTCCTTCCGCGTAGAGTTTGCAAGTTCTCTCCCCACTGGTTTAAGGGGTTTTCCACCGAGATCTTCGGTTTCCCCTTCCATAAAAACTTGCCGAGGTTAACGGTAATAGTTAGTGCAGGGAGCTGTTGGCTCGCGTGGCATGAAGGGCCTGTCACCACCCTCCTACGCAATATAACCCGGCCACTGGTCAAAAGGCCTTATAAGGCGCTAGATGACTTAGGCCTTTAGTGGTGCCTATAGGGTATTAGCTTAGCTGATTATTAACTCCTTCAAAACCCGTGCTACGATTACCGGAGTCAAAGCTATATCGCCACTGCACTTAATAAATTAATGCTTGTTTTTTAGTCTTCCAACCTGTGAAACTGAATTAATGTAATTTACTGGAATATATGTAGAATCGAGAGCACTGTTTTTGGGAAATGAACACTCTTGTAATTTTTTCAGTTTCTAAGATACAATAAAAACCGATATTAATTTCAGTTTCACAACCTGTAAATATTTACTGAAGCTTCCGGTGTTTTGAATAAACGGGCGGACCTGTGAATGTTACAGGTTCCATATACAAACCTAAAACCCGTAATAAATACAGTTTGAAAACCTGCTAAACAATCTTACTGTAATGCACTGCAATATATACTGAAGCTTCCAGTGTTTTGAATAAACGTTCGCACCTGTGATTTTTACAGGTTCGATTTACATGACTAAAACCCGTAATGAATACAGTTTGACAACCTGTAAAGCAATCTTACTGGAATTTCCTGCAATATGTACCGAAGAAACCAGTGTTTCGTAAAAACATGTAACTCCTGCTATTCTTTCATGTTAACACTACAGAAAAACTGTACATTTTACAGCACTTTCCTGAATAAATAGTTTACAAGACGTTTTTGTATTATTTTCCAGTTAAAACTACGAATTTTTCTCTCAGTGCAGGGTTGGGTACAAATTTCATTGGACGAGCCTTTACGGAAAGGGGGAAGACAATTTTCCCCTTCCGACGGCAGCAGGCGCTAAAGCGTCTAACGAATGAAAATTGTACACAAGAAAATGCACGACTTTTGACGGGTTGCGTTCTCTTTGTGTGGGGTGTTTTGTTTGTTGCTTCTAGATCTTCAATAGCTATAATAGCTAGTGACGTAGAAAAAAACATTTCCACGTGACCTCCCGTATTTTATAGAAACCCCTATTTGGATCATATAATTTTGATTAAATGTAAATGTAGTAGAATTTCATGTAATGTAATTGAATGATGAAAATTTTTATCACCCTCGAATTTTGATCTTTCCAATTTTTGAATCAAATTTGATCCATCATTTTCGTAAAGGAAGTTAGTTTAATATTTCAAACATAACAGTATATACCAGATTTATATGATACAGAAATTAAGGCCACCTTGCGATTTGGAAACATTTGATAGCTTGAAACGACGTTCTTCAATGTTTGTTTACTCGAGGATCTGTTGAATAGAGCTACTATGAATCAGATACAATTTCAGATCAGATCGCTGGGTGGGGGAACATAACGGATCAACCTGATTGGAATGACTGATTATCTTTAGATATCTTAATATTATGACATGAAAAATGAACAGTTGGCCATTGGAAGGACTATATCGAACCTAGTTGACTTTGATTTTAGTTAGTTGACCTATTCTGGTTAACGACCACTTTATCAAGTGGGAGGGGAGGGGGTGAGGAGTGAGAGATAGAGGTTTATATTGTAGGACCTACTGCGTAACTTATAAAATACCGAAGCAGGTAATAATTTATGAAAAGAAGCATTTGTTTAGCCACGCCTAAATCTGTGATAACCTTGAGAAAATAGCTATACTTCATATTTAAAAACAACTTTAGTAGCTTTATTGGTTTTACAAAACACATTCAATGCGTTAGTACCTTTCTGCTTTAAGAATTAAATTCTACCATGCACTAGGAACACTTATAATAATAATCGAAGTCCGTTTGGTGTATGAATATGAATATTTCCAGATAATATCTGTCTCAAACGAAATCGTCTATTAAATTAACTATAACACATTTATGTTGATTGAACGTAGAATCCTTACGCTCTGTTTTGGTTCAACGTATTTAGTACCTCGGGTTATTAGATGAATTTTCACCGTTCTGAATGAAAGATCTATGTTAATGAATAAGACCCTTATGAAAAATATCCAAAAGAAGAGCTCTCGTATAAGAGCCAAATATTCTTTATAGTTATTTCGATCCACTCTAGCTCAATGAGTTTGAACTCGGCGCGAACATTAATTTCAGCCTTTCAGAATTTCTCAGCTGATAAGACCGCTGTTCTATAATATCAGTTTCGGAGGATCGTATTTTCAAAATGAGCTCGAAGTGGGGAGAAAGCGGGGGGGGGGGGGGGGGGGAAGTACTTGATATTTTATCGCGACTTGAATCGCTACTTTAATATTTGACGATATTAAATCGTCGGCGCTCCGTTCGAGAGTTTTCTCTCGGATTGAAGAGCGCCAGCCAAAGAGTAACGGAAATTCGCTCCCTTATCTCGCCAGATAATCAAGATTTTATCTTTGACGCGCGAGGCCGCTGCCCCGGGGCAATAACGGCCTCATCACTATTTTCTTCTCATCAAGAAACCCGAGGAACCTCCTCTGGACTCTCCGCTATCGGGTGTCCTTGGCCTAATTCCTCCTCCACGCACTCTTCTTTTTTTTTGGCCGGCGGAGGGGTACGGTCGAGGATATATTCTGACCATTCTCGTTTAATTATGCACGAGAGATTTGGGGCCCAGCCCGCCCTTCTCCCACCCTTCTCCCGGATGAATAATTGAAACTCGTTTCATTTGTCACGCCTCGCTAACGAAGTTGATGAAGAGAAAAAACACCCTCGGGGCCTATGTCATCCAAGACGCGTTTCATATCCGAAGCGAAAGGGCAAAGAAAGGCCGACGCCGGATCGCGTGGCAGTATGGCCAGGGGGATGAGGGGGGGGGGGGGGCTTAGACTGGACCGGTCCAAATAGGGTCAACCTCTTCCTCGCCGGAATTTTATTCTCGAAAAGGGACCACACCCGCTTTTCGGGAATGAGGCGCACGAATGCTTTGACATATTTTGACATATTTTAATTCCATTACGTAGTCAACCGGAAATTTATGAGTGTCACGTGCGCGGTAAATTCACAATCGGTACGCGAATAATTTACGATAAAGAAGGTGAACGGTGAGGGCTTAACCCAAACTATTATCGTGACACTTCGGGTGTTCGGGTTCCATAGTGCAATCTCGACCGGCTCTTGGAGAGTGATGGGACGACGGAAAGTATTACCGAGTGGATCGAGGGGCCATGGTTCTACGTACACGCCCTTTTTTCATCGGGGCCCCTCATTTGGATTCTCCGGTCCCGATTACCTCGAACTCCGCACGAGATCCGCTCCGGGATGATTTGATTTTGGATATCGCTCTCGAAGTAAAGCCTATTCAAGGACAATCGAAGACAACGAACCGTCGCTAAATCTCACGTGTTGCAATTTAAAGAACAACTGATTTAGGATGCGACAGTAGGTGGTTTTTTTCCGCCTGTTCTGGGTCTTTTGAGCAGGTTCAAAAGTGTAGCCCTATGACGTCATTTTACTCCAATTCTATCTTGACGAAAAAAACGAGTTGGAGTAAGAAGGGAGTAGTTAGAGGTTAAAGGTTATATATTGGTTTTGTTTTTAAGATGGCGACCAGTGGTGAGATCATCAATATAGGACTCATTTTTCTTATTTATTTAATAATAATAATAATCAGCTAGGCTAATACCCAAGACACCACCTTAGGTCTAAGTCATCAAGCAACTTTTAAAGTCATTAAATAGCATTTAACAATTGGATATTCGTTATTAAAAGCTTGCCACGTGTGAAGATGTTCAAAACCCGTTATGTTTTCGTGAAACGAAATTTAAGCAGACGAATTTTCTATATAAGCTAGATTACTCCCTCTACACCTCCTTTCGAGGAGGAGTAAAAAGTGTAACGTTTGAGCTCTGGAACAAGCGAACAAAATTCGGGGCAGGGTAAATCTTACCCCGAGAACAGGCGAATAAAACATTTTAGGGTAAAAAGTTTACACTTTTTGTCCTGGGACAGGCGAAAAAAAACCACCTAATAGGACACATAACGCTAACTTATAGAGCGCTTTTAGAACGGATGAGAGGCGAGGCACCCATTTGCCGATACTGTCCGTGACTATGTTTTCATGGAGGTAGGAAATACGGATTTCCTAAATCCGTATTTCTAAATCCGTGCTACGCTGAATGAAAACGCTCTTATTTGAGAAAACACGTATTTTCTGAAATACGGGAAACGCACCTGTATTTCCTTGGTAAATCTGGATTTTCTTCGAATGAAAACGCACGAACACGTGTTTGATACACTGGGGGTTTATTTAGTTGGAAATGTAGTTACTAATAAGTAGTGCTCGGACTTTTTTTATTCACGAATAAATACTTTTAGCCTTAATTTAAATAGTAATATTTCAAGATGAAATAGCTGAATAAAAGAAAGTGGATACACCTAAAACTTAATAAAAACAATTATTTATTTGAATAAGTAGAATGAGTAGTAGATTAACGAAACCGTTGGTTACATAACAAGTTTATTTCTTCAATACGATGAGGAAAAAAAATATCGCAATTTATGATAATGAATAAATAATTCCGAGCACTCCGCAATTTATGATAATGAATAAATAATTCCGAGCACTACTAAAAGGTTGTGTGTATGAAAACATAGTCCGTGTTTCTACCAAACTTAGATTTTAGTTTCTTTATATTTTAAAGGAAAGTGGCTCCGTCACGTGGAATACCAACAACTAGCATTAAGTTTGAAAGCAACATAAACACGAAACGTCTACCGGCTACGCGTTATATTCGAAGAAACCTTGAAATCCTAATGTATTTTAATGCTTAAGCGTTAAGTCGGGGTCTTTATATATTTTTAGTGTTGTTAATTTTCCGGAAAAATTTCCAGAAAATTTCCTGGAAAATTTTCCGAAATGCCGAAAATTTCCGCAAATCGGAAAAATCAAAAATTGAAACATAAATTACTTTTTAAGGGTTTTTAGTTTTTTTATCGATGTAAAATGTCTAATATCAGTAAACATACTAAAAAACATTAATAGTGTTACATTGTTAATCAGTTTAAACTAGTCTAGAGGTTTAGTTTTACTTTTAGATTAGAAAAAATGAGGCGAAAATGCCGCTTTATTTAAATTTGCAAACAATATATTATACTAATCATGGAATTAAAACTTTTTTTAATTTTTTCGGAAAAATACGGAAAAGTTTCCGGAAAAAAGGCCTCGGTGATTTTCCGGAAAATATTCAGAGCGGGAAATTTTCCGACTTACAACACTATATATTTTTTTAACAAACAAAGGGCCTCGCGTTATTTTGGGAAATTTAAACTCGAAAAAGTTTCGGGTTTGTCCCTTCTGCGAAATCTATAAAAACAAACATCCGCGAGGTCGTATAATGCACTCGACTCGGAAAGGAGAAAAACCAGCGTAAACGAGCGCGGGCCGTTGGAACAAGACTCGAATCGCGCGCGCCCGTATGCTACCAGTTGAAAACTGCCAGTCTTATCACAATTCGAGCAGTTCCTCATATCCTAACGCTTCGCGACCCTGGGGACTCTCCGTATCTCGCGCGAGAAATTCGACCAAGTTAATCGGCACAGATGCGTACTGACCCGTAGATATCCCTCCCGTCTCTCCTTTTCCGTCGCCAGAATTCTTTCTTCTCCGCTTCACGGGAGATTAACGTCGACAACTTTTTAGGTCTCGACACGAGGAGATAATCGCGGTAATTGGGAGACATTGATTTTTGACTCGCATTTCGTCCAATGAGCCGTGCCGGCAGCGGCTCTCACCTCGCGCCAACGGCCTCGCTTAAGGGTACTTCGCCCAGTCCCTCTCCCGGCCACCCTCGAGATTAATAGCTCTTCCGTGCAATTTCTGTCCGTAATCGCTTATTTTTTAACCGTTTAATCGATCGCTAAACTCAAATTGGGCAAGAAGAAATGACTCGTAATTACCCCTTCGACGGCGTCCGCGACTGGCCCGAGCCTGCCACCGTCCTCCCGTTAAGGTCCATTCCGATCGATCGAAGCGCCGGATCACTACGCGAAGAATAAAAGATTCGCCCATTATAGCTATCCGAAACTTTCCATAAAACTTATTTCCACGAAGAGAATTCCGAGTCTTGACGAATAACTAGCGGGTAATCGTTCAACTGTCTTAATCAAACCTATACTTACCGGGAGAATAATATATTTGTTGGTTATAATTAAATAAAGATCTTTGTACACCTGATTAACGATTTCGAAAAAGATTTGGTGGTTTGCGGTGATTAAATTAAAAACGTAAGGAAAAAGTTGTTAAAGACGTAAAAATTGCGGAGTTAATTGTGAAGCTCCGATTAAAGTGTCACTTGAATCGGAGCATTCCAAATTATTCGCGATGATAAGTGAACCAGTTGTCTCCAGCGAATTTCCGGAACTCGCGTTTACGGTAGAAATACTAGAAATCAGTTTTGAACAACGGGCACGTGAAACTTTCTTATTAAAACAGTCTATTCTGCCGATCCTGGACCAACGCGATAGTAGATCGAATTTATCATTTCTCAGTGAATTTCCCCAGAGCAACACCTTGTCTTACCGCGTACGTTAATTTTGCATCTCGGGGGGATCTCTATTCCAATATACATCTAATACTATACGCCTACCGGAAATCGATTCCCTTTCGCTTTAGCTTTATTTATTCTTTCTTTCGTGGGCCTAACAACGAATTGGGGGGAATCGAAACAGTCTATAGGTAAAACGAACCCTCTCCAACACTGTTGTCTTTGTACGCGATTTTTGCGTCTATTTGATTTTTATTGTCCCAGAACCTTTTACTTCGGGTTGAAAAAATCAGTCTAATGGGCAGGGCTCGCGATACGCTTTTGAACGAACAATTACATTTGTTTATCTGAACTTCGTGACAAAGCTTATGGATAATTTACTTTTCCATAAATAGGCCTCGTCGCTATAATGTCACCGACGTCGTTAGATTAACCCGAGATATATATTAGTATATCAGTAACGCAAATCTGGGGAAAATCGGTTTTTACTTGATGTTTGCTCAATGAGAGCTGGACGTCACGGTGTTATTTCTAGTTAGCGCTGTTTTTAAAGATGACGGCGATAAATTTTACGGGTCCCGAAAATCAGAGGAAGCGAAAAATATTATTTTCAATCATTAATGAGTTGGTAAATGACGAAATTTTTGACGGCAATATTCTTTACTGCTGCAACGATCAGTCTTTTTTTTTAAAATGGCCATTGCAGTAGCTGGGGCATCCCAATTAAATGATAGGCCTTGGACTAAACCAGTTTAATTGTTAATTAAAATTACAGTTGTATAATTTGAATTCCTCCGCTAGCTAAAATGTAAACACCGACGCGTTAAACGTCAAGACATCAAAAAAACTTTTCTCCGAGATGGTTTTTTTGACGAGCATCGGATGCCCATCGTGCAGTAGCGGCGCTAAGGTTTTTTCACAGGTGGGCTTATTATTTTGTGGCCCCTATGAATTTTGTGGCCCTTAGCGGGAACCTTGGATTGGCCATATTTCGCAAAAGTGGTGAAATCGAAAAAACCCAATATTTTCCAGCAAGCGAGAAGTGCAAGGTCATTTTATTGTTGCGGCTCTCGTAGCGTTTACTGGACCCCTACTGACCTTGTATCCGACCTGGAGGGGACACGTGTATGCCCGGGGTATTTCCCTAAATTCCCTTTTCTTTCTATTGGCCATTCAACTTTCTCTCAATTTCCGCTCCCTTCCTCCCGAATCTGTCTGTTAATGGTCTACTATCTTCTTGAGTAAACAAATTGATTTGGAAAGATTTGTTTTCCAGAAATACGTTTCTTAGCAATAATACAAATTTCTAGAGATAAAAAAATTCATAAATTCAAATATGTGGCCCTTTTAATATAAATATGTGGCCCCTCTCAGAAATGCAGGGGGGCTAAAGCCCACTTCAGCCCACCCTTAGCGCCGCTACTGCCATCGTGACGTCAAATCAGAAACGTGAAAAGTCGTACAGTATCAAAATGTTGGCATCGATTATTCATCGATGTTTTTAATGAGCGTTACTTAACGTACCCTAGATCTATTAGCCCCGCAAATGTATTCTCGAGCTTTCGTAATCGCAATATTTAAGCTATCGACGCGAGCTCTTTAAAAGCAGCGCGGCGTGTGTATCCTTTACTCGCGGTTTTGATAGTAAGAATGACGATATCTTCTATATGAAAGAAACAAACTCAACGAGGTTAAATTTTATTGAAAATAGGTATTGAAAGGCGAAGAGGCTTGTTTTCTATTCACGGGGTACGTTTCACTGTCCATTTCGTCTCTTTTTTTATCTACGAAAGAAGGTAATAGGTAATGTCACACCATACGTCACGGGGATATCGTACATTTTCGGGAAATATGTTCCGTTAATTCTGGGGGAAGCCTCTCTTATAGTCTTCGACATTATCTTCTAAGAATATTTACAACGATATATTTATTTTGTTTTGGGGGAATTCGTCCGATCGTGTCTCGGCGGCATCACAGCGTCACGACGTCATCACAGCGTCACGACGTCATCACACCGTCACGACGTCCTTGGGCGTGCAAGCGGCGCATTGCGGGTACGCCTTTAAAACCTTCTGTTTCACACCTTGTTGGGTTTTGTCCATCTGAGCCACTAGATGACGCTTCGGCGTGGACGAAGGACCACCTTCCGGGTCCAACTCGGTCTCTTTGCAACGGCGAACGTTGCTCAGGACCAACATTAGAATGATGGCGATGTAGAAAACCATGACTACCTGTTAACGACACCAAATCCATCAATTAAAATACACTTTCGAGCGTTATAGGAATACTTCCAAGTAGAACAATGAACGGATAAGGACGTGTCCGCTTACGGCGATACTGGCGTAAGAATTTATTAACATTCCATCGAGGGACGCGAGGAAGACTTTAGTGTTAATATGATCTTTATTGTTTTTATCCAGGAACGTTTCGCGAGGGTTTTTACCTAGGCACTAGCCAAAATAGACAGACTCGTTGAAAAAAAAATTGAGGATCAGTCCCCATTTTGGGCACGGCAAAGCACCCCCGTTAGGACCCTTCATAAATATTTTACCGTGTGACGAGGATAAAAGACTTGAAACTTAATACAATTTTCACCACAAAGTTCCGGCACGTTGATGGAAATGGCTTTTTCTCGTAACACGTAAAAACCTTCGCGAGATTCAATACACCAAAAAAAAATAGATTTTATTTTAAATTCGGAAAAAAATTTAAAAGTAAAACTAATTCCCCGAATAACGTTAATGGGAGTCCCTTTCCGAGCAAAGATGCCAATTTTCATTATCCGACTGTCAAGAAGGCGAAGCCGAAACAGAAACGACCTAATCCGAGTCCTATCAATTTTGCAATCGCGTCGTTACTTAAATCACGGGGGTATTAACGTTTTAAAATTCAAATCCGGCACAAATGCGATTTGTTTTTTGGTAAGGGCCAAAAATGAAGGACTTTTTGCTCGGCCACTTTACTCTCCGCGGATGAATCCTTATTATTGGTCGGAGGAGATTTTCTTAATCGGCGGGGGGAAGAAAGAACTCTCCGCTATTTCTAATTTCGGATGGAATTTAACGCGCAATTAAACTTGGCCTTACAAATCCCCCACCTTAACTCAATTAGTTCTCTCTCTCCGAGAGTTTCTCGGGTGGTTTTCAATTTTGGAATTCATTAGTGTTAATTCTTTTCTTGCCTTTCCGTCTTTATTGGTTTCCAAATAATCGCCCTAATTTCCCTATTTCGACCTTCAACCGGGACTAATTTGTCCGTATCAGCGGAATTAATGGAATTGTCCCGGTAATAAACGAAAGCCTCCCAATAAAAGACACTCTTTTTAAATCAAAAGGCGAAAGGTACGTTTGTACCTTGTCTTTAATTTGAGATTCCACCAACGGTACCAGTACTTCAATGTCATTGTCATCATACACGTAATTGGTGTACAACCCTGTAGCTTTAACTGTACTAAAGTTATTACGTAATCGATTACAGCAGCTGTTCCCAATTTTCTTTGCTATGGAACCCTAAATTATCCACTTAATTCTGGTGGAACCCCAACTAATTTTTTTTACTTATCTTAAAAGACTCTTGACACAAACAAAGGGCCGCGCTGTAAATTCTCGGAACCCCTTGACCATTCCGCGGAGCCCCAACTCATGTTTTTACTTATCTTAAAATACTCTTGACACAAACAAAGGGCCGCGCTGTAAATTCTGGGAACCCCTTGACCATTCCGCGGAACCCCAACTCATGTTTTTACTTATCTTAAAAGGCTCTTGACACAAACAAAGATGGCCGCGCTGCGAATTCTCGGAGCCCCTTGACCCTTTCGCGGAACCCCAACTCATGTTTTTACTTATCTTAAAAGACTCTTGACACAAACAAAGGGCCGCGCTGTAAATTCTCGGAACCCCTTGACCCTTCCGCGGAGCCCCAACTTATGTTTTTACTTATCTTAAAAGACTCTTGACACAAACAAAGATGGCCGCGCTGCGAATTCTCGGAGCCCCTGTGACCCTTTCAAAGAACCCCAGGATACCGCGGAACACCTTTTGGGAACCGCTGGATTACAGAATTAGCTCTACCAAAGGCTCTACTAGCTGTAATCGGTGTACAGAATTTGAGGAAGTGGTTAGCCCCTCGTACCTATAGGTTCTTTATTTCAAAAGTTGAATATCTTGCTATTTTAGGGTGATAGTCTGGTTTGAATTGAAAACTCGACTCGAACAGCTGCGGGCTTATATTATTTAGCTCGGTCAAAATTACAATTTCACCCCCTAAAGCCATTGCAATCTCGCCCCCCCCCCGTCCTTCCGCAAAAGATCGTCTCCATTAGAAAACGCGGCAAGGAATTTTTTGTATAAAATTTTAAATAAACCACCGATTACAATGGAATAACTATTTATTACCGTTTGCGTAAGTCAGTGGTTCCTAAACTTTTTGAATGTCGGAACCCTTTTGTACTTGAAAAAATCCGCGGAATCCCTAATGGAGGAGGGGCGCAAATCAGTTTTTGGTTTTTTATAGCCAAAATACCCCCGGATTTATTTTTTTAAATAAAATTGTGCAGCAGGGCTCGCGAAAATTGAATAAAATAAAATTTGAGACCAAACTAAAAATGCATAAGCTCCAACGAAAGCGGAAGATAATTTCTACCCAAGATAGTATGTGCTCGCCGTCTAACTACAACTAATAAATAGCATTAAAATAAAGCCTAAATAAATAGCTTACGGTTTACGTGCTACGAATTTAAGCCCTATAAGTTATTAGCACTGTATATTTTTTTAACAAATAGTTCAGCGGAACCCCTGGAACCCTAGGGTTCCGCGGTTTGGGAAACACTGATGTAAATAATCCAATTATAATATTACTATAAATTGAAATATAGGCTGTTCACAACTTAAGGTTACCTTAGCTATACAGGGTGTTGACTAAAATATGTACCAGGGCGAATATCTCCAAAATAGTTTTAGGTACGATTTTGAAATTTTTAGGTCACATAAAGTGTGTAGGGGTAAACCTTCTTTGAAAATTTCGATGACCTGGAACCATTTTTTTAAGGTCATCCAAAACTATCTCGAGAACCGTAAGTGTTAGAAAGTTGAATCCAATTAGAAAAGTGTTCCCCGTCACGGTTTAGGTCTAAATAGCGTAGACCCAATTGGAGTTGACCAATAGGAAGTCGTGAAAAAATCACAGAGGTTGTAAAAGGGAAAATTGCAAGAATAACTCCAAAACAAGTCGTGTTAAATTGTAGAAATTTGCTAGACAATCTCATCATGGTGGGAGATTTTAATGTTCAAAAAATTGTATGACCTTGAACCATGTCTTCAAGGTCATACTAAAATTATCTCGAGAACCATTAGGTTTAGAGCAAAAATGCCAATTAGAAACAACGTTTATTGTAATATTTGCTCTAAACCTAATATTTCTCGCTATTTAGACCTAAACCGTGACGGGGAACACTTTTTTAATTGGAATCAACTTTCTAACACTTACGGTTCTCGAGATAGTTTTTGGATGAAGTTGAAAAAATGGTTCAAGGTCATCGAAATTTTCAAAGAAGGTTTCCCCCTACACACTTTATGCGACCTAAAAATTTCAAAATCATTCCTAAAACTGTTTTGGAGATATTCGCCCTGGTCCATATTTTAGTGGACACCCTGTATACCAAAAATCCGCGTACAAGAAAGATGGTGACCCTAATTCAAAGGAGCCGCGCAAGATTTATACTGTATTATTTGGGATTTAGATTTATTAGAGAGTGTTCGCTCTATGTAATTTAATTAACCGGTGAAAAGGTCTAATGTAATCGAATTTAATAACGTAACACCATCGAATATTTTATCTCTACAATAATTTAAAGTTTACGTTAAAATTAATTTCAACGATATTTTATCAGGGCTCCTTTACAAAGAGCCCAACTCTTCGCTGAGTCTGTAAACCACTTAAAAGGCTTAACGGAAAGGTCAGCTATTCTCTTCCAAATTTCATTTAAAACGTATATAAATTAGCCCCCAAATGGCGCGGTGTAATTTGAGTCGGAAACAATAGAGAGCGTCTCCGAGTCCTTTTCGCCGGGACTAAATAGCGAAGGCCATCAGCGCGCGAATAATCCCTCGATACTGAGACGCCACGGAGAAACCTATCGTCTCTGGAGAATGTATTGGGAAGACATCTAATGCCCTAACAAAGCGTTATTGTCTTTTCAGTCTTCCGCTCTCTGTATTTTTTTATCACTTGTAGTAATTAAGTTTCGCGAATACTTGGATCTTCGGTGGTGGCGAGGAGACAGAGCGGAGCACCAGCTTCGGATGAGTGTAATGACGGTGGAAGAGCTCGAGTGGTCCTTCCGATGTCTAGTGGCGAAGGGAGAATGGTCTCGCGGAGGAACCAAATAGAAGGAGAGTTTTATTACCGATATGTAAATGAGGGCGTCAGTCGATTCATCGGGATAGACGAGCCTGACTTCTCCCGCGTGGCTGAGACCCAGGACCGCGGGCGCCGAGCTTGATTTGCAAGGCTCTCCCGAAGACAACCTGAGAAAGAAAGATAAAAGAAACGCCTTCTTAGAAGAAAAAAAAAGTGCCTTAATGGGCTTAAAGTTAAGATTCGGTGAAAAACAAAATATAGAGATCTAGCGAAATGTATGCGCGGGCAAATAGTATTCCCCGAATTCGGGAGTAGATGGGCCAAATCGAACTTAAGGGACGCGAGAGAAGACCATTATCGAAATACACCCCCCAGCATTTCCTATTTCTTCGAAAGTTTTCCGCCCGCAAAAAGTAAGTAACTTAGTTTCTTATAAGAAGGTCGGCTTAAAGTAAATTGGCAAAACCTTATTTTTTCAAAGATTTTTCGGGTTAAGGTCACTAGGTTAATTCGCTCTTTCACCTAGCTTTATAGTATGATAGTTTTGGTATAATTTATTAGAAAGTAATTAGACTAGAGCTTATTTGATAATTAAAATATTGGGTCGAATAGGCGCTTAAATAAATCATCCTCCCAGGAAATTGCCAAGAAGTAATATTTCCGAGAGCCAGGACCCGCAAGTTATTGTTTTGAAAAGGTTGTGCAAAAAGTTTAAGGAGATGTATAGGGGGTGAGTTTAGAAGTATGCCTGATTTTTTCCCATTTTCCTACGATGAATTTAAAGAGCGCCAGAGAGCTTCAAGGTGTGGCCTACTAGCCCCGGGAAGTAGGCTGCAAAAAGCTCAATACCAAGCAGCAGGGACTTTAAAAAAAACTAAAATTAAGAACTCTGTAAAATTTTGGCGAAGGTATATGGATGATGTTTTTTTGATAACAAATAAATCCCTAGATGAAGGGCAATTATTAAAAATTGTAAATAATATAGTTAAAGGTATACAATTCACGTTTGAAGACGAAATAAATCAATGTCTACCATTTTTAGATATAATGGTAAAACATAGAGATAATGTCCTAACAACTGCCCTATATCAAAAAAATACACATTCCAAGACGTTTTTGAACTTCCAATCGTCCCACAATGACAAAACAAAAATTGGCGTGGTAAAATCCTTTAAAAATAAAATTGAATCCGTGTCGGATGATCCAATTGGTGATATCTGAACAATTTAAAAATAGTGGATATCCGGTACATCTGATTAATGGAATTTTCAATGATAATGTTGTTAAGAATATGTTAGAAAGTAAAACCGGAAAATGTATTGTCCTTGCCTTATGTAAGTGGTTTAACGGAAAAATGTAAAAGACAACTAATTTTTTTTAATATAACTGTAGTGTCAAGAATCCCGAGCACATTAAAAACGGAGAGATAAAAAATAAACCTAAAGTTGACGAATTGAATAAAACAGGTATGGTTGCAGCCTACTTTCAGGGGCTAGTAGGACACACTTTGAAACTCTCCAGCGCTATTTTAACTCATTGCAGGAAAATGGGGAAAAACAGGCATATTTCTCAACTCACCCTCTACAACTCCTTCAAATTTTTGCATAACCTTTTGAAACACCCTGTATAGTGCTTGTTGAAACGTTTAACCTGTAAACCGAACGTCGTGTTTTTGCCAAGCCTTATTAATATGTCAAAAAAGCTACCGGGTTAAAGGGAACGCTTGTTGCTGCCGTAAAGGTTAAAAATTTCAATTATTTTACCAAGCACTATATAAACTGTGACGTGCGGGTCCTGGCTCTCCGAAATATTACTTCTTAGCGATTTCCTTGGAAGATGATTTATTTAAAAGCCTAGGATTTCTTCTGCCTGTTTTCCTTTAAGTATTCTTCCCGCCACGCAAATATCCTGGTGGTAGGCCAACCGCGGAACAAGTTGGCCTACCACCAGGATATTTGCGAGGCGGGAAGTAAACTTAAGGGAAAACAGGCAGAAGAAATCCTAGGCCTTTAAGAGCCTTTTATTTTGTAAATAATCAAGATTTGAAAGATTATTTTCTCTTTAAATCGCGCCTTATTTAACTAATAGAAACAATATTCGCAGCGTCAAAGTATCGAAGTTAGAAACCTTCCGGGGAAAACAATATACGGAAAGAACGTCACGGAAATACAAATAAAATGCCAATTCCGAATACTGTTAAAGAGCGGTGAACATATCGGCTAAAAAGAGAGGCGTCTTGATAATAAGATTCTGGCCATTTTCTTTCACGCTCGAA
The DNA here is from genome assembly GCF_980474605.1 of Leiobunum rupestre. NCBI lineage: Eukaryota > Metazoa > Arthropoda > Arachnida > Opiliones > Sclerosomatidae > Leiobunum > Leiobunum rupestre. The sequence continues at coordinate 36,242,292 of NC_143387.1, forward strand.
GAATCGTTGCGCGAGTATATGTAAGAAGGAAGAGGGAGAGAGAATATAAAAGAATTTTCGATGTAGTTCCGGTACTCGTGGCGTCCTCCGGCAGCTCGGTTCAATCGAAAGCTGGCCGAATCAATCTTGATCATTTCTGAACAATCGCTCAGTTTTTTCTTCTCGTGGGCGAACTCAAAAGGGGGGCAGACTTTCCCCTTGGGTACGGACGGCGCATTGTGTTCGCTGACCCGCGGTCTCTTTCCAGGTAATACCGAATGGCGAAAATCCCCCGAGTAAATAGCTTCGAGTCTATCTGGGAATAGGGAATGAAGAGATATAAGTAAATTGGGGAATTCGCAATCGGAGAGTATTCCGCGGATATGATTTTCAATCTTAGCCAACGATAAAGAAACCGCATTTCGAGCCACTTTCGTTCGTTTTTCCAATTGTCCTATTTTATATTATATTTTGAACGAGGGAATTGCGGTGACCGAGTTCGTCGGCTTGATGAAACGCCTCTTTTCGGCTCTCAATTTGGGGAATGCTTTCATCAGTCTCGTTTGAATAGGGAGCCTCTCCTTTTCCTCCAACAACTTTCACGGAGTAAATCTTCCTGCCACGAAAGAAAGGATACATTTATCGGCTTTCGTTGGAAATTTCTTTAAAGCTCGATGACGTGATTTAATGTTTCAACGCTTCAATTTCAAAGCGCTCGATATTTTACTATCCAGACGTAATGGTCTTTCGCGGTGAGTGCCGTATACAATTGTATAAGTGTAATATTGTACACGATTCTTGTTCGGTGGAGAGACTTATTTTCTTTTTCGACGTATTTACGAAAATAAGTGCTTTTCTATTGTTCGAAAATTCGGTCCTATTTTAGTCGATATTTTTGACAATAGGGAGCCTAATTCAAATTCTATCGAATAATTTAATATACTTTCGTGTATTGACTCTCCCATTTCCATTTCAGTTTGCTTTATGATTCGAGCTATCTGATTGAGCGGGTACGAAGAAAACGGCGTTTGAAATACCTATTATTTTCGTGATAAGGATCCAGTAATAGATCGATTTAAAATTTAAAATTTTGGAGGATGCCTACTCACGATCCTATTAATAGTTTTTACTGGTAGCTCGTAAAATGGAAATGCATTCAAATGTAGAATACTAAATTGCGAGATATATATATATAAATTACATTTTACTATAAATTCTATAGATTAATGATAATATTATTTCTATGTTTTGTAAGATAATGGTCTTTCTAAAAACCGAACGATAACTTCACTCGTATTAATGTTTTTAATTATATTGACGTGGTATTTTTACTCAAACCACTTACAAGGAGAGTACCCGAGGTGTTTATTGTCGATTTTGTTCAAAGTCGGGCGTAATGTAGAAATATATGAGATATAAAATTTCCCAAAAGGAGACGTTGCACTACCCTTTCGATTTGCCATGGCAACCGAAAATGTTTTTGATCACTTAAAACCAAAAAATCTCCATTTAAAAAAGCATTTTCTCGGTTTCACAGGGTCCTAGCTACGAAAACTTTTCAAAAAATTTAAAATCACGAAATGGGTAATTTGTACCACATCTAAGTAATTTTCATAATTTTTGGGTAAATTGTAACAATTTTGTGGTAAAATTGTAACAATTTTTGGGTAAAATAAGGAAAAAATCTTATTTTGGTTTTAAGTGATCAAAAACATTTTCGGTTGCCATGGCAAATCGAATGGGTAGTGCAACGTCTCCTTTTGGGAAATTTCATATCTCACATAGGTCTACATTACGCCCGACTTTCAACAAAATCGGGAAACACCTCGGGTACTCTCCTTGTTAGAGTTTGAGCTTTCCATTTAGAACTCAAATTACTAAACGAATTTAATTAAATTTCTTAAGCCACGTGGAATTTTAATTAGACGATATTATAAATAAACGCTATCAGAGATGAAATCCTGAATTTACGAGGTTCGGCGAACCTTTAGCAACGAGTGGCGTATAAACTGGCTTGTTCCGAAAGTCGCGTTGGAGCGAACTGACTCAAATACTGTCAGGTCAATTATCCTTCGCATTATCCGCTGCATGATCTCAATTTAAAATTTATCTTTCGAAGGCGTTCAATGTTTATCCAAGAAGCTTCTCAAAGCACGCGGGCGGAAGTGGAGACTCCCTTTTGGGGTAATAGGCGTCTAGACTGATTTGCATATTGGCTCTATCGCGGCCTCCAATTTATGAATACGATGATGTATATGATGCCTCCTTATCCTGGACAATGTCGTTTGCCCTGTCCCACTCATTCTCTTTTGAATGCATAAGTAATCTTGACAAATTTACGAGAACAGGCCATCTCGACAAATTTACGAGATCAGAGCACCCTTTTTATCTTGGATTGGCGATATGTAGATATTGCTTTCGGTGAATGTTTTTCAAATTATAGACACGAAAGAGCTATTGCCCGTTTTGAGAAAGAGTTTTTACAATGGCAATTTACCATCAATATGTATACAATATTTATCTCGGAAATGTACGAAGCCGGGTTAAAATTGTCCCGAGATTATGATGTTTAAAAACCTAATTTATTTCAAATTTTGTTTCGTACGGTAAGTAAAGTTTACGGTGACAGTCGGAAAAACAAAATACAATAACGAAATATTTAGAAATAATCTTCATAAGACGGGATAACAACTCGCGCAGGATCAATTTTTATACGCGTAAAATCTGGGCGTAATAATTTAAATCGGAACATCACGAAAAACAGCGTATGCTAATATTTTTTCACTCCATTCCAAGTTTTTAGAGTGGAAGATGAAACTTTGGGGAGGGAATAAAAATGATAAAGGAGTTTTTAAATCTGAGACTGGTTGTTGTGTACCGAAGGGGGGGGGGGGGGGCGAAAGGAACGCGCTAAAAAGGAAGCGAAGAGAGCCCGAGTGTCATTTTTCATTTTCAATTGGACTGATTTAAATTTCGGCCGGACCTTCCTTTTTCGCGAAAAAATTAGCATATATTTATACATACGCATATAGTGGCTACGATCCTCTCCGAATTCAGTCTCGAGTAAACGCGAGAAGCTTTATAAAGAAGTTCGGCAAATCTCTTCTGTCTTTTACATCCCCATAGATTCTCAGCGCTTCAGCGAGAACAAATTCTTCGAACGAATTTACACGTTGGGTTCCGTGGAAGTTTGCGTTTGTTTAGATTATGAATGTTAATCAACACCTCGCCGAAAATCTAAATATGATATTTCGTCACGGTATTAGGTATAGAGGTTACACTATCCCCAGTCAAAATTTAGGGGAAACTGGAAGGGTTTCTTAGCCTGTCCGTCGAGTACTTGGGATCTTGATTCTGATAATCTATATAAGCTATCAAGTTATTAATTAACTATAGTCAAACAGCGCGTAACTTTGAAGAAGATCGTAATTCGATGGGTTGGACATTCACCAAAAATGTGTACGGGATTTTAAAATCCGAGATTTCACGCTGAATTTCAAAATTTCTGGTTGGATTTGAGATTTATCGAAGATTTTGGGATTTCTCGATTTCTCGTCGGATTTTTCAATTTATCGTTGGAATTACCGATTTATCGTCGGATTTCGCTTTTTCTCATCAGATTTCGCGATTTTATCGTCGGATTTCGCGATTTTGCCATTTCTCGATTTCTCGTCGGATTTCGGAATTTCTGGCTGGATTTCAAGATTTCGAGTCCGATTTTTGAGATTTTTAGTGGATTTAGGATTTGTCAGTTTTCTTGGAATGTCCGACACCCCGTCGTAATGTTAAAAATGCGCGAGTTCTTACGAGTTTTGAGTGTTCTCTTTTTCAAAACCAATATTGAAGGACTCAGTAAAAGTTAAATAATTGCGGTAGTGGTCATATTTTGTTGCGAAACTTAACATTGGGGTTTATTTTGTTTACCCAATATAAAGCATTTTACAGAGCGCGCTAGATAGGTATACAGGGTGTAAGCCTCAGCCGTGGTCCAGCCTTGGTACTTCTCCTAGTACACCAGAGTGCTGCGGGTCGAACACTTCTACAGGAGCTGGTATTACCAAAATAGACCAATGGGATAATTAGAAGCGCATCTTTATCCAATCACCCGAAAAAGCATTTGGAAGATGCGCTTCTAATTATCCCATTGGTCTATTTTTAGACTAGGAAACGTACCGAGGCTGGACCACGGCTCAGGCTTCCAATTCTCCCATTGGTCTATTTTTGGCCTACCAGCGCCTGTAGAAGTGTTCCACCCGCAGCACTCTAGTGTACTAGGAGAAGTACCGAGGCTGGACCACGGCTGAGGCTTCTACCCTGTATATACATATATATATAGTTATATATCTTTATCTCTCTCTTTCGCCCAGTTCTACGTTTTCGCTGGCCATGTGGTAAAAATTGTTTGTGGTTTGGCTGATGCGGAGAGAAGTGTTTCGGAATGGAAAAGCCGCGCGGAATTATTTATGACTCCCGGGCTAGTCTTACGTAAGAAATGGCGGCTCCAATGGATTTCGGAAAGGCTGAAAGGGTGACTCCCTAAATTGAAATCTTAGGCGGGGCACGCGAACGCGCAAAAAACTCTCATATTCCAACATTTCTAGACAAGCGAGTTAAGCCTTTTCTTTCTCTTCGAGGATATAAAAAGATTTGTCTCTTTTCCGACGCCCTTTCTGCCAAACACACACGCGTGCAAAGCGACCATACGAGTCTTTCGAAGCAATCTTTTGAAATTTTTTCCCCTTTTTTATCAAAATTCAGCGAAGTTTGTTGAAAATTGCTAATGAAAGATTCAGCGAAGTTCGTTGGAAATTAATAATGAAAGATTCCGTGAATTCGCCTTTACTTTCTTCGTTGAAAATTAATCCGTATTCGAAACGGACGGAAACTTTTGAATGATTGATGCGCGTGGATTCGTGGATTATACGGAATTCTTCTGATTATTCAACCTTTCTAAATTTGAAAGCTTTCACTGAATGCGTGTGTGTATTTCTATCACCAAACGTGAGGTTATTTACGTATTAATGCGTAATTTAGTAGAGTTTATTATCCTAATCCAATAGCTCTTTATATAAAATACGAGAGGCCACGTGATTACGTTAGATTCATCGTGCAGTTAAAGTTAGAGAGCGCTCGCATATTTTTGTTTTTGTTGAGCTCGCGCGAAAACGCACGAGACCCTCTACGCGGAAATATTAGGAAGCGCGCGCTCCAAAAAATAACACTTTTGATACATGTATGCGTATATATTATTTATTTATTTATTTATTTTATTTTTTATTTTGGTTGTCTAATTTAGGTATTACAGTTGGTAAAAAGGGCCAAGTCATTATTTTATAGAAAGAGCTATTGATTCTACGATACAGTTATTGGATCGAGTGAAAATCCGTGATATTTCACATTCTGGAATGCCGTAGAATTTAAAACAAATCGGCCAAAGCCGCCAAACATTACCTATTGCATGTGGGTTCCGCCATTTTCCAAGATGGCGTAGGATTTAAATCCATTACATTAGGTCTCATTTTTTTGGGTGTGATCAACCAAACCGGAAATGCTTAGTCACGTTTGCTTAAACTTTCGTCAGTTGAAAGGTCAACTAAGAGCGTAATAAACAATTTGTGTGTTTATTAGTAATCAAAACATTTCGTGTGTTTATTAGTAATCAAAACATTTCGTGTGTTTATTAGTAATCAAAACATTTCGTGTGTTTATTAGTAATCAAAACATTCCCAAAATAATAATAGTTGATTTTATAAAATAAAAAGTGGTCTTGCCCAACTTGTTAAAATGTTGCTCTTACGTCACAAGACACAGCTTTATTAGTATATTTTGCGCACGAGCGATTTGCACGCGCGCCAAAAAAACCTATATTCCTAGCGACTGTAGCGCGTGCTAGTAGGCTTGTGAAAGTAAGAGACTGTGACGTAAGAGCAACATTTAAATAAGAAGGCCAAGTTAGTTTATAAAAAGAACTATTGTCGTACTATTTAGCAGATTGTTCCGAAATTTTGGATATACCCTGCAAATGTGATCTTTTTGTTTTTGGTCAAAATGACGTCAGATTTAAAACAAAAACTTTTTCTAGTAGGTATCTTCGCGAACTAATTATTTTAAAGCAAACAGACAATATTCTAATATTAACTTTCGACATTTACATTCAGGATAGCTAGAATAATTTGAAAATAATTCACGGAACAAGTGAAATTCTAAATTTTGGTGGTACAATCTATTACAGAAAAGAAAGTTATTTCTTATTGAAGAAATTGAAAACTAAGTTGCGCTGCAATTCTCGATGTACATGATGCTCACCAAATAATCTGGGATATAAAATCAAAATACCCTAATGGTACGACAGTTAAATTATTTTGAAGCTTTTATAGATGGACAACGTACTTTGAAATTCCGATAACCTTGAACGACGTCTTGTATAGCTAAAGAAATATTAGATCGCGTACTTTTAGAGACAATAGTTTCAAATCGGAAGTTGCTTTTCATCATACTTTAAGCGTAACTAACCTTGCCATTAACAAATTAAGTAATATGAAGCCCATATATTTGAGATTAACAACGAGCTAAGAAGTCCGAAACTTATCACGCTAGGACGATGAAATTTTGGTTCATCCCTCCGAAGTAATTCGTATTTCTAAGTCCAAAGCGTTATTTGGGAAAAAAAAGTATCTTATTATCTACGCGTCATTATAGATGAACACCCTGTACATATTCAAGGTGAAATCGTCGCGAGTGACCCATAAAGACGCGAATATTTTTTTGATGGCAGTAAAGGCGGTAGAACATCCCCTGGATATTGATTCACGCCTAAAAAGTGCTCTTTTTTTGTTGATCGGTAAAAGTATTGAGCATAACATCTTCACTTCGTTTCCAATAAAAGCGACCGCCACCGCAGTGCGAACGAAGCGAATCATTCGATTTCTGGCAGCCGCGGTTGCCCGCCGTAAACCTCCGCCTGATACGAGAGGACAAATGCCCCCGTACTTCGGCCAGGAATTTATGTTCGATTCATCCCCTTTTCCGGACCCTTTTTTTCTATCATACCCAGAAAAGAGAGTGAAATGGGCTTGTAAAGCGAATCTTGTATGACGACTCGCATCCGGCGAACAGCGGGAGACCAAATCCGCTCCAGAAACCCAACGAGATTCTCTCGCGAAATTTCTGTTTTTCTCCTAGTTTTGTGGCCGCCGACCAAGAAAAAGAGCCATATCTATTCCGAATCGAGAAAACTTGAAAAAAAAAAAAAATAAAGAACAACTCGGACGCTGTAGTCGGTGAAACATTTTAGCCGAAGGTTTTTTTAGACATAAGGCGATGCTATATGGCCACTTTTAGTTTTTGTCTCCTTTGGCGCAGTGGCGGCGCCAGCAGTTGGGAGCCTTAACACGTCCTCTAGATATCCGCCGGAAGGTTTCGTCTAGAAATATATATTGCTTTTCTCGCATTATAGTTCGCTAGATTACAATTTTCATTCTTTTGTCGCGCTGTAATTGATATATGACGTAATATCGTTTGGTTTTTGTCCCGCCACAGATTTAATTCTCATTTCCGATTTACATCTTCTTTATTATGGCCACGCGTCTTGTTAGATTGGTTGGAATTCATTCGTGATCTCTACTGAATTGGAACCGTTTGAGGAAGAATTTGTGTTAAATTTGGCAAAAACAATTTCTGTAGGGTCATGAGGAAACTCGTACGAACAAAATAACATTTCGCTACCTTAGAGCAAGAGTCAAGCAAGTCTGAAAACCCCTATTTGTGTAAAACCAGTTTTAAGTTCGAAATCTAGAAAAATAAAAATGATAATCTTAAAATGAAAATTGATAAAAATAGAGTGAAATATAGATTGAAAATTTTGTACTGAGGCACCTTAATTTAAAAACACTCAAGGATTCTTATTTTGAATTTCTTTCAATAGTCACGTATCTCGACTTACTTGACTTTTGCTCTCAGGTAGCGATTTACGGTGGTTTAAAATACTTTATTTTCTAGGATTCGGTTCTTTATAGCAATAGCAAAGTGACTTCAGATACAGCATATTTACATCTTCGAGTGAACTGGTTCACGGAGAGGTATGGCCTTCGCAGTGTCTGTCCGTGTTCGCAGTTGCAAAGACGTACAAAAGGCCACTTTTATTACCGCTCCAATTACGTGATTTGAGTGCTGTTTTTGGACGAACTGAGTGGTGAGGGTTACGGAAAAGGTCTCAACATACAAATGGCAGGGCTACCGCCAATTGTTTACGGTATACGTGTTCAACCATTGAACCACCGAAGCCATAAGTCTATAATATTGTTCCACGCGTTTTTCACTTTGGGGAATATTTTACTGAGAGCTAGTAACGTAGTGACGTCATCACAAGAAGAAAATCTCCCCCTAGCGAGGTGCTGTCAAAGGCTACGTGTGACGCGTTAGCAAGCGGACGCAAAACGGCGACGAAGCCCGTAATGCAGTCTGTCTCGTGAATAGCTCTCAGTAAAACTTTTGTATGTGAAGAATAGGAAGTGTCACACTTATGTAAAATATTATACGCTTATGCTAGTATGCATACGTCGTAGCTAAGCCACGCCTTGAAACGTCCGCCATGACATAATCTCACGTCACAGATCACGAGGCAAAACACCACTAGAGCCTTCGTAATAAGCAAATGACCGCCAGTAGCGGCGTTAGGATTGTTGGGGAGGTAGGCCAACCATTTGGAGCCCCCCCCCCCCTAGAAAATTATGTAGCCGCCCCACCACAATTTTTTCAAATCCGTCGAAGTGGATTATTTAATTTTTTTAAGCCAGTGGTGCAATTTTTGGGTAAAATGGGTACGCGACGAAAAAATTAGAACTAATAACACTTAACAAATGAGTGCTTATTTACTTATTTCTACGACTGAATTCAAGTCTATCAATTTACATTCATTCCTTCGGTACTTCCCATGTACATCCCTTACATCAGATTTTAGAACTTTACGAAAATGAATGTACATAGGTACACTAAGTAAAGTAAGTTTAAGAACCATTTATTTGTAAAGATTAAATTAAAGATACAATTTGGATATAGTAGAGCTCGCCAAAAATTAAAACTATAAAATAAACTACTATCTAAGAAAAGTTACTAGTACCTTTGAAAGCAATAAAAACAGCAGTGTCGTTAAGCGAATCACTCGCGTTGAATATTGGAAAATTAATAAATAAATATATTATTTCGCCAACAAATTACATAATTTTCTGATATAAAATAATTTGGAGGCCCATATATTAAATTTTGGAGGCCCCTTAAGACGACTTTTGGAGGCCCCTACCAAAATTTCAAGTAGGCCCAGGCCTACCCCGGCCTGTTGCTGGCGCCGCTACTGATGACAGCCATGGGCGTTTTAATTTCATGACTGGCTCTCAGTAAAACTTTTGCATGTGAAGAATAGGAAGTGTCACACTTATGTAACAATATTATACACTTATGCCGAAGCTTATTACTCGGTAGAGAAATTCAGTAATGCGAACCGATTGAGTTAAAATTTTCTAGTGAAGATCGCCATGGATCGGCCGAGAATTGAACCGGGCTCTTTCGATTGATACAACCTAGCCACAGTCCCCTCGCATGATACTAAGACATTTATAAGCGAAAGAACAAATTCAATATAAGTGAAAAATAAATTTAATATAAGCGAAAGAACAAATTTAATATAAGTGAATGAACAAATTTAATATAAGCGAAAGAACAAATTTAATATAAGCGAAAAATAAACTTAATCTTTAGTGAAAAGGACGGGAATCGAACCCTGTTCTATTGCAGATGTTTTCGAAAAAGCTCACATAAATCTGTTTCTAGTAGACAATGAATGCACTTAAATCGGGTTAAACAGGTTTTTGCCGGGACATGTGGGAAAAACTGGTAAAAACCGGAAAAAATGGAAAAAACCGGAAAAATGTGGAAAAAACTCTTTTCATGCTAAATTAATCACTGATATATCTAATAAGTGACTAATTTGATCATTACAAATAGGAGAGATGACAAAAAGAGTGAATAGAATAGAAGAATATACAGCTTTTATTATTCATTTTTTATTGAATTTTGCCACTAGAGGTGGAAAACCATGGAAGTACGATTTTCCACACGGTTTTTAACAGGAAAACAACAGGTGGAAAAAACCGCGGAAAAATCTAGTTTTTTCCACCCTTGGCAAAATTTTGCCAACCCTGACTTAAATAGAGCCCGAAAGAATTTGCCGCTTGAAGAAGTCGTATTCATACGAGGAGTGGTAATATTTGGGTTTTCCAGCTTGCTAATCCTGTTTCCCAAGCCATCTGTATCCCAATAAGCAGATTGCTGGATGTCAGAACAAAATATCCTTGAAATCTCAGATCACTTAAATCCAACGGGACTCGTAACAAATCACTAAAAATATTCCTTACTTTACGACAGAGGACAAAGATTGGTGGCGCCATCATTTGTCCTTTAATGTTAACTTATTGTGCCTTTTAAATACAAATTCGCAAAATATTTAATATTTTAAGTAAATATTAGTTTAATAACAACCTTCAAAGATCTTATTCGTAATAATTCGCAAAATATTTAATTTTTTAAATAAATATTAGTTTAATAACAACCTTCAAAGATCGTATTCTTAATAATTCGCCAATATTTAATATTTTAAATAAATATTAGTTTAATAGCAACCTTCAAAGATCTTATTCGTAATAATTAGCAAAATATTTAATATTTTAAATATATATTAATTTAATAACAACCTTCAAAGACCTTATTTGTAATAATTAGCAAAATATTTAATATTTAAGTAAAAATACTAATTTACGAAGCAAATTCAAAGCTAAGTCGCCTCACTCGACTTTTAAAAAACTATCCGAAGCAAAGTTGGATATTCATATTTGTGGCCCGAGTTCAGAAGGAACAATTGAAGGCCTATTTATTATTGAGTCTTAGCTTAGTCGCGTGTCTAGCACCACGCGTTCCCATGGTAACGATAAGATTTTTCGATTTAACAGGTCACGTGTCGGTGGTTTTCGGACCCTCGCCTTCGGCGTCACACGTCCTGGACTCGAGCGGGAAGGCTTCCACCTAGGAGCAACAAACACAACACCCCACACAAGGAGAACGCAACCCGTCAAAAGTAGTGCATTTTCTTGTGTACAATTTTCATTGGTTAGACGCTTTAGCTACTGCTGCCGTCGGAAGGGGAGAGTTCGGAAATTGTCTTCCCTCTTTCCGTAAAACGTTCAGCGTAAAGGCTCGTCCAATGAAATTTGTACACAACACTGCATTAGCGTGTTTAAAGGCTAGCTGCGCTCTCCTTGTGTTTGTTGCTCCTAGCTTCCACAAAGGTTTCTTCGAGTCTTTATACCATCTAGTAACAAACGCGTTCCGTTGCACACGGTGTCGCGAATGATAAGAATGCGAAACGAGAAATATGATTAGTAGGCTTTTTCTACCGCGACAGTAATACCTTGTAAAAATATTCATCCCAGCAGATTCGCACTGTTGGCCTAAATTTATAATACGCCGACAATTCCTTGACGCGGAAATAGAGGCAACGTTAACGTATACGCCTGATACGCGTGTAAGAATAATGCGGTCGTAAAACATACGCAAAAACAACTTGACCACGTCGCTCAGATTCCCGGCGCAGCCCATTAAGTTTCGCCTTTAATGGCTTTTCCAAATCTTGGTGGCGCGTTATTTCATCGTGGGGCGGACTCGCGTCGTACGTTGCCGTACACCTGTTCAATTAATCAAAAAATGAACCCAAAAAAATATTCGTAAAACTGTAGCTCGAGCTTTAGAACTCCTACACCTACACTCGAGGCGGAATGGCGTTTAAACTCCCTTCGGCGACACGAACAAGATCTATTACGCGTATTGCCTCGTACCTTATCTACGTACTTCCGGTCGGGCTCCGTAGTGAATGTCTTCCGGTAATGGACGCCACGCTGTATTGTTGAACGGAAGTATTTACCTCGAGCGCGTTTTTTCCCAGCCGCCATTTTTGAAAAATGTTCGGTCATCGTCTAAAACACAATTCCTTCGATTCTGCATTATGGGTCGGAAGCGTATTTGGTGTCGGCATTCGATACCTCCTCCCCCGCAGCACCCCCTGTCTGATCTATCCTAAAGGGCTTTTCGCCGTTAATATAAAGAGGTCAGACATACCGGGTTAGCACCCTTCTGGAAAAGAAAAACGGGGCGTCGTATATTACGGCGCTCGGTCGCTCGACCCCGCCGAATGAGGGTTATTTTTATATTGGGGAACTGCATTGATTCGTCAATAGTTTTATATTATGGAACATTAGCCCCAGCCGCCATTACTCGCTAGAGGTCGCCAGCGGGACCGCCTGACCTTGGATAATTGACGTGGAAGGAAATCTATTTTTTATAGAAGAAATCCAGTTTTCTTATTATTTTTCTTATTGAGGGAATTGTATTCGGACGGAAAACGTAAAGACGCGGATATTTCATCAATTACATATTGGAATAAACCTACAAGGAAACAGCTTTGGTGGTCACGTTTCGTTCTTCTATTTGCCCTTGAGACAGATCGAATGAAATAGGACATCTTGCGGACCCAAAGATAGGACAAACGTTTACAAATGTTTTCTTAATAGTTCTTTTTATAAAGTTACGTGGTTTTCTTGTTTAAATGCTGCTCTTACGTCACAGTCTCTTACTTTTACAAGTCTACGAGCGCGCGCTATAGTCCCCAGAGGAGTATAGGTTTTTCTAGCGCCCATGCAAATCGCTCGTGCGAAGAATCTATAACTATAAAGGCCCATTTTCATGCTCGCTGGTAGCGGATAAAAATCGTCAAAATTCGCATCCGCCACTCGCAAGCGTGAAAATATAGCTAAAATATCTGTTTGAAACAGATCGACGCGGAAAGTGAAAAAGGGTGTAGCGAAAGCGGATTTGGTCGATTTTTACCCGCTACCAGCGAGCATGAAAATGGGGCTTTAGTCTTAAAGTTTGTCCTTTTATTTATTTTTTTTGTACGTCATGTTCCTAAAAACTCGACAACGGTTAACTCTAGAACTTTGAAATTTTAACTTAATGTTCAGGGCCTGATTTCCAACTAAACACGCCTAATTCCAAATACCTGACATGGTTATTAATCTAATTCAATTTTATTTTTATTTTACTCGACTTTGGACTTTCGCCTCTTTGCTTCCCATATCTATTTTTCCGCATGGTCTCGGCTTTCAATTTTTTTGTCGACTTCCACCCCTTTGCTTCCCTTATCTCCTCTCTTGAGTTCCTTGCGCCCGTCCCGACCTTTAAACTTTTTTAACGTGCTAGTGTGAAATTCGTAGAAAGGGAGTTAGTGTGAAAGAAAGGGACTTCATAGAAGGGGAGGTTTAGTTGGGATTTTTAAGTAGTTCGGGACTTTTTGCTACTCGTGTTACGTGTGTTAAGTTTTTGCTACGCGTGTTGCGTTTTTGTTACAGCGTTTACCTTTCTTACGTACAAATCAGATCTAATTCATTAAAACTAAGACCCCGGGCGAGGCCGGGTATTAAAGCTAGTATACTAATAAAGCTGCTGGGTCTTGTGACGTAAGAGCAACATTTTAAAATCAACTGCTGCTAACCATTTATTTAACAAGGATACCAAAATGAACGATCTTTGGTAAATGATGATTTCAACCTTGAAAATGACCTTCAAAATGAGTAATTCTAAATTATTTTAAAATCTTACTCTGAAAAATAACTGCTATAAACAGGGGTATTTCGACCTTGGAAAAAGTTATCTCGACTTTCAGAATGGGGATCCTTTAATTTTAAATTGTGGGAATTTATTAATAAGTCACATCTTGGATTTAAGAAAAATCTATTTTTTTTATGTTACCCGTAATTTTTAAGCGAAGTTAATTAAGATTGAAGTGTATAGGAGGGTCGTCTGGAAGAAATGAGCTCGTCAAGATTTAGCCGTGCGTGAGAAAAAGAGTGAAAATAATATTCTGATGATGGATTGGTGTTTGCGTTTATAGAGCCTAATGAAAGGATATAGTACAACATTCTTATATTCATCTCTTATTTTATAAGTAATATACCGTTGTTTCGAACTATAACCGAGTCTTTATTTTACGTCCATATTTCCAATTATGATTGAATTTATAAACCTTTTAAGTTCTTTTTAAATGGCCTTCTTATTATTTCCTAAAACTAAATTCAAATTTGAACTTTTCAATGATCTACGATCGAGTTATACGAATTACATTAAATTTTATATTGAAACTGTTATTTATACATTTTTCCAAAGTTAGCTAACTTACTAACAACTTGTCACATATTCGACAAGCCCATAACAAAATATTTCCTTGACAATTAACAGATTTCAAGGTACTCCTAGAAGAATAAATTGGGGCTTAAAACGTATACGCCAAAGAGTCTGAGTCAAGCTGGTTTATCTTCCCAATTGTAGCGCGGTATACAAAATGCAGATCAGCTTTGGTATGATCAAACAAAAATGGCGTCAGCGTTGAGTCGGTATGTGGGTTTTCCCCCCTCAAAACAGCATTATTCACGATCTTTGGCGGAGAGGGACGCGTAGATATTCGTCTTTTTCCGAATGATCCGTTTAAGGCTGATTGAGTTATTTGAGCCTCTTTAGTTTTTTTTCTTTTTAAAGGCTGGAAAAGGAGACTGAATAAATGGCCTTCTTTCTCGAGCAGAAGTAATTCTCGGGCTCTGCGACGGGGCATCGTCGAAATTGGACACCCATCGGGCTTAATCCCCGAAATCCCCAGCGGGATCATCGAAAGTTTCCTTTTCCGAATTCATAGCACGGAATCCTTTTTTGTTTCCTCGCTTCCGCCCAGCGACTGCAGCTGCACTTGGAATAATATTTACGGCCAGCTAAACGACATAGTAAATAGAGCGAATAAACCAGCCTGGCTTTTCGAGGGTCTCTCCCTTTTTCCACGCGAGAGTCCTTCGGTGTCTTTTCCGCGAGAACCCTTCCGGTGTCTGCCTCCGCTATATAAAAGTGTCGGCCGGAGAGTGAGACCAGGCCCGGGGTTAAGCCCTTCCGGTGCCAGGCCTGGGGTTACGAGAGCAATTATCGGACGCGTCCCTTTTGATTCGAAAGTTTCTCTTCAGATATTGGAAATGGAGCGTCGCCTCTCGAAAAGGAGGCTCGGACGCTTTCCGAGGTTTTCGGCTCCGATTTAATCTTTTTTTAAAATTGATGGTAGATCTCTCTCTCTTGATTGGATCCTTCGGAAAATATCGAGTCCCGGATTACTGGCGACTGCGATGGAAAATAGCGAGCGTAAAAATAATGTTTCTTTCTCACCTCCCTTTCTTCCTTCCTCTCTATCTCTCTCTCTCTCGGAATAAAAGGAGTTTGCGCGTAGGCACTGGTGTGGTTCCGAGGAAGCCCTTGGCAATGAAAGTTTCCTTCCGCAAAACGTGTTTCGAATTGAAATTGTACAAACAAACTTTTAATTGGGAAATCCAAAAAAGGTTCTATTCAATTTTTAATTTGCATATCAACCTTTCATTGGGAATCGTAATCAGTATTATACACGCGACAATTCTTATATTATTAAAATTATGGATTTCAATATTTGGGGCGAGGGGTTAGTACAAGCCCGTACCCTTGACTGTACTAATGAGATTAATCTTTAGAGTCTGTACCTTTATAAGTGTTGAGTACGCGTAATCGGTGTATAGGTCCCTCGATTTGGGGTAAATTAAAAGTGTTTCTAATTTCAAATTTCAAATTTTTGTTTATTTAATATATCCGACCTATTTTTGACCTACTAGCGCCTGTAGAAGTGTTCTACACGCGCTACACCGGAGATCAGGGTAAAGCCGACTATATTAAAAGAGATTGCCGAAAAGGAGCTCCCAGCTGGGTTAGTTTTTCTATTAATATTTCGGTACATTCGCTGGTTTCGTTTCTATCTCTATCTATATCGATTTAGCGAGTTCGGAAAGACGGTCCGCGAGTATCGAACTTATTAGATATTCGTCCACCACTCCGTCTAGCCTTCTATTTCGATTACAGGCTCTTAGGTAAACGCGCGGTTCCTACGCGACAACCACTATATGGCCAAATCGTATTCTCGTTATTGCTTTCAAATCTACCAAATATTTGCTTTTGGGTATTAGATAGGAAACCGCCATTTCTCGATTTCGCCTTCGAAAAGAATTGTTCGCTCAATAGAATCCAAAAATAAGGTCTCCTCTTTTTTGTCACCGAGCGCGGGTTAAGATTTAAATATTACCCGAATTTCTGAGAAAGAAGGGGTATCTAGCGGCTTAAATATGGGGTTGCGGGGCGGAGAACTTTCTATTTATTCACCCTGACGAGTTTGAAGATCGAGGCACCGGGTTTCGCGATGGGCAACGCGGGCTGATCAGCCAGCCCTAAAATTGGGCGCCGCTGAAGAGTCAACTAAGGCGTGTGATCGTCGCGACGAGGATTCTCATCCCTCTTAATCGACGCGTTTAACGAAGCAATGAAGCTTAGCCGAGGACAGAGAGAGAGAGCTTAGCCCCGCCAACCGTGGAAGGTATCGAGGCATTACGGTCATTAAAGGATATAGATCCCGGACATCCGCCTTGTAAAACAGACCCCCCACCCACGCGGGAATGGCGGAATATTTATGGCACCAAACTGGCGACCATTATGTCCGATATAGTTAAGCCCCTCCCCGGCGTTGGGGAGATATTTGTTAGGAGCGAGAGTCATTTGCGTTATAATGAAGGTACACAATGGCCCGTCTTTGGCGTATTGATAGCCTTTCGACGATTTTACGCTTAATGCGGAGTAATGAGTTCGCTTCGGCAAACATCGCCTCGTTTTAAAGGTATCCGCTTAGCTAATAAGAGTTCCGGAAAGTACCGAACATTCGTTAGTCGCCAAGTTTAACTTTTATCGCAACTTATTCCCCGAAGATCAAATTGGCCCGAAGATCAAATTGCGAAGGACCTTGAAACCTGATAATATATCATTTCCCTGCCCGTTTATTATGTTGGTATTTTATTTCAAGGAAATTCGCGGTTACGACTTCACTCTTAATTGCACCGCGAGAGAACGTATCGATCTCGCAAGGACCTCTTCGGATAGTACATTGTGTAGGACTTCAAGAAAAAAATAATGTAATTTTCGTAATGGTCCCTTTTTGTTCATGGACTGTATTTTTCCAAAATAAAATAAAGATCTATTTTTCTTCGTAATTTTTTAAGACTTTGCCAACATGGACGTGGACGTGGTTCCGAATCGAAAACAAAATCAACAGCCGCGCATCACGTTGATGACGATAAAATTGTACTTGTTTTGAAATTATTGGCTGCTTGCTCGTAGCGTAAGTCTATAATATTCTTCCATAAGTTTGTCTTTTTGGGGAATATTTTACTGAGAACTAGTAACGAAGTGACGTCATCACAAGAAGAAAATCTCCTCCTAGCGAGGCGCTGTCAAAGGCTACGTGTGACGCGTTAGCCAGCGGACGCAAAACGGCGACGAAGCCCGTAATGCAGTCTGTCTCGTGAATAGCTCTCAGTAAAACTTTTGCATGTGAAGGGGGAGGGGGGGGGGCACGCCATTGAAAAAAAAAATAAAAAAAGAAAAATATTTGTACGTACGACCATACGGTTGCCCCCCCCCCCTGGCTACGCCACTGGCTAAGTCACAACTTGAAACGGCCAAAATAACATAATTTCACGTCACAGATCACGAGGCAAAACACCACTCGAACCTTCGTAATAATAAAATGACAGCAATGGGCGACTTAATGTCATGGCCGACCTAAACGCGTAGCCATGGCAACGAACACAGGCCACACCCGCAATGTTTGAATACTTGGATTTAGTTCAATTTACTATTGGTATCTAGGAGCAACAAATACAGCACCCCACACAAGGAGAACGCAACCAGTCAAAAGTCGTGCATTTTCTTGCGTACATTTTTCATTGGTTAGACTCTTTAGCGCCTGCTGCCGTCGGAAGGCGGAAATTCGGAAATTGTAAAACGTTCGGCGTAAAGGTTCGTCCAATGAAATTTGTACACAACCCTGCGTTAGCGTGTTTGAAGGCTAGCTAAGTTCTCCTTGTGTTTGTTGCTCCTAGTTGGTATCTTGGATAAATAATAGTAGTTCCTACCTGGATATATCACTCTATCGTTACGTGTGCATT
This sequence comes from Leiobunum rupestre, assembly GCF_980474605.1. Taxonomy (NCBI): domain Eukaryota; kingdom Metazoa; phylum Arthropoda; class Arachnida; order Opiliones; family Sclerosomatidae; genus Leiobunum; species Leiobunum rupestre. The sequence continues at coordinate 36,260,420 of NC_143387.1, forward strand.
TGCTAAGTGTTTGTTACGGGTTCTGCCTTGTAGAAGGCTACGTGATACGGGAGTTTCGGAAATTCTCCGTTAACTTCGCCGAAGCGGCGCTGCTGTCGCAAAATCCATTTGCTGGTCAGATTTTAGCATCCGCCAATTGCATAGTTCGGAGCCATCGGGAAAGGTAATAGTCCAAGAGCCCATGACAAAATAAGCATGTGATAAGGTGCACGATGGGTCAAGGTATTTTTTAATTAGGTTAGTGATTTGTAACAAAGAGCTGTTTGTCTTACGGGTCAAAGTGGGGGCTTTCCGGAAATACGAGCCACGTAACGTCACTTCCGGTGACCTTGAAAATTGATATGACCTGATATTGGTATCATTCGATTGGTCTCAACGTGCTCTTACCAAATATCGCTAAATTAACATTTAAATCTGAACCAAACGGCGTATAAGACTAAAAAAGTAATTTTGTCTTATACGTGTAAATTTGGGAGAGGCTCGAAATTAGTTTTTTAATCTTATACGCCTCTTGGTTCAGATTTGAAGGTTAATTTAGCGATATTTGGTAAGATCACGTTGAGACCATTGAATGATACCAATATCAGGTTGTATCAATTTTCAAGGTCACCGGAAGTGATGTCACGTGGTTCGTATTTCCGGAAAGTCCCCACTTTGACCGGTAAGACAAACAGTTCTTTGTAACAAATCACTAACCTAATTAAAAAATACCTTGAACCATCGTGTACCTTATCACATGCTTATTTTGTTAGGGCCTCAACGTGTCCGTCGATAGTCTCGACATATTCATTCTCCCTGAGTATAAATAAATACATTCTTGATAACAATTTGTAAGTTTACATCCGAATTTCGAAAAACTAAAATGAAACCGAAAAGAACACGATACAGAATTACAGACGAAAATCCGACGAATATTTCAAAGCGTTTATTTTAGCAACAAGAGTCCAAAAAGAATTCCTGAAATTTCTTTTATAGTCACAGTGGCGTAGCTAGGAAAATTTGACCTATGGCAAACCATAGAAATTGCGCCCCTTCCCCGGTGGTCAGAGTTATAAAAAATGGAATATAAGTGAAACTTTATTGATTTTTTAATAACTATAATCTTTTATTGTACAAGAAATATTGTGTAATTCGAAACCAACTTATAGTGTTACCTTCCAGGCTTTGATTCACGAAAATTTGTCAATAATATCGTCGAAGTCTGTTTTTACACACAATCCTTAGGGATTTGTGTGTATTACGATCACCTACTGTGTAGCCGCCGCCCCCGTCGCTGCCGCCGCCGCGGCCGTACAAACGATTGCTCGCGGTACGTTAGTGGTACAAAGGCGATTGATATCTCAATCGGTAGGCACTATTATAGGCTCGACGGCAGTATAGTAATTTTTGGGATCGGAGCCCGAGAAGTTGGGCAAATTCCCAATTTCCTATTTTTGGTGGTTTCGCTTTGTGTGGTAGATATTTTATTTAAAAATAAGTACGATAACGTTAAAAATTATTTTTCGTTAGGTTAGGATTCAGCGGATATACAATTTCAGTTATATCAGTAAATATTAAATTTAAGTATAGTTTCCTTGTTAATTTACTGGACCCCAATTTTCGCGGTTTTATATTTCCGGCTAAAAGTCTATATAACGTTCCTTAATTTAAATCCGATTTTCATGAGAGTTATATTTTTGAATAGCTGTGGTTTCCATATAACCTACATTCGGAACTACGTTGCTTAATTTTAATTCTAAGTGAGGTTTTTTGTACAGCGTATACGGACCCCCGCAACTTCCGACATTGTAAATCCGCGTGTCTATAGAGTTCTAAACGCCAGTTTCCCTCTCACATTTTTCAATGCCGTTCGCGCCGAGCTTTCAACGTATGCCCAGAAGTAATTATAACTCAACGTTTTACGCCCTTTTTACGCACGTCGTACGACAGGAAGAAGGTAAGTAAGATTTGATCAAAAACCACAAGTTTTGTTACTTCTAGGCCCATTCCAGCTTAGGTTGCAGTTGCGTTGAAAAAAGTTAATTTTAAGTGAGTTAATTAGACATTTCACGTCAGACCTGAATTCTTTACGCGCTGAAGCTAAATTCGCATTCCATTGAAATCCTGCCTGAAATAAGAATAACGTATGACTAGGCGCGTAATAAATAAGTGTGACCCTAAATATTTGTTATGCCCAGAAGTTAAGAATAAGTGTGCCACTAAATATTTTTATAACCAGCCGCCGTACACACGATTTTTAATTTTAAGTGAGATTTTTGGCCAATTCGCGGGACCCCACAACCCACGTACGCACCATTGTCATATTTGAATTTCGTGCCAATTGATACAGGCGTAGAGCTCGTCGTTTGGATACGAAATATCAGTTTTATTTGTTTTTATCCATAGCCGAAAATATCCGAATAAAAACTTACATTCATTCGTTTTATAACCGCAAATAATATTCATAAATGATTAATAACCGAAATTTTTATGAATAATTAAAACTTTTCCGGTTAATTTATCTGTTCTGCCGAGCTCTATAAAGGCGCCATCTAAGTCGTTACTTTATTTCCAAAAATTGGTAACTCGAAAAATGCGATTTGTCTAAAAATTAATTTAAATTAACGTGTTCACGTTTCGCTACCTTATTTCCAAAACCAGGTAACTCGAAAAATACGTTTTCGGTAAAATTCCTCTTGCGATTAAAAGTTACATCAGGGGGATTGTGTGTACTTAAATGTCCGGGACATCTTGTTTCCATTTCTTCTCTCTCGATACTTAGCAAAGCAAGTTCACACAACCTTCCTTTGCCCCAGGCATTTTTCCAGAAAGTTACCCAAATCTAATCTCATCTTTGAGAGAGAGAGATATATATATATATATATAGATATATATATATATATATATATATATATATATATATATAACGGAAATATAAACATTCAGAGAAACCTAAAACACAACACCAAAGCAGACCGCCAAAAAAAATTTAAAACATAATTTGGCGCCCCCCGTCAAGTGGCGCCCATGGCACGCGCCATGGCTGCCATACCCTAGATACGTCTCTGTAGTCAATGTGACGGACATGATATTCAGGTGTAGGTTAATTAATCACGTGTTTAGTAACTATAGGAACTGTGCAGCTGATTCCCTTACTATTCAAAAAAGCATTCAAGATGGAGAAAAGACTAGACTATATTTATTTTCAATGAACTATATTCTACTCATAATAGTGGTAACTTACATTGTTTTCCAGAAAAATGGAAATTCCCTTTTTTCCCTTTTTCCCTTTTTTTCATATAAAAATCCCTTTTATAATTTTTAAAGTTGAAAATTCCCTACAAAGGGAGAAATTCCCTACAAGTGGAAGCACTGCTGGAAACCTCATCGCATTTGCCGATTTTTCCCCCTTTTGAGTGACGCTCTTGACGAAAGAGGTATCCGGTAAGCATTTTCTTAAGAGATGACGAACCGCGGCACCCTAATTTAGGCATTTGAAGACTTTTCTGACGCCTTTTGAAATGAGCCAAATTTAGTCTCAGGCTGCGTGACTCGCGGCCGCGTGATTTCGATTCATTGATTTATTTTTCAAAAGGGTTTCAGTTTCGAAGAAAATGTTTTCGATGGGGAAGGCGGCCTCTCTTTTATTTCTAGAAATCATATTTCGGCATATTTCGCCTCTATAAAAGTCCATTACTAACGCTCACACGTCAACAGGAAATATTTCTCGTCTATATAGAAGTAGACCTCTTTTCGTTTGGCCAATAAAATCGTATCACTCATCGAAACATTGAATTTTTTTCCATTTATAGTGAAACTAACTTAACTGCAAATTTTACCAATTTGGCCAGTTACCTTAGCGCAGTTCGTCTTAATCTAAACCGCAGTTGGTAAATGCAAATCCGCTCATCAAGATATTCCGCGTAGCGTCTTGTATCGATCGTGAATGACCCCTTTACTCGCTCCGATAATCAATGTTTGATGAGTCTCTGGGAATTTAAATCCATCAATTAACGGCGGGATAGGTAAAACCCCATTAACAGGTGTTCGAATGATTTCAAATTGAGCGGCTCTCCGTTTCTGAGCCGCGTATTCCGGCATACCATTCTTTTCTAGGCTACCAGGAAATAGTCGTACAAACGTGTGTTCGGAATAAATATCGTTGTATATATGTATGTATATTGGTTTCCCGCGAGAACTAGAATTTGATTACCGACTAGAGCCGCTTTTGTTGCGAGGTCGTGTTTGGGAATTGCGAGGAAATCCCTTTGTTGATCTTGAATCCACTTTTGTTGCCAGTGAAGCCGTTTTCCCGCCACACGTACCATCGTGTGATTCGTATGTGTTTTTCGCGTCTGACGCGTCATTTGCGGGGTTCTACTTTGATCTTCGCGGTTCTGCCGGATTAAATATTTATGTATTCGAGCGCGCTAGAACTCCGTTTAGTCGAGTGCGTCATTTCGACTCGCGGCGTTGTATTGTAGACGCGATATTGCTTCAAACATTCTCAATTGAAACATTTCGCGAACCAATTCCTCGGAGATTGGTACGCGGTTCAATTACAATATAAAGCTACCTCTTTGGAGAATTTTCACTTGAAATATCCCCGGTATGTAGAGCTTAAGCGTAACAATTAATAATGATATTAATTAATTCGTACACGAAAAGTGCGATAGGCAAAAACGAGTTAAAATGAGACGCGAAACAACGTTTTAAAATTCACAATCACATTTATTTTAAAATCAGAAGTTTCGGTATGCCTTTTTTTTTCAATTGTAAAAAGCATGGGTGACGTGACGTGTTATTTACGTTATACTTCGCTTCACTGAAAAATGAAACAAACCAACTCACGAAAAGAATACACCGTTTTTCATAAAATAATATTTTCGTAGTTTGGTTTACAAATTTTTACTTAATTTTGGATTAAGAGGACCCCTAAGTAGAACGTTAGGGGGTACCTTTCATTAAATTTTCTACGTCCCTTCTATAACTTAAGTAGGCTTTAAAACCCTTGTTTGACCTGTCCATCGCTAGCACCTTCATAACGAAAATAATATCTTTTAACAGCAATAAAAAGCCCGTTCTGAACCCTTTTTTTGTATATAGCTTCTTTTAAAGCGTATCTTCAACCTAAAACGACAAAAGAAATAGCTTCTCCTATAATATTTCATAACAAATCAAGTATACTTGAAAATTACCATATGGTAGTGACAGAGATAAAATATAATATTTTAGGCAAAATTACAATTATTACAGTTACCTCGAATTAAATGCTAACTTGACTAATTTAAATAATTAATTTAAAGGAAAAAACTTTGCTTATATAATTTTTAATATACGTAGTGGAATTATATATGCAAATTTATCGAAGTTTTTTCCTTTCAATTCATAAATGGCAACCAGCATATAGACCGCGACACTAAAACTTTCCTTCAACTTTGACTAATTTAAATTAAATTTTCCCCGTTCATAAAAGTCAATTGATTCTATCGCGCTTATTTTAATTTTAAGCGAAGTGGGCGTTTATCCTCTGGCTATAGAGAAAAAAACTCGCTAATTCGATAAAAAAAGGAGAAATTCAGTGGAAAAATTGTTAGTCGTCTGAAAGGCCGGCGGTTATTAACGGGTCTCTGCAAAATTTCGATAGATACATTCGCGACTACGTCAACAATTTTATTAACCGCGTCGCCATTCGCTCTTCGAGTTTAGACTCTTTCTTTTTCGTCGATATTTTTTTTTATTCAACGTTTTTGAAAAAGCGAATATAGCGGCCGCATCCTATAAAAAGGAAATCTGAAAAATCGACGTCTTTATGTACTGTAGCCTGGTTCAGATCTACTTAATTGCTAAATTCGCTATATGCCCAAACAGAAAGTAAACTGTACCGGCGGAACTGTAAAGCGGCCCAAAGTGTAGGCGTCATCTTTTTCGGCGGGCGAAAACCAGCTTCGTAAGAAAAAGAAATGAGAAGAAGATGGAAAGAAAATAAAAGTGGAATGAAAAACCCTTTTATCTCACTATCTCTCTTTCACTCTTTGTAATATGGCGAACACAACGCTCTTCGATGACCAGAAACGAGAAGAGCACGACGTCGCTGAAGAGCGTTACGTATAGAGAAGCTTAAAGGGCCACACCTCTGTTTGAATTTGACCCGTTTCACGCCCTAGTTTCCGGAATAGGATATTGGTCGTTTTTGCTACCAAGTGCTAAATTCGGACCGAATTTTTCAAACGGCGGTATGGTCCTTTAAACTCACAAATTTTGTCTTTGTTTTTTAAACTTGCGGGTTGCGTCCTACACTGTAAGAATTATGGTTGTTGTATTCCAGGTTGACCACAGAATATTTTAAAATCCTTTAAAAGGCCGCACCAGCGTTTGAATTTGACCCGTTTCACGCGCTTGTTTCCAGAATAGGATATTGATCGTATTTGCTACCACGTGCTTAATTCGGGGCGAACTTTTCAAACGCCTTAGAGTGGCATGCTTTGTTTCTCTCGAAAACCGAATGCCAGTCGCTCTATTAATACATCTATATAAAATTAAATATTAAATACAAGTAATATTTATTGTAATAAAGATACTTAGGTTTCAAATATTTTATGTTTTACTAATAATCAGCTAGTCTAAAACCCAAGGCACCAACCAAGTCATCTAGCGACTTATAATGCCTTTATACAGGTGGCCGGGTTGCAACGCGTAGGAGGGTAGTGGCCAGTCCTTCATGCCACGCGAGCCAACAGCTCCCTGCACTAACTATTACCGTTAACCTCGACAAGTTTTTATGGAAAGGGGAAGCTCAAGACCTCTGGGGGAAACTCCTTTAACCAGTGAAGAGAGAACTTGCAAACTCAACGCGGAAGGAGTTGTTCCGAGTTTTCACCCAGTGCCACAAGTTCTCTTTTAATACAGTATGTTTCCATCTATTTAATATTAAATATTTAAAATTAAATAGATTTTTCGAAATTCCGATATTCCCTTTCGCCCAGTATATGTTTGTTGAAAGAGTGATATTTTTATTTCTGACTTTGCTTTCTCGCCATTTCTTTTCGTCGACTCGTAAAATTTGATTTTGGGCTTTCAAGGAATGTCCGTGCTCGCTCAACCGATTTTGCTCTAATTTTCGAAATAAACTCGCTGACTGACGTGTTTTATTGATATAATATTCTTTTTAGGCCTAACGCGAATGCTTCTTTATAGGCAAATTAGGTTATGGAAAATTTATACATTTCAAAAGCATTAGGAATTTTTTTTAAATTTTAAATGTCTTTTCGTGGGGTTTGAAAGTTCCGCGAATTGGCCTCGGTGCAAAGTAAAAAGTAAATTTTTTTATGGCAACACGTCAGAGTGAAACAATTATAACGGCAAAAATGCAAATAAATGTCATTCTTCTTTGATGTGACACTGAGACAACAAATTTTTTAATTCGTTTTCGTTACGAGTAATCATATAAAAATGAGCTTAAAATCTTCGCGTTGAAAAACGTCGCGAGAGTGGCTAGTAAAAAAAGCAATTACTCTCGAGCCAACAAGTCCCGAGTTTGCTTTTGTCGCCGAACAGAAAGAAAGCGGAGACGTTTTCCGATTTCGAATCCAACGCGAGCCTCTCCGAAAGTGAAGACGACGCTGCTTAATTCCGAGCGTAAAAAGAGGACAAACAGACGGACTCGGAACTCTTTTCTCTCGCCGCACTCGGCTCCTCAGGATCAAAAGAGGACCCAAGTTTCGGAGGTCTGTCCCGTATTCTTTTTGGCTTCCGCCGTAAACCAATTCAGCTCATTACCAATTCCTCCGAATCCTAGCCTCGCCGGAAAAGTAACGCGCTCTTTTTAACTTCGTTACTCAGTTTTTACGTACTCAGTTCCTTCTCTTTTTCTTAGGCAAATGCCGCGACGGCTAATGCGATTTTGTTTTAGTCTGTCCTTTTTCGGAATGTCTTTGACGGGTCCTACGCGCTATGAAAGTTTCGACTCGGAGTAGATCCACCCCCTCAGTTTCGAAATGAAGCTCAAACAACTAACTTTTAACTTTTGAACAGCTAACCTCATTATTCAAAGCGAAGGTTTCGATAGATTACATTCTGTTTCGAAGTTGGTGAAAGAAATTGGATATTTTATAGTTAATTTCATCATAAGTAACGTAATATCGATAAGTACGACAGCTAGCGTAAATTACCACCGAACGGATTTTCAGAGTTATTACGCAATCATGGTTTAGTTCGGCGCAGAGAGGACCTCGTGTCTAAATATGTCCAAGGTGAAATACACTAATACCAAGAACGGTAAAATATTACTCAGTTTGGTTGAGAATTCAAGTTGGACAGTGTCAATGTGGGAAAAAACGATCGGCCAGAAAATTAGTGTTTTAACAATAGGAAAAGTAATATTTATTCAAGTAACGATAATTAGGTTTCATTTACTTAATGTTTTACTAGTAATAATCACCAAGGAACCACCTTAGGCTCAAGTCATCGAGCGACTGTTAATGCCTTTAAACCGGTGGCGTACAAGCCCTTCATCCCACGCGAGCCAACAGCTCCCTACACTCACTATTACCGTTAACCTCTGCAATTTTTTACGTAAAGGGGATAACCCTTTAACCAGTCACTGTGGCGATGGAACTTGCAATCTCAACGAAGGAGTAGTTCCGAGTTATCACCCAGTGCAACAAACTGTAATCGAACCCGGGTCTTCTTTCTGCGAGGTGAAAGCGCTAACCACTCCGCCACCCCACTTCGAAACGACTAATAAAACAACGCGACATTAATATTTAATAGTATACTTATTCAAAGTACTTTGAACTCAAACAAGTTTAAGATTAACTACATTCTTCCTGGATTCAAATAAATATATCCAAACTATAAACCGCGAGTATCGGATAACGAGATTTAAAATATTATATATAGATATATTGTTTTAAGCCAAAGTATTAGAATTTTATATAAGCAAATAAAATAGTTGGATCTCTTTGTTTCCAACAAAGTTTTTTTTTATTCACTCGTATTTCTTCGCGAGATTTTACAGAACCAACCCGCCAAATTGTATTTCGTTGAAAATCCTATCAGAACTAAAGAAAACTGATTTTCTTTAAAAAGAGAGAGTCCGAGAGTGGTCCAAATGCAGCGCGCCAGCGATGGGATTATACACGAACCGAAAAAGAGCGCGCTTTCAGAAAGAAAAAGCGTATTATTTAGTCGCGCTGGCTCTGACTAGAACGGCTTTCGGCATTTTCATCCAAAAAAAAACACAAATGAAAAAACTGAATAAAAATGAAAGAAGAATGGCAACCAAAAGAAAATATCCTTGTGTAAATCATAGAAGCTAACGTGACTTTGGGGAAACGAACGAACTCGGGTCGTCTTTAGTTTTTATCGTATTGCATCTTAAACGAAATATCTGAAGGGGGAATTCCGCTCATTCTTTTTCGGGAGGAATAGAAAAATGAAATTCCTATTTGCCAACGTGGGCTCCTCTCTCTCTCTCTTTTGAAACGATTAAATTAATATTTCCAGAGGGTTCAACTCTTTTATTATTCCAAGGATCTAGAAAAAGTTGAGAAAAAAAACGTGATGTAGTTAGAAATGGAAATCGTTCTTTGAGGTCTCATTTGCCCTCAGTTTTCTATTAACATTTCTCTTTGAAACGAACAATACTCTGTATTTTTATTAGTTAAACGGGAACTGTCAATACGCGTCGACCTTTAAAATGTTAAATCTTTTAAGTTGTACAAAAATTTCATTCAAATCGGAAATTTTCCCACAATGTTACGACAGACTAACAAACTACAATACGCTCGATACGGTCGCTTCGCTTCAAAAATATCCACGGCCGTGTTTTGACCTAAGCCTAATAGGCAATTGCCTAGTGCCCGTATGTTAAGTTTATTTTCAGTTCCGTATGCCCAAACAAACTACGCTTCAATAAGCAGAGTATATTTAAACAGAGTACGGAAAATACTTTAACATATACGAATGTTCAAGACCTAACATTTTTTAAATTAATTTACTGATGGGTACATTGTGTTATCTTGAAATCCATTTCGGTAATGAGCTGTATACGAAAGAGATATTGTAACAGTTAGAAATCATAAAGTAAATTGTTCAAACAATTCCATACATTAATTGTTCAAACAATTCCATACATTAATTGTTCAAACAATTCCATACATTAATTGTTCAAACAATTCCATAAATAAATTGTTCAAACAATTCCATAAATAAATTGTTGAAATAATTCCATAAATTAATTGTTGAAACAATTCCATAAAGTAAATTGTTGAAACAATTCCATAAATTAATTGTTGAAACAATTCCATAAATTAATTGTTGAAACAATTCTATAAATTAATTGTTGAAATAATTCCATAAATTAATTGTTGAAACAATTCCATAAATAAATTGTTCAAACAATTCCATAAATAAATTGTTCAAACAATTCCATAAATAAATTGTTCAAACAATTCCATAAATAAATTGTTCAAACAATTCCATAAATAAATTGTTCAAACAATTCCATAAATTAATTGAACAATTTGTCGAAATGAAAGTTAAAATTAAAATAAAGTAATTTTTAAGTTTAAAAACGTCAAATATTAAAATTATTTTGACTTTTCATATAGTAACAGATTAAAATTGTTGATAATATTTCAACAAAATTTCTATTAAAGTTGACGTATTATCACTATCATTTAATCGGGGGAAAATGAGTATATGGTCCTGGTTTAGAAGACCTTGCCTATGGCCCGGAAATCCGATAACACGGCCCTGAAAATATCCAGTTCGTATTTGTATTTCCTACTTACTTGTTAGTATATATCCAGATCCATTATCACGTATTACAAAGGGCTACTCTTTACTAAGTAGTAGCTCTTAATTTTGAGGAACTAAGCAAGGATCGTAAGATGATGCAAAGATCTTAATTAGAAATTAAGCAAAATACTATTTTATACTTAATAAAACTAATTTACTAATTATGTACTTTATTCATGAAAAAAATATTTTTTCCAATTAATATTTTATTACATTAATATATTAAAAGTTGACTATTTCACCAAACTACTAAAAAACAATTATTTTTAATAACAAATTTCATAATTTTAAGAAACTACAAAGTTGGAAATTTTATAAATTACCCTTTTTGTAAATTCCTAAACTATTTTACTCAATTGCTTCTAAATTTCGAAATTCTTTGCTGTATATTATTACTAAATTTCAATATTTTAATAATTTACTAAACTACTAATTTATTTGTTTACTAACTAATAATTTAAGCAATATAGAATATTAAAATAATAAAATTGTTTTTAAGTAGCGGTGAAGGATCTTTTTAAAAAACAGGAACCTTCAAACGCTGGAAATGACCTTGGGAGGACACCGTTTGAAAATGAACTATACTGGGGTTTTTTAATTGGTGCGTTTTCTGGTAACCATAGGGATATACCGTAAACATTTATTTGCCTATTTCGCGCAAATACCTATAATTAAAGTTATTCTCTCCGTAGCATATTTTGATGAATTGGAAAAAAAAATATGTATTTTTGACGCGTTTTGAATATTTATAGGCCTAGGTATGGTTTGGGTATTATGTTGGAAAGAATATTGAAAATTTAATTAGGAACGATGAGCTTAATGGATCGGGAAAACAAATTTTCTTTTAACTTGAACCTTTCCATTACCTTCGGACCGAGTTTAATTGGTTTGCGTAAACTAAACCACTTTAGCCGAACATGTCGATGCAGCCTAATGTATTTCGAAAAAGGGAGTACGTCTCCCATTTGCATCTCCCTTTTAACGTTCGGTAAACACGTGAGACTCTCTAAGCGTTACGTTCCCTTCCGAGATTACCACGAATTATTCGCTTTTCCGCATAAACGCTTTAGAGTTTTTGAATATTTTATTACGATACGAGTACAATATTCATTTCCATATATTGACTTTTCTAGATTATATTAATTTAATTATCTATGTAATTAGATTGTTGTTTTCATTTTAAAAGAACAATGTCGTTTGTAGACTGAAATTAAATTATCCGCACTCGTAACTTCCGATTATATAATTTCCAGTAATTATATCATTTCTGGTGTTTATATAAATGGCTAAATATGGTAAGATTAAAAATTCATCTCGGACGGACCCCCATTTTTTCCTCCCAGATTTAACTACGGTATAAAATAAAAATGACGAATGGAAATCTCTCTTTATTCCAAGCAATTTAAGACACGGCGAAATGCGTTTTAAAATGTTTACCTAATATTCTCGAGCAAACACGCTCTACCGTGTTCGCTTGAATAATAATATTATGTCGCGTTATTTACGAGAACGGCGGCACTTGTTATCGTAAAGAAGGCTCCATGAGCTCCAAAAAAGAGTTTTACGACGCTCCTCGACAAAAGGCTGGCGGGAAACGTCGCGTTTAGACGGACGTCATAATAGCGCGAAGTACACGCGTCTAATCTCCTTTAGACAACGCGTGTTCGGAATGGGTAGACGGATTTAAAAGCGCAGCGACCGTCGCGTTGTGTTTTTCGCGTCTGTCCACCCAAAGGACGAAAAATTCTCGGAAAGACGCGTCGGGTTTTTGAATAGCTAAACGGTCTTGACCTACTAACGTCGTCTTTTCCCTATTCATGGAAAATGGACATTAAAACCTGTAGAGCGCGTATGCTCGCCGAAAATCGATGGTATAAGGGAATCGATTGATCGATTCAGATTTTTTTTTATACTAACTGTCGATGGAAAGCGGGGAAGGTTAGAAATCGTCAGCCTCTAAAGCGACTGCACGGCTACATAAAAAAGAGATTCGTAGCCGAGCCTCCGCCCACTCCCCCTCATATGAAGACAAAATAAGAGTTTGAGATTGAAAAATCGAAGCGCGTGAATTCCGATTAAGCCGGCGCGCGATCTGCGTGGCGAAAAAGCGCTTTTGAGGCTACTACGCTTGGCGGATAAATGATGCCGTTGCAAAGGGCAGAAAATGACGGACTCAACTAGAAATCGACACGCGGTAGCGTTACAATGAGGAGACGCCCGGTTATCTATTTTCGGTGACTGATTTGATTTTGAGATAGCAATCGCCCGTACCATGCCAAATAGGCAATAAATTCATTAGACAGCGTCCTCTATGTAACAGAACCGGCAAACGTGCGGAATTTTCTCCGGCATACCTTTTCAACGTTGCTCTTCTTGGCAACAGCCAAGATTTATTCTTATTCCTCGTACTTTTTCTTTCGCGGCGAGTGCCGCAACGGCAAAAACAGCGGCACTTACAAATTGGCATCCAATAATCGCGTTTTCTTACATTCATATTTCAGAGCGTTTGGAGATAGTTCGAAGCTATTGTCGAATCTAACTCCCGTTTCGTTTGTCAACGTGTTTCCCTTTCAAAAACAAAGTGGAAGCGCGATAGATCGATACGCTTAAAGATCGTTTTTAGCTCTATAAATCGCGGATGATTTTTCTACTTTTTTTCGTAATTAACGTACGCCGCTCAATCTCCGACTTCATTAGCGTGGAATTAAGTGCCCTTTAAACAATTAGTTTTCGCTTTAGGTCTAGTTGGCGTGTTTAAAACGATTTTAGTGTTAAAATAATTGGGTCGGCAGAGAGTTCAAAATGGACATCTCGAATTAATCTTCCGTTCCGCTCGCTATTTATTTATTTTCATTCTGTAGACCGTACCAGTGTGGCCTTGCCCGTTGGCAAGTGGACTCTGAGGGCTTCTACTGTAAATATTAGACTTTATTCAAAAAATAATAGCTTTATACTTCTGGGCCACCAATATTTTTGGTCACAGTCCGCTACTGGCGTGTACGAGTTTAACCCACAGACATAATAAAGAAATAGACCCAAGATTGTACTTAGGCGATGACTAGCAGACAACCGGTAGTTGTTCCGTATTCCTGTGGTACTACTTTTAAGCGACGCCTGTCGATTAGGTGAGAAAATAAAAAATCATCACGTGATCGTGTTTGTAATCTTTTAGGTACTCTGACATGAATATTTCGGCTGTGATAATTTAAAATAAGGTTAATTTTAATTATAATTTGTAAATAAGTCAATTAATTCTTTCGAAACCCTAATAAAAAGCAGCGGATGATCTTTTAATAAAAAAAATTCTAATTGACGAAATGATATTTTGTCAAAGGTTTAAGTAACTCGTGTACTATACAGGTGTTGTGGTTATGGCTTATTATGGGAATATTCTGAGATTCTAGAGTAAATGAAATTTTGATGAAATTGATGATTCTACTAAAGGTAAGTAGCTATTATCCTTGAAATAAAATGAGCTTTGACAATTTAAGTCTGATGGCTTGACCCTTCATTTCTAGATTTTTGACCTTCGCTAATTTGTGGAGTCTGAGCTAGCAATATAAATTAATAACTTTCTTAATCAAACTGAGGCGATGATGTTCGATTCCAACTTCAGCATCAAACATATGTTCGTGCTGGGAAGATGTCCATGCCAACAATATTTCGTAATACAGCAAGTGCTAGTTCTTAGACTACATTTCTTTTATAGAGAGAGGAATATCTCTTCATAACAACTTAACAAAGTTGGCTAAAAAACGAAGGAGATTTCGCTCAAATTATAATAACATAATTAAACCTACACGAAATGATCCTTGGTCAAAATTTAAAGGTGAGAGGTTAGCATCACCGGTTTTTTCTATTTTACTTTCAAGTAGATGTAATTTCTTTACATTAAATAAAAAAAAATATACTATTTTTACTTGTTTTAATTCTATGGAAACAAAACCGGAGTTGGAATGGCTTTTGGCATGAGCCACCTTTTGCCATTTACAATTTGTATATCCCGTTCTAAAAAGTGATCATTACAAATTAAATCATGATTTCAAGGTGTCCAGTTGTCGCGATTTACAGAAATTATAAGAATGAATATTTATATCAATAATATTATAATTTAATCATACTTATGGAATGAAACCTTTTCCGGTATTGTTTTACTTGTTGAAAAGTTATTGCAATGCGTAAAAGCACAAATATTAACCATTTTTACCATTAAAAACAGATTTTCAGTAGAAAACACTTTTACTACTACTTTTTTAATAAACAAACCATTTATTTATAAAACATGTTAGCTAACATAAACGTACTACCCGTGTTTCAAATTCACCGCTCTAGTTTTTGCGTCTGATTTTAAACCCGATAAATATTCTTAAGCGTTAGGTTCTACGTGGCCTAGGCCAAGCGCTCACTGCTCTTCGTAACGTCTACTTACTAATTTCCACAAGCCTTTGCTTCGTAACGGAGACAATGCCTTGTGGAAGGCAGGACGGATACGAAACGGAGAGCCAGTGGGCGCCTAGCCTAAAGCGCCACCAAACTTAAGTGGCGCTTTACACCGTTACACGTAGTACCCCAGGAATACGGAACCACTGCCGGTTGTCTGCTAGTTATCGCTCCCGTATTTTTTTGTCAAATCAAACTCCGCGTAAGGTGTCTATTTCTTTATTATGTCTATGGTTTAACCATAAAAAATTTCAAACTAATCTACTCATTATGCGGTTAAAGATGCATCATAAAAATTAGAATTTTACAGAAAAATATATTTATCCATTCATTAAAATACTTTGTTGAAATGGTACCAGGAAGGTGACCAAAATTACGGTCGAGTTTTTTAAGAATATTTTTAACGCTTGCGCGCAAGTTAATACTTTTATCTATTCGATTACTTTTATACAATCGGAAAAATAATTTTATCTATTCGGAAAACACTTAAATACTTTTATCTATTCCGAAAAATACTTTTATCCATTCCGAAAAATACTTAATACTTTTATCTATTCCGAAAACACTTAATACTTTTATCTATTCCGAAAACACTTAAAACTTTTATCTATTCCGAAAAATACTTTTATCCATTCCGAAAAACACTTATATCCATTCCGAAAAATTCTTTTTTCCATTCCGAAAAATACTTATATCCATTCGGAAAAATACTTTTATCTATTCGGAAAAATACTTTTATCTATTCAGAAAAATACATTTATCCATTGAAATGTGACCACGAGCTCTCCCGTATAGGGAAACCAAATTGGAAGTAAGGGCGAAATATATCCAAGATTACATTAGAGCCTCAAGTAATTCAATTGATTAAAAATGCATATTAGCGAGTCTCGGCGCAAATGAGCCGCGCGACGAAAACTCTTTAAGTCGTCCAAGATTTCGACTTTCGTTTATAGTCACATTCCCGAAATTGTCAACTTGGAAATCGATGTTTATCCGGCGAATGTGTCGCGTATTGTTTCCAGCCAGCCAAGATGGACGCCGTATTGAAGCTGCAATTGGAAAATTGAGCCGCCCACGAAGAACCATTACGCCTTCTCTCCTTTGTACAATTTGGGGCCGAACGCCAGCCAAGATCCCTTTGTTACTCCGGCTTCGATTAGCCGAAGCCGGAGGGAAGGAAAAGGCCACCGTCTTCCAAATTGTTCTCGTAATTAAGTTATGATAAAACGCCATTGTGCCGCCGTCCCTACAATAACTGTAGCTTTTCCGCTTTGAGTAAACGAATGGCATAAACATCTTTTCCCAAAACGAACTGGCCGCGCTCCTTTCTCTCGCTTCTCTCCGTCCAAAATGAAGGATATCAAAGGCTGCCCGCTGACCTTCATTTAACCATCCTAACGAATTTTATTGAAAATATCTCGGACCAGGCTGCTGATCAAAGCTATATAATAAGAAATTTTTTTTCATAAGTGTTTTTGTGAAGAATGTGAACATTCTTCAACGTATAGTTTACAAATATCACTATACTTGAAAGGGGTATTAGCTTCCGCCAATACCCACTCGTGGAGCTACAGTCTAGAACGAAATAGATAATTCCAGTAGCAAGATGTATAGAACTTTATTTTTTTCATTTGGCTTTCGTTCTAGCAAAGTTCCGTAAACATATTGAAGCGATTCCTTCACCGTCGCATTGACGCAACAATTGAGCGTCTAATGGTCTTAATTTCGGAAATAATGGAATCGCGGTATCTTAATATTCCACTCCGTTAACCCGAAGCATTCGTTTAGTTTGACTAAAGAGAATTAAGCGTTGGTTGGTTCGCGGTTATATCTCAATAATTCGCGTTCCTTTGTTAGAAGTTTTGATTCATAACGGTTGGCACATCAAACGCACCGGCGGCCCATGCACTACGCGGCCAGAGGCGCCCCAACAAAGCGAATTTCCCCAAAAATTAATTATCTTTCTTCCCACGAAAAGTTTTATATACGAGTGTGAGTCGGGGGGGGGGGGCTCTTTTCTTTTTGGGGCTCCTTCGGCCGTTCATCACGCTCTCCCCGCTATTCCAAACTCCCAAAATCTTTGTTCGTTTATTTAAGGGACCTCCCAACTGTACCATTTCACTTCTCCTCCGAAGCCTGATCAACTAAATTTTAGGACGCTATTTCCGTGACTAACAAGAAAGGTTTATAGTCGTTTTAAAGTTTTGTTTCTTCTTTCAGTGATCACGACCCGTTTTCATTTGTATTAAGCACGAAGTCCGCACCCTCGTTAGAACAGCGGAAACTGTAGTTGTTGGATCGGAAATTATTCAACTGTTAAGAAGCAAAATGTTTATTTCCCATCGGGTGCCGAGCTACTGAATTTTCTATGAATGTTATTTTGTTAATAATAATTTTGGACTTAACAGTTCTCGGGTTTCCACAGTCTGGAAAATTGACCTCGTGCAAAATTTTACTAAAATGTAGCACTCAATATAATAATAATAAGAATCAGCACGACCTTAGGCCCAAGTCAACTTGCGGTTTTAACGCCTTTAATTAAGGTTGCCGGGTTATACCGCGTATGAGGGTGGTGCCACGCGAGCCAACTGCTCCCTTACACCTAGGAGCAACAAACACAAGGAGAACGCAGCTAGCCTTTAAACACGCTAACGAAGGGTTGTGTACGAATTTCATTGGATGAGCGTCACGAGCCTTTACGCTGAACGTTTTACGGGTGGAGGGGAAGACAATTTCCGAATTTTTCCCCTCCGACGGCAGCAAGCGCTAAAGCGTCTAGCCAATGAAAAATGTACGCAAGAAAATCCACGACTTTTGACGGGTTGCGTTCTCCTTGTGTGGGGTGTTGGGTTTGTTGCTCCTAGCTTACACTAACTATTACAGCTAACCCGAGCAAGTTTTTATGGAAAGGGGAAACTGAAGAATCCGGATCAAAACCCCTTTTACCAATGGTGAGAGAACTCCGAGTTGATTCGAGTTTTCACCCAATGAACCAATTAGCTATTACCAATTTGAAAATAAGGCGTTGCGTGTACATATCGTTGTTTAGCTAATACCAGAAGTTTATAATACACGTTTTCATTGTAACGTCCTTTCGAGGGAATTGTGACTCGCGGACGCGCGCACTTTGAAGAAACCGCGGAAAAGGCGAAACAATATTGCGTCGATAACGGTGCACATGTATTTTCCTTTTTCCTGGTTCGTGCGCGATGAACAATTGAAAGGAAAGAGTTATAAAAATCCTTTATTATACGAGTACATGCCCACAAGCGATTCTCCAAAAGTTCATCAAAGTATAACCCGTTGAATATCGTTGAGAGGCGTTGTTAGGCGTCCAGGACGGGCGGAGTACGATAGATGACATTGTTGAGCTTTCTAAAGGCGATCTTCATCCGCCCCCTCGGTCTCCATCAGGCCCGGAGGGAACCGGGAGAGAGACTTAGTTTCGCTGTGAGCGATTAGTTTAATACCCCCGGACGTATAGACGTGTGATTATGTTGGTGTCATATCTGTAACGGAGATCTAGTTATATAATCGATAAGTCTCTCTCTTAATTAAATCTTCGTCATGTCTTTCGCGAATCTGGCTCGCGGGTCCGCGTATACGAAATGACGCGATTTTAACGCTCGCTTCGTTATACGTTGCGTTTCACCAACTCGTTTACGTAACGTTTTGTAAACGCGAGGAGGTTTAGAAAGCAATTTTGTCGCTGGCAGGTACAGCTTTATCTTCGGACATAATTGGGCTTTCAAGAAATTTCGAGCTAAGGGAGCCTAAACCGGGGATGAGAGCGTACACGCCGGCTTTTCTCTCGCTCCCAGATTTTGGAGAAACCGTGCCAAATATAAAGAGCTTTTCGTATCAGGCTGTCTTATTATTCTGGCGGCCTTAGTCTTAGTCCACGGCCCGCGACTTACGCCCACCTTAGACACCCTCTTCGCCCACGTTCCGCGTGGTCCCTCTTTAGCCAAAATTCCGACAATAGTTTCTCAAAACAAGCCTTCTCGAGGCTCGACGCTGAGAAGGCACTCTTTCGTTTTTATATACGCGCAGAAAGAGTGGCCGTTAAGACGCGTAAATCCAAATTAGGCGCTTTAATTTTGCGAAGGAGTCAGTCTCGCGACTTATTTATCAGAAGTGCCTATCGAGGTTTCGAGGGCCGCTTTTCCGGGAAAGACAATTCTCCCCCTCTCGAAATCTCGACGCGACTGGCCTAAGTTACGCGACACTCGAAGCAACACGGTGGAGGTGTCAAAAGTGAGCTCGTAACGAGGAATTGATTAAAATTTAAATCTCGGGAATCGCGCTCAATTTTATTTTCAGTTGCTAATATCATTTCTCAAATTCGTTAGGAAAATATTCTTGACGCGTATTTCGCTTTCCTTCACTTTGCTTGACGCGCAGTTCGCGTTCATTGACCCGCGGAAACCCCGAAAATATATATACTATATTTCATATATATTTAAAACATAATATTTTTGGTATTTCGAATGCCGAATGAAAAAATTCGAAGTATACTTTTAAACGCGCAGAAAAATACTTTTTTGCACGCAGAAAAATACTTTTATCCATTCCGAAAAATACTTTTATCGATTCTAAAAAATACTTTTATGCATTCCGAAAAATTCTTTTATCCATTCCGAAAAATACTTTTATCCATTCAAAAAAATTATTTTATCCATTCTAAAAAATAAAGTTATCCATTCTGAAAAATAAAGTTATCCATTCTGAAAAAGACTTTTATCCATTCTGAAAAATACTTTTAAACATTCTGAAAAAGACTTTTATCCATTCTGAAAAAGACTTTTATCCATTCTGAAAAAGACTTTTATCCATTCTGAAAAAGACTTTTATCCATTCTGAAAAATACTTCTATACATTTTGAAAATACTTTTATACATTCTGTAAATACTTTTATCCATTCAAGAAAAAAACTTTTAAATACCTTTAGAAATTCAGAAAAATAGCTTTAACCATTCCGAAAAATATCTTTAGAAATTCAGAAAAATAGCTTTAGCCATTCCGAAAAATTATCTTAGAAATTCAGAAAAATAGCTTTATCCATTCCGAAAAATACCTTTAGAAATTCAGAAAAATAGCTTTAACCTTTCAGAAAAACTCCCTTAGAAATTCAGAAAAATAGCTTTAACCATTCCGAAAAATTATCTTAGAAATTCAGAAAAATAGCTTTATCCATTCCGAAAAATACCTTTAGAAATTCAGAAAAATAGCTTTAACCTTTCAGAAAAACTCCCTTAGAAATTCAGAAAAATAGCTTTAACCAATCCGAAAAACTCCCTTAGAAATTCAGAAAATAGCTTTAACCATTCCGAAAAATTCCTTTAGAAATTCAGAAAAATACTTTTATCATTCTGAAAAGTATTTTTATCCATTTCGAATGGCCAATAAAAAAATTTATGTTAAGTTTATGAACTCTAGTTTGAATAATTTAGATAAACTCTTAAGCTTTTTAAAAAAAAATCCGATAATTACTTGAGAAAGTTAAAATTTAAATATATTATTTCAATTTTCATCCGCGGAAGCAAAGTTTTTTTTGCTAATTGAAATCTATTTTTAATAATGTAGAAATTAACCATCAGGCTCGAATTGCTAAAGCGTCATTAGAAATGCGATGGTTTTCGGCGCGCGCAGGCGTCTTTCCTGAATAACGTACTGAATATTTAACGACATTTTGCCTCTACACTCTGGTACCCTCTTAAGACCAGCATCAGATGACCTGGTTTATTTTAAGCCTAGAATTTATACATTTACAGTTACGAGCCCCGGTTTAAATATGAACTCGTGTTTACTGAACCACGTTTAACCGCGTTCTGTAGAGGGTACGTACCCTCTAGTGCAATTGTAGAGAAACAGCAAATTGATTTTTAACCGGTTCAAAACGTAGATGACCCTTTCGCCTTATATCATTTATTTACGTCCTCGATGTGAACAAGGCCAAATATCCGGAAGCGATATCCGTATTTGATGGCGAATTGCTTTCAGCATAACGGCTTTCCATTTTCACTTATCATTTAAATTCTACGTTACCCGCTAAATTTCGAAGTTGTTCGTATCAACCACACCATTTTATTTCACCATTGTTTACTGAGAATTTTAGTTCGACATTATTTAAGAAGTTCGAAGTTCTCGGTTCATCTCTTTCATGTTTCATAAAAGCAACAACGTTTTTATTTCTATTTAGGAAAAATTACTATGAAATCTATGTTGGCACCATGGTCTAGTTTTCTCCAAACAAACGTCATCCCAGCGTGTTTTAATAACGTCTATTTCTAATTTGAATTAAATACATTCTTATGAAACATTATTACTTTCATGCATACATTTCTGAGTCGGCTACGAAACACTTCGCTTTGATTATTACGGGACACAACTTTTAATTAAGACCACATTTAGGTAAATTTCATCAAGTTTGGGTAAATTGGAAATTTTTGGGGTCAAATTGTAAGAATTTTTGGGCAAAATAAGGAAAAAATCTTATTTTTGTTTTAAGTGGCCAAAAACATTTTTGGTTGCCATGGTGTTCGGTTGTACACATCGTAATTTTGTATAGTACATGTACCTATATTCGTTTTCAAATGTTTATATAGCGCACGCGCGCGTGAAAGTTAGTTTTTGGTTGCTGTTAAAAAAGGTGTTATTTTTTGCGCGTGTAAAAATAAATTAACGGCCAGTTCTGTTTTGAAATAAGAGGAAAAAGGTTTACGGGTTTTTATGTCGGAAAAGTTCGCGTCTTTTATTTCGCTGCGCACGACATTTTTTGGTCCGTCGAGCCGGATACATTCGTCAACTTGATTATGTTCCTCAACTAATCATCGAATCGGCTATCTTTCCGTGAGAGACAGTGAAAATTAGCGTGGATTCTCCGTTGAAAACCGTTTAAACCATCGATCATATCCCGATCGTAAACGAATCAACATAAGTCATCATGGATGTTCTGGTGAGGAGAAGAGCAGCTATCAAGGGACAGATCACCAGGATTGAAAATGCGGTGGGTCAAACAGCAACGAATCTATCTGACGTCGCCTTGAAGCTGTATGTAGACAAGGTGGAAAAACTTTCGAAAGACTTGGATGAGGTTCAAGATGCCGTAGTTGCAAATGTCGATCCCGACGACGACGATTTCGCGGATCACGAAGATGAATACAACCCCCTAATCGCTTGACTCGAAGATCTGACAATCCTACTCGTCACTGAATCGAATGAAAGAGCAGCAAACATTCCAGTGAGACAAGTCAGACCAGCTAGTGATGTACGTTTACCGAAGCTGGAACTTCCATCATTCAGCGGTGGTTACGTCGATTGGCTTCCATTTCATGATCTCTTCACGGCCACCGTACACAACAACGAATCGCTCACCGGAGCTCAGAAGTTTCAGTATTTGAAGTCATCATTACGAAACGAAGCAGCGCTCCTAGTTCAATCTATTCCGGTAACTGACGCTAATTATCTGGAAGCTTGGGATATCTTAAACAATCGGTTCAACAATACCCGGGAAATCATCGATGCACACGTAAAACGTCTCTTCAGTCAAACTAATGTCATCCAAGAATCTTCATCCGCTTTACGAACGCTCATCGATACCACCGCCGAATGCATAAGGGCGCTCAAGGTTCTCAAAGAACCAGTACAACATTGGGACTCCATACTACTTCATCTTGTAAAGGAAAAACTGGATTCAGAATCTCGCCGACAATGGGAACTTTCCCTGAGGGGGACCGAAAGACCAACTTTCGAGGATCTCGTTACATTTCTTGAACAACGGGCCAGAGCCTTAGCAGCAGCTCCGCCTACAACTACTGCAATCAAGTCGAAGCCTCCATTACATCAGAGACCGAGTACAAAGGCTCATCATGGTGCTCTGAGCGAGACGTGTCACTTTTGCAACGAAATACACTCTGTATACAAATGTACCAATTTTCTGAATGCATCTTCGGACGAGCGTTGGAACATGGTCAAGAGGAGTGCCATGTGTTTCAATTGCTTACGAACCGGTCATCAAAGCAATGACTGCAAATCTGGTCATTGTAGGAAATGCAACGCACGACATAACACACTTCTACATCAAGAGAAGGAATTAACGAAGACGAAGGCAACCTCCGGTGTAGTTTCATGCCCATCTCGTGAAATAATTGGATCAACCCAAGTTATCTTGGCAACCGCAATGGTCCAAGTCAAGGGACTTGACGAGCAACTTTATCCAGCCCGAGCGCTTCTGGACTCGGGTTCTCAAGCCAGTTTCATCACGGAACAATTCACGAGGAAACTAAGATTAAAGCGAACACGTTTCAACGTCTCGGTTGACGGAATTGGAGCAACCGGAATGAACACCTCTCAAGGCAGTGTCATGGTGAATATTCAGTCAAATATCATTAACACGTCGGAGGTCATCGTCGAGGCAATCGTCCTGAAAAAGGTCACGGATTATTTACCTAACAGTCCGTTCGATCCTGGAAATTGTCTACACTTGAAAGGCTTAACACTTGCTGATCCAACTTTTCATAGCCCTGGACAAGTGGATATTTTACTAGGTGCTGACGTGTATCTAGAGCTCTTACAAGATGGCATTTGCAAGGGGAAAGAAGGTCTTCCAGGTGCCTTTAATACTCTTTTCGGATGGGCAGTTTCCGGTCCATTGCTGATGGCCGGAAGAAGTTCGAAAATAAAGGTCCACCATTGTACATTAGAAGCAGATTTGAAACATCTTTGGGAGCTAGAAGACATCCAGCCTCGAGGAATACTATCTCCAACAGAAATTCAATGTGAAAAGAACTTTGAAGAATCACATACACGTGACTCTACAGGAAGATTCACTGTACGATTACCAAAGATAAACGATGCACCAAAACTTGGAGATTCTAAACAAATGGCAATCCGTCGATTCTCTCACTTAGAACGACGTCTACGTGTTAACCCGAATCTCTATGAGGAGTACCGCAAGTTCATGGGGGAATACATTGCCCTTGGACATATGGAACTCATTCCCTCGAATGAAATAAAAATCGAAACCAATCCATCTTACTACGTGCCTCATCATGCGGTATTCAAAGAAGACAGTACCACCACGAGAGTTCGTGTGGTGTTCGACGCCTCTGCCAAATCTACAACTGGAGTTTCCCTAAACGATCATCTGCTAGTGGGGCCAAAACTTCAAGATGATTTGGTCAATCTCCTTATTCGCTTTCGTCAACATCGCATTGTAATGAAAGCAGACCTTGCCAAAATGTTTCGTCAAATTAGAGTACATCCAGACGACTCCGATCTTCAAAGAATTGTTTGGCGAAACAACTCACACGAACCCTTGCTCGAATACCGTTTGCTAACGGTTACATATGGAACCGCATCAGCGCCATACCTAGCAACTAAAGTCTTGAAGCAACTCGGCCATGACGTGAAAGAGACACTTCCGTTGGCATCTTCGGCTTTACAAAATGACTTCTACATGGACGATCTAATGACAGGAGACGAAACGATTGAGAACGTTTTAAGACTTCAGTCAGAAATCATTCAAGCTACATCTCAAGCAGGATTTGAAATAAGGAAATGGGCGTCGAATGAAGCTGCATTATTGGATACACTACCAGCCAACATGAAGGATTTACAAAAGCCACTATGCATCGAGAACGACGAATCAGTCAAGACTCTCGGCCTATATTGGACTCCTTCGGCTGATAATTTCTCGTTTATGGTTACTTCTCCAGCGTCAAGAAGTTCAATCACTAAACGTACGATTCTTTCGGATACAGCAAGGATATTCGATCCTCTGGGACTGTTGGCACCAGTAACCGTTCGACCGAAACTGATGTTACAGGAAATGTGGCAGCTAAAATTGAATTGGGATGAGCAACTTCCCCAACCACTTGAAGCTAAATGGAGGTCGTTTCGAACCGATTTACCAGAAATTGAAAACATTACGGTTCAACGGCACATTTCGCAAGCTAATGCTACAGACATTAGCCTGCATGGATTTTGTGACGCATCGGAGAAAGCGTACGCAGCTGCGTATACCTGAAGACGGTGAATAACAACGGACAAATCAAAATACAGCTGATCGCTGCGAAAACAAGAGTCGCTCCGCTCAAACAAATCACACTTCCGAGACTGGAATTATCTGGTGCATTACTTTTGGCTTCTCTGATTCAACTGATCAGGGAGTCATTGAGATTGGATATAGCTGATGTTCATTGCTGGTCGGACTCAACAATCGTCCTAGCTTGGTTGAAAGCTCCACCGCAACGTTGGAAAACGTTCGTAGCCAATCGAGTGTCAGAAATCCACGAGAAACTACCGAGAGCGCAATGGCATCACATTTCAGGAGATAGCAACCCTGCAGATTGCGCTTCTCGAGGAATATCCGCTAGCGAACTGGGAAATCATGGTCTCGGGTGGCATGGACCGCAGTGCCTTATTTTCGCCGCAACAACGCAAGAACTACATGAACTCTCAGAGCCAAATGAATGTTTATCCGAGGAAAGACGAATTATTTCGTTAGTAACACATCATCAAATGGATTTCACGCTCCTTTCCAAATTTTCAGCGCTTAAAAAACTCATTCATATCACCGCCTACATTCTACGTTTTGTCTTCAATTCGCGAAATGCGACAGAATTGAGGATTACTGGACCTTTATCGAAGGAAGAGAACGAAAAGGCGCTATCCCATTGGATTCGGGTCGTCCAAAGCAACAGTTTTAACGAAGAGATAGCTTGCCTTAAACAAAACAAGGAATTACCACGGAAAAGTAAAATCCTTTCGATGCGTCCGTACATCGATCAAGATGGGATTCTTAGAGTTGGTGGCAGACTTTGACACTCCAACTTACCATACGAACAAAGGCATCCGGCACTGTTACCGAGACAGAGCAAATTAACAGAACTTCTAATACAACACGAGCACGAAAAACATTTTCACGGAGGTGCTCAACTACTAACTTCTGTCTTACAGAAACGTTATTGGATCGTCGGTCTTCGTGATGCCATACGTTTCCATATCAGAAGATGTGTTTCATGTGTACGACAGCAGGCAGTCACTGTAAAGCAACTTATGGGCGATTTACCACCAGCGAGAGTAAATCCTGCTCGGCCATTTTTGAAGTGTGGAGTCGACTACGCAGGACCATTTACCCTTAAACTAATGAAGGGACGAAGTCACCTCAGGTTTAAGGGATACATTGCCGTCTTCGCTTGCTTTACCACAAGATCAATTCATCTTGAACTTGTCAGTGACATGACCACCGAAGCATTTCTGGCAGCATTGAAACGCTTTGTTGCTCGACGAGGAAAATGCGCCGACATTTACAGCGACTGTGGAACCAACTTTACAGGAGCCGATCGAGAGATGAAAACATTCATCAAATTCATAGTCTCTACAAACAACAACGATCAAGTGTCACGATGGCTCGCAGACGAAGGAATTAATTGGCACTTCAACCCGCCTGCAGCGCCACATTTTGGAGGCCTCTGGGAAGCCGGGGTGAAGTCCGTCAAGTATCATCTGAAACGAGTTCTTGGCACCATGGTTCTAAACTTTGAAGAAATGCAAACGCTTCTTTGCCAAATCGAAGCTTGCTTAAATTCACGTCCTTTAACGGCGTTAAGCTCGGATCCAAACGACTTCAATGCGTTGACACCTGGACATTTCCTAATCGTAGATGCGCTCACCGCAATACCCGAACCCGATCTCACTTCTGAAAACGTCAACCGCCTGTCACGTTGGCAATTGGGCCAACAAGTACTGCAGCACTTTTGGAACCGTTGGCGAAATGAATTCCTCTCTCGCCTTCAACAACGTCCAAAGTGGACTACACCAAAACCGAATCTACGAGTCGGCGACTTGGTCTTGCTCAAAGATGAAGATTTACCTCCAACCAAGTGGAGAATGGCAAGAATCACTGAACTTCATCCAGGACAAGACAATCAAGTTCGCGTCGTAACTGTCAGAACCTCTGACAAATCACTGAAAAGACCCGTAGTTAAATTATGCCAGTTACCACTAGACTGATTTTAATTGTATTCAAACTGTTTACTAAGGGTTATTTATGTATGCAAATGTAACTTTTCGGACTTTTACTACCTCATTTGAAATTCGTTATTTCAAGGCGGGCGGAATGTTCGGTTGTACACATCGTAATTTTGTATAGTACATGTACCTATATTCGTTTTCAAATGTTTATATAGCGCACGCGCGCGTGAAAGTTAGTTTTTGGTTGCTGTTAAAAAAGGTGTTATTTTTTGCGCGTGTAAAAATAAATTAACGGCCAGTTCGGTTTTGAAATAAGAGGAAAAAGGTTTACCGGTTTTTATGTCGGAAAAGTTCGCGTCTTTTATTTCGCTGCGCACGACACATGGCGAATCGAATGGGTAGTGCAACGTCTCCTTTTGGGAAATTTCATATCTCGTATAGGTCTACAATACGCCCGACTTGGAACAAAATCGGAAATTAATATCTCGGGTACTTTCCTTGTAAGTATATAAAAAAAATCCGAATAAAAATCTGTGATTTCGAGTTAGCCAATGATTTATATAAAAAAATAAATTCTGAATAAAAATCTGTGATTTCGAGTTTTCAAATGATTTATATAAAAAAACAATTCTGAATAAAAATCTGTGATTTCGAGTTTTCAAATGATTTATATAAAAAAAATAAATCCTGAATAAAAATCTGTGATTTCGAGTTTTCAAATGATTTATATAAAAAAAATAAATCCTGAATAAAAATCTGTGATTTCGAGTTTTCAAATGATTTATATAAAAAAAATTCTGAATAAAAATCTGTGATTTCGAGTTTTCAAATGATTTAGATAAAAAAATAAATTCTGAATAAAAATCTGTGATTTCGAGTTTTCAAATGATTTAGATAAAAAAATAAATTCTGAATAAAAATCTGTGATTTCGAGTTTTCAAATGGTTTTAAAATTATTTTAGAGAATTCAATCGTTCAATATGTCATATCCCTCCTCTTTCCACGACAACAACTCGTAGTAGCGAAGTCTGGCCTATTTCGAACTTCGAAATGGCTGGAATGTGGAGATCCAATGAACACACACTCTCTCTCTCTCTCTCCACGAAATCGATGGAATGGAATTATTCTTCGTGAGGAGGGTGGGAGGACACAGTTTTACGAACTTGATAACAGAGTCAGCATTATTTCGATTTTCGGAGTTTGTCCCCAACTGGCCAGGGATTTGACAATCGCTCGCCGTGTCACCTACGAAAGGATCAGAGGAATTCAAACCCAGAATGTCAACTATTTTTTTTTTTGCCTCTTTCTAAAGTCCATCCGCGACAAACAAACTAATTTTATAGCCCTCTCAAGCTGTCATTTTTTATTTAAAATGTCGCGTCAGGAAAAACGTCAACCCTAATTGTCTTTCATTTTATTTTCTACGCTTTTCCTTATAGTAACACTTCGCATTTTACGAGTAAAACTTTTATTTCTTCAAACTTTTCCGAGATAATTCTTTCTAGACATTGCAGCCTCGTCTTAATACGTATATTATTCCCTTTTTTTCTTTGGTACTTAAATATTGTTAGTTTGGCTTATAGCCACTGTGATTTCCGCGTACCTTTATGAAATTG
Source organism: Leiobunum rupestre (assembly GCF_980474605.1). Lineage (NCBI taxonomy): Eukaryota > Metazoa > Arthropoda > Arachnida > Opiliones > Sclerosomatidae > Leiobunum > Leiobunum rupestre. Next base: position 36,289,237 of record NC_143387.1, read on the forward strand.
AAAAAATTCTTAAATTTAATTGTCGTTTAGCTGTAATTTTCATTATAAAGTTTTGGATTTCAATAATCATTCGATATTTCAATATAATATGAGTTGTTGCTAAGCGAAACCTACTATTTTCGAATGTTTGACCGAATCAATTTGGATAAATAATATCAAAATTTCAATGAATAAATCGAGACTTAAATTAATAAATCGAGATTTCTATGATTAAATCGAGATTTCAATGATTAAATCAAGATTTCGATGATTAAATCGAGATTTCAATGATTAAATCAAGATTTCGATGATTAAATCGAGATTTCAATGATTAAATCAAGATTTTAATGATTAAATCGAGATTTGAATGATTAAATCGAGATTTTAATGATTAAATCGAGATTTCTATGATTAAATCGAGATTTTAATGATTAAATCGATATTTTATTGATTAAATATTTTAATGATTCAATCGAGATTTGGTTGGTTAAATCGAGAACTGAATCTCTAAATCGAGATTTGAATAATTAAATCGATACTTGAATGATTAAATTGTGATTGATATGATTAACTTCGAGAAAATAGATTAAATCGAGATTTGAATAATAAAATAGAGATTTGAACAATTAGATCGAGATTTGTTTAATCTAATCGAGATTTGAATAATTTAATTGAGCTTTAAATTATTTAATTGGGATTTGAATTATTTAATCGGGATTTGAATTATTTAATCGGGATTTGAATTATTTAACCGAGATTTGAATATCTAAATGGTTATTTGAATATCTAAATCAAGATTTGAATGATTAAATCGAGATTTGAATGAATAAATCGAGACCTGAATGATTAAATTGTAATTGAAATACTCCGTGAAAAGCTGCTTGAAAACGGGCCACTGGAAAAATCCGCTCCCGGCTCGTGATTTAATCGACATGGAAATGATTTAATCGTGATTGAAATGATTTAATCGTGATTGAAATGATTTAATCGTGATTGAAATGATTTAATCGTGATTGAAATGATTTAATCATGATTGAAATGATTTAATCGTGATTGAAATGATTTAATCTTGAATGAAATGATTTAATCGTGATTGAAATGATTTAATCGTGATTGAAATGATTTAATCGTGATTGAAATGATTTAATCGTGATTGAAATGATTTAATTGTGATTGAAATGATTTAATCTTGAATGAAATGATTTAATCGTGATTGAAATTATTTAATCGTGATTGAAATGATTTAATCGTGATTGAAATGATTTAATCGTGATTGAAATGATTTAATCGTGATTGAAATGATTTAATCGTGATTGAAATGATTTAATCGTGATTGAAATGATTTAATCGTGATTGAAATGATTTAATCGTGATTGAAATGATTTAATCGTGATTGAAATGATTTAATCGTGATTGAAATGATTTAATCGTGATTGAAATGATTTAACCGTGATTTAAATGATTTAATCGTGATTGAAATGATTTAATCGTGATTGAAATGATTTAATCGTGATTGAAATGATTTAATCGTGATTGAAATGATTTAATCGTGATTGAAATGATTAAAACATGATTAACTTTTTAATAATTTAATCATGATTACCAGGAAACTTTAAAGCATAGTAACCTGTCCCTCGAGATTTCCTTGTCTGCTTTGACGAATTTCGTTGGCAGCGCAGTTAAAGGGGTGCAGGGTCGTTTTTACAATAGTACAATATACGGAAATAGTTGTAGAAAAATCCCGTAATTTGATTGATCGGATTGGTATCACGAGGCGCTTAACAGCGTTCGCTAACTGCTCCGATGACTAATAAGTAAATTTGATATTTACATTCGCGCTATTTGGGAATCAGAAGCAGCCCGCGTAAAGTTGTCGAGAATCAGATCGAGCCAACAAGAAGGCAAATATGCCAGGTTGGTGGAAGAATTTCGTTTTCGCACGCATCAAATACTTCGAAAATGTTATTTTTATTTTTGTTCGTTGTCGTCGGCGCGGTTCGACAATGTCCTCCGAGAATAAAAACGCGTTGGCGAAAGGCGAAATGTCATTTTGGAGTGTCGCTGCCTTGACCCCGGTACGGGAACGCGTCGTCCTAGCGGTTGAAATCGATCACAGATTTGAGGCGGCGAAAAAGAAAGTGAATTTGTTATCATTTCACTTTTTCCCGTATTCGAAATATTTCGCGATTGTGATAGGCTAAAATTCCTTCTTTTCGGGCGAGAAAAACGAAGATTTGCGTTGTCACAAAATATTTTCACTCAATAAAAATGACTTATGGCAGAAGGGCCGGGTTGTACCCTCTACGCGGGATCGAGGTTTTATCAGCGTCGAGGAAGACTCTGCTTTTTATCCATTTTGTCTTTCACTTTTCGCTTTCTCCTTCGGAGATATCTCGAAAAAGACTCATTCGTTTCTACGGCTTTTAAATAAGAAACTTCGTTATCAAATTTATCTTCTTCGCAAATTAAGGATCTCGATGACGCCGTGTTTACAAACTATACCCGCACTCGCCTTTTCAGATAATTTTCAAATACTGCCAGCTCTTGTTAGGCGTGTTGCGGTCGATGAAAATCAGGGGTCGAATTGAAGGGAGGGGGGTTTGAAGTACTTGTAACTTGTCAATCTCTCAAAATTGTCAATATTATAAGCTGAATGCGTGTACCTCTACAATTATTGGAAAAACATTTTAGATTATCGAAAAGCTTTTTTGAAACTCTCTTTGTATTTTTTTCGTAGCCGACGGTAAGTTGTCGCCTGCTAAGTAACAAATAAAATTGCGCCACTCGAACCGCAGTTTTCTGAAGCCGAAAATAGTCTTAAAATGTTCCCGGAAATTCGTCATAGCACTGCCAACTTCTATAACGCGCTTCCGCGATCGGGGTTGGCCGTGGTCAAAATATAGGAGGCTCTGCTTCAATAAGCCTAGGTTATAAACGTGTTCTAGTCTACGTTTTTAATTTTTTTTACAATTTTTTAGTCAGAGACTAAACATCTCTATCCCAATAATAATACTAATGTCCGAGTCGTCGTTAAATTAAGTTTAACAAATTAATCTTTTTTTCTATCAAAAAAGTATAAATATTAAAAAAAACATAACTTACCCCAAAATTTTAAATATGACTTTCTTTTTAAAAGTTAAACTTTTGAAGATTTATTTAATGAAGCTGGAAGTCACTGTTCAACGGTAAACTTGAAAGGAATTTTATGACCACGTGACTATTTTTAAAGGTTTCTACCGTTTGATGGCGCTCAAATGTTTTCCGAAATAAATTTTACCAGGAAATATACACTTGGAATGTCTAAGGTTCCATTGGGACGGTGATACGAAAGCGCGTCGAGAAAAAGGCGGGGCTTAACTACGTCAAGTGTAAGACGTAACACGACATTTCAAATTCATTGGCTCGAGGTTTGACGCGAAAAGAATGCGTCATCATGGTAACAAATAGGCGATCTTCAAAAAAGGCTCATAAAACCTAGGGGCAACAAACACAACACCCCACACAAGGAGAATGCAACCCGTCAAAAGTCGTGGATTTTCTTATGTACATTTTTCATTGGCTAGACGCTTTAGCGCCTGCTGCCGTCGGAAGGGAAAATTCGGAAATTGTCTTCCCCCCCGCCCGTAAAACGTTCAGCGTAAAGGCTCGTGACGCTCGTCCAATGAAAATCGTACACAACCCTTCGTTAGCGTGTTTAAAGGCTAGCTGCGTTCTCCTTGTGTTTGTTGCTCATAGCTTAGACATTCCAAGTGTATACCTATATAGTTTCCTGATTTTACCCAGTATACCTTGCAATTTATGCTATCGTCTATTCCTTATAAATTAGGAATATAATATTCCAGTGTTTATGAATAGAGTTGGTTCAAAGGCATCTATAGTCAGAATATTTTGATAGAATTGCCAAAGATAATTCGACGTAATTAATTTAAAATATTAAAAGATCAGCTACTACATGGATTTGCAATACTTGTTTATTTAAAACTCGGTAGCTTTCAGACCGCGGTCCTTCTTCAGCCAAACAGTTTTTACAATAATAACATTTACATACATACAATTGAAAAAAAAAGTAAAGTTTCCCCTGGTGGTGGTGGTTTTTTTTTTGTTTTTTTTTTAAACCTAACACTTCCCCACCCCGTTATGTTTACCGTTCCCATGTCCATATTTAATCTACCCCTATCTTTAATGTATATCGCTTCCTTAAAACATCTTCTATACCAATTATTTTCTTGGCATAACACCTTAGTAGCGTCCCATTGAATTTTGTGTTTCTCCTCGGATTTTATATGTACCGCTAAACCATTTTCTTCATTTCCTTTTTTTACACAGTTTTTATGTTCACTCTTACGTTTTAAATAAACAAGTATTGCAAATCCATGTAGTAGCAGATCTTTTTATATTTTAAATTAATTATATTTTAAACCATGGAACGAAAATTTAATATTTATGATAATTCGACGTCTTCATTAAAATTTAGAGGTCGTGAAGCCTCAACCTCTCCTGTTAATTCGTTTTTTTCGCCTCTTTGCGTTTACGAACTCGCCGCTGAAATTTGGAATGTCGCGTTTTAGCCTTCCATATATTTCGCAGTTTATAATAATCTGTTGATTGAAAGGCAGTGGAATCATTTGGAAAGACGCTCCTTATTAATTCGGCGAAGAGCGGATTCATCTCGTTTCCGGATTAGTCCCCGTTTAATAAAGGGTGTCAATCAAACGTACTATATAATACCCAAACAGTGATATTCATTTCTGACGAAGTTATAGGGCCCGCCTGAGTGGGAATTTCGACGCGTCGATAAGTGCCAGTTCAGTTCTTCATCATCATTTTAATAAGCCGCTTATCTAAATATTGACAGCCCGTACTTCACACGGGAATCAATCGCGTAGACTCGCTTCAAGTTGATGCTGTCCAGTTTTAAAGATTTCCGCTCAAATTGAGCCCAAATTGGGAGTTAGGTAGGCCACGTACAGTGTACCAAAATCCTGCTAATGGCCCAAAGGTAAAACTAAACTACCCCTCGCAGCCTTGTTTTACTTTTGGGCCATTAGCGGGATTTTGTTGAGTCATACTAAATTTCATTCAATTTCTATACACGCTCCCTGTTATCATTTTCTGTAGATTCTTTAGGATTTTAAACGTTATCCAACAGTTTTCGGTTATTTTAAATATTTAGAGCCTCATTGGTAGTTATTATTATTATTATTATTAATGTTATTGTGTAATAAACAAAACTACCATATTTTGCTCATTTGAATAAGCTGCACACACTATCTAAGCTGAGCTTGTAATTAAGGGGTATTTATTAAAACATTTATACAATTGGTCCCGTACTTAAATAGTTTACAAATAACAATAAATTTAAATTCTACTTCATATTACGTATTTGGAGGGTCGCCTTTACGATTTCAAAATGACCACTGCTCTAACGTAAACGACGAAATTAATTTCCGTAGAATGTTTCAAATGGTTTATTGAAATGTTGTTTTTGGTAGAAATGTGGATTTTATATATGGTTTTTGGTCTAAATGTGGATTTTATATGTGGTTTTTGGTAGAAATGTGGATTTTATATGTAGTTTTTGGTAGAAATGTGTATTTTATACGTGGTTTTTGGTAGAAATGTGTATTTTATACGTGGTTTTTGGTAGAAATGTGGATTTTATACGTGGTTTTTGGTAGAAATGTGGATTTTATACGTGGTTTTTGGTAGAAATGTTGATTTTACATGTTGTTTTTGATAGAAATGTGGATTTTATAAGTGGTTTTTGGTAGAAATGTGGATTTTATATGTGGTTTTTGGTAGAAATGTGGATTTTATACGTTGTTTTTGGTAGAAATGTGTATTTTATACGTGGTTTTTGGTAGAAAAATAATATCGTGATGAGAGTGGCTTTCGTGTTTATTTCTAGACGGGGGTGGGGGGTCAATGTCCGCTGGGCTTACGGTGAGCGGTCTTCCTTCCTGTAAATCTGGATGAACTACGGATGGCACGAATTCCGTCGGGGAAGCCCGGGCTGAAGCGTCTTCTATCCCGCGCGATGGAAACGAGTATCCCATAATCTCAAATTGCGAGACATAAAAGCGAGTGTACGTTTCTAGCGCGATAGCAACTCGAGGGGAAAAAGAAAGTCGATTTCCGTAGAAACCGCCGTAACCCGAAACGCGCTACATCATGACTCGCGAAGGGATTTTTCCGTCGGGAGAAGGTTTAAAAGACTTTTCTTCGAAACTCTCGCGCGGATCGTCCGATCGTTTAGAGCCCAATTTTGTATTACTTCTCTCGAAATGGATATTTTTTATTTAAGTTCTAGCGTTGACGAGATAGATACCGCGCGGTTTGTTTCAGTTTGAAGAGCTTTTAACACGCCGTCCGCGGCAACTTCTTTACGCCAATCTTTCCCCGTCCGTACGGGCCTGAATGTCGCCGTTCCGAAGTCGCGGCTTTTCGAATAGTCCAAGTCCAATTGCCGAGACAAAGGGGGTCGTAAAAAAGCTGTTGCTCTCCGCGGATTCCCTTCTATCGCGGCGTCCTCTCGCGACGGTACAAAACCCTAAAACAACCCGGGCCTAGTTCCGATTGCTCCGAAACAAAGCCGCGCCGAAAGAAGAATTTTACGAGTCGCCCTTTTTTTGGCTCGGAATGGATGCTCGGAAGTGTTCCCGACCCAGATTCCCATTCGCCGAAATAATCTCGCCAAACCACTATACGAAATTCGACCGTAGAATTTAGATTAACTAGAGCTTTTTCTTAGATTGGTATTATATTATGTAAAAAAGGTTTTCCGCTGCCATCTCAGTTTCTTGATATTAGTGCTCGGAATTGTTTATTTCCGATTTATTTACCAAAAGTTGGTAAAAAGAATATAATTTTAACTTATTTAATTATGTTTTTTACACAACCAAGCATTTATTTGAATTAAAATGGTATTTATTTAAATAGTTGTTTGATTTGTTTAAATAATAGGCTTATCCACTTTCGATTATTTAAACATTTTACAATTATTATTCAAATATTGGTTATTTAAATAAATATTATTTAAATATCGCCGAACTTATTTTATCCATGGATAAAAATTAATCGAACGCCGACCTCTACTTGATATTTTAGTACGCCAGTCGAAACGTTGCTTAATGTTGAAAGCTTCGTCCGCGGGAGACTGTATATGGTTTAAATTAATACGTACTAACGTAAGTAACGTAATAATGGTAAGTATTCCAACTATAAAAAATTATCTGGTAATTATTTTTTCAGAGTAATTGCGCGATCCAAGTTTAGTTTAGCACAGATCTCAATATTGTATACATATATACCAGAGACGAAATACACTACTAACAAGGACGATAATAAAGTAATTAGTTCGGTTGCAATAAGTTTGTGTCGAAAAATAATAATAATAATAATCAGCTAGGCACCACCATAGGCCCGAGTCATCTAGCTACTTATAATGCCTTTAAACCGGTGGCCGGGTTCCATTGCGTAGGTGGGTGGTAGCAAGCCCTACATGCCACGCGAGCCAACAGCTCCCTGCACTAACTATTACCGTTAACCTCGACAAGTTTTTATGGAAAGGGTAGAGGTCGGCAGTCAATTAATTTTTATCCATGAATAAAATAAGCTCGGCTATATTTAAATAATATTTATTTAAATAACCAATATATTGGTTATAGTTGAATAAAACTTGTAAAATGTTTAAATAATCGAAAGTGAATAAGCCTATTATTTAAATAAAACAAACAATTATATAAATAAATACCACTTTTATTCAAATAAATGCTTGGTTGCGTAAAAAACATAATTAAATAAGTTCAAATGATATTCTTTTTACCAACGTTTTTAAACAAATCGGAAAATTTGTGGATAAAGAAATAAACAATGCCGAGCACTAGGAAAGGGGAAACTGGAGACCTCTGCTGGAAACCGGAGACCTCTGCTGGGAACCGAAGACCTCTGGGGGAAACCCCTTTAACCAGTGGGGAGATAACTTGTAAACTCAACGCGGAAGGAGTAGTTCCGAGTTTTCATCCAGAGCCACCAAAGAGAAGCTAGATTCTCTTTGGCGTCAGAAGCTGGGATCGAACCCGGCTCCTCTTGCTCTAACCACTCCGCCAGGTTCGATCAAGGGCGTATTTAAGGGGGGGGTTGGGTTCTAACCCCACCCCGAAATGCTGATGACTGGGGGGGGGGTGCCTAATAAAAGTCAGTTAAACTTCCGTCAGCACCCCCCCCGCCTTGAAATTTTCCCTCAAAAACCCCCCCTGAAATAAAATCCTGGATACGCCCTTGGGTGGGATAAAAACAATTATTATTAAAACAATAGGAAGTGTTATACTTTTTGTTATTGCGTCGCTTATGATACTAATAGGCGCGCAAATTATTTCGTGTATTATTTTATTTATTAATTCCACGCGTCGTCATTGCGGCCGGCCACGTTCTACGGAAATCCCCAAAACAACTTTTTCATAACCTAACATTTTAGAAATTTATTTGAGTCAATAATCACGTATTTAACAATTAAATATGTTTTCTTCGTACCTTAAAATTTTAGAAGCTAACCCTAATTAAGCGAATAACATTCTACGTAAAGAAAACCAATTAGAAATTTCGTTTTCAGTAAAGCTCTCAGATTCGCGGAAAATAAGTTTTTCTATTAGGAGTAACATACTGGCGAGTCGAAATCGGGTCGAGAAATCCTGGGAAACGAAACCTTTTTTTGTTCTAAATACGTTTCAATAATTGAGTGACGATTTCTCTTTCGATTGGAAATTGCCCTCGATAGCGGCATTGACCTTCTTCTTCGGGGCTAATCGAAATTGCTCTTTTTACCTGATTGATTTTTTCCACAAAAAGGGGACATTTGAAGTAACCAATACAATCCGCCTTTACATTCGACGCTCTTCGCGAACTATTTGGGTTGCTAATGGTTTTGAATTTGCCAGATTTCTGCGTTCCACTAGAAACGGTGCAGTTATCAAAACTGATGCTAAATCAAATCAATAAGATTAAAATACGCGTATACGCTTTTTAAATCTAATTATTTTTATAAAAACTCGATTAATTTAATTAAAAATATAGATATTTTAAGTAAGTAAAAATGTATTTTAGACCCCTTGAAAACGTTTAGTTAGACCTTGTAGTAGTGGATATTGAACACACTATATTCACCGACGACTACACTCAGCTACAACTTTCATTTTAATAAAGAAAATGAATATTTTAGAAAGAAGATGGATATTTCTGCTAAAGAACATACTTAGTTTTAGTAAAGAAAATGGATATTTTTGCTAAAGAAAATACTTAGTTTTAGTAAAGAAAATGGATATTTTTGCTAAAGAAAATATTTATATCTAGGAAAGGAAATATTTTTATATTTGAGAAAGAAGAGTGTTTTTAATTTTCTAACCCGCGCACTTGCCTCTCGTGGCTGACGCTATTTATGTAGAAAGCGTAGCTATAAAAATCTTCCATTTCAATTACTCTAAAAATAGATGTTTTTCGAATGGCATAAATCGATGTTTCAAACGCGAATTGATGCACCCGTTATTCCGTATAAAAAATGGTTTATTTCAATGTACATTACGTTTCGATTTGATTGTTTATTCAGGTCGTATTTGCGTCTTTAGATTTAATGATTTAACGTTTTACGAGGTCGTACTGAATGTTTATTACGTGGCTTCCTCTTCAAATGGATTGACATGATAAAAATTTAGTAAAAGCGACGAATAGATTTTGACTTTCGACATTTCGCCTGGCCCCTATGGCGAGCCATGCACCCACATACTCTTGATTCCAAATATCTAACGCCAAAGATTTTGTACATTTCGTAAGACGTTTTAGTAAGGCATTTGTAAGATAATACCTTTAAAAATGTATTGTTTCAAACTTGATGAGTAAGTTTTGTAAATATTAGGCATCGTAACGTTTTTACTTCGACCTCAATAAAGGTCTACAGTTTTTATTTATTTTACGAAACCCTGGATCTTGGGTCCTCTACCCTTATATTGTAGTCTAAGTTTACAAGGAAGCGTAAATTTAGAATCAGTACAGGCGTACAATACGCAACAATGATAAATTGGTTTAAATTATTTAAAGTGTTTTGTACTCGAATGTATACCGCGGGCGTTCTATTCAGTGACGTGAATTTTTAATGTTTATTTTCCATTAAACCTTTAAATAAAACATTATTGGTTTGGGTACAGGTGATACGTGCGCTAACAAACTCTTTAATTTTAATTGGTTCTCATTTATCAACAACATAAATTTAATAACTTTTACTCAAACATAATTATATTTTCTTTTTTTAAATATAGTTTACAAAACACTCCATTATCGTACGCTAAATTTCTTCATTCTGATTGGTGGCAATTATCGTAATTATTATTTTTTCCTCGATGATTAATTAAATTTTGTGTACCGTGCTAGTTGAGGTCGGTAACACTTGATCTACTGACGTCAAAGTTAACAATTTCAAAATATTGGTACTTTAAGTCACGGACAACATAAATCTGCTGCTTTATCGTGAGACATCACGTTTACCGCGTGCGTGTAAGGTCCAAGGTCAGACCCTTAAAACATTTCTTGGTCCACGCGTAAATATGTCAAAAATAAACCTTAAAAGCTTTTAACCGGTTAAACAATAAATTGGACTGTTTAATGGGAAATTCGGGTTTCCATAATTTTCGACAACGTAAGTGAACCTTAAAGAAATATTTTCCCAACTTGAAACAAACAAATCAACGGACTTATACTTATATTTTTGTTTATTCAGTTCTGGGAACCAGGCCGTGATCGTCGTGTCGCTAAATACACGAAGAATTATAAGAAAAATTTCGCTTCGTTCAATTTCACCGAGAACAATGTAAGTTCGCTGTTTCTCGAGAAAACGCGTAATGTCGGAGAGTCGCGAAATGGGAACGAAAAGAATGAATTTCACGAGGCGAGCGCTTAAAGAATAAATTGTAGACTATTTCTTTCGATGAGTTAATGATAATCTAGCGTTTTCGAGCGCGAGTTCGTGACAATTTTTGTCCGTAACACACGCGATTTTTAACACGCCAAGGCCTATATTGGAAAATGAAAGTATTCTCTAAATGATGGCTCTCGGTTTTAACGTTACGACTCGCTTATGGGAGATCCTCCGTAGATTTTTTACGTCTTTGTTAACGCGTACGCTATCTCTTTCTTTGTTAGGACACGTTTTCCACTCAATATGAGGGGAAATATATCTCTCCTCCTTCCCAGTTCTCGTTTCGAGAGTTTTTCAGAATGTCATTTCGTCGAACCAAAGACACGCTAAACGGTGATTTTCTATCGAGTGTTTATTATGGTATAGATCAAACTTTCTTCTTGAGGTCTCAAAATAGTTCTGGGAATTTCAACCGATAACGTATCCAGGATAACGGAGTACACGTGTCGACTACTCTCCGAAGATATTCTTCGTGTAGAGATGACGATTATTCCGGGAAAGGGGCGTGGTTTTTAAGACGGAAATCAGGGGGTGAACTGGCTGTTGCCAACATATTCTCTATTAGTTTAATAATTGGTTAAAGCATGACTGAAAGCTCCGGTAAACATGTAAAAATTTAACTGTTTTTAATAAAAATAAAAATACCATGAAGTATCAGTCATGCTTTAAGGGGGAAGAATACAGTAAAAGCCTCATTTTCGTTCAAGCTGGACGTTTCTGTTTCAACAATTACATAATTGAATTATATTTTTCTTATTAGGCTGAACCTTCCTATAGTGCTTAAAATAATTTTGATAATTCTAATATTAATAGTTAACGAGATATAACTAAAGGGTAGTTTGGGCGCTTGCCCAACTTGTTTAGCTCCGGGGGTCCGAATTAAAACGTAATAACTTAATTATTTTAAAATTTAAAATTGTCAAAATTATTTTAAGCACTAAACAAGAGGCTGTTCTACAATAAATATTAATTTTATAAGTTAAAATACAAAATTAAAAGAGTTCAGCTTGAAATAGCGTGAAAGTAGACAATGACCACTGTAGTCTTACTCCTTAACCAATTATTAAACTAATATTTTAAACCATGGTAATAAAACGTTTTCACTTATACGATTATAATCTGAATACTTGCTTGTTATAGCGTTTTCGAAAATTAAATTTATGGTACCAACTCTTTGGAACGTGGAAATTAGTTTTCCAAGTGTAAATGCTAAATTGAAAGTATCACGTCTCTCTAATTTATTTCTCGTGAAAAATGCTTCCTCTTCAACCTATTGCGCTGACAAAGGAGAGTACCCGAGGTGTTAATTTCTGATTTTGTTCCAAGTCGGGCTTAATGTAGACCTATATGAGATATGAAATTTCGCAAAAGGAGACGAAAATGTTTTTGATCACTTAAAACAAAAAAATCTCCATTTAAAAAAGCATGGTATTTTCTCGGTTTCACGAAAACATTTTAAAAATTTGAAAATCACGAAATGGGTAATTTGGACCACATTTAGGTAAATTTCATCAAGTTTAGATAAATTGGAAATTTTTGGGGTAAAATAAGGAAAAATCTTATTTTTGTTGTAAGTGGTAAAAAACATTTTCGGTTGCCACGGCAAATCGAATGGGTAGTGCAACGTCTCCTTTTGGGAAATTTCATCTCTCATATAGGTCTACATTACGGCCGACTTGGAACAAAATCGGAAATTAACACCTCGAACACTCCCCTTGTGAGTACTTAGCGAACCGGAATAATTCAACTGGTGGGTTGCCATCTTAATTCGGTTGGCTCCGGAAAGAATGCCTCGGAGCATTTCCGCCTTTCCATTTTTTGTTTAATTTTTATCATCTGGAATTTTTCTTTTGACGCGAATTTATCGGATTTTATCCTTCGCTAATAAACTTCCGCCCGGAAGTCGCAAACTGACCGTTGTCCTTTTGGACATTTGGGAATTGATTCGTTCATAATTTATTAAACTACATTTATGAAGGCGATGCTAACGAATTTTCCGACAAATGCTATTCAGTTCGAATTGAGTTCTTTCGAGAAATAGCCGTGGCTAGGAATATCAAATTTGACCTTTGCGAAATTTGGGAGGAGCACGCCGAATCATATTTTACTAATTTAACGTAATAAGAGTCTATATAAATACGGACCGTAGCAGTAAGGAACCCAAAAGGTCAAAATTTGTGGTTTTAAAGAAGGCCAAACCAATTTCTCTCTAGTTTATATACCCTTACAACAACGAACCAGTTCGGGCACAGATAAAATATTGGGTATTTCTCTTAATTTATTTTGATTAAGTTTTAAATTTTAAGTAAAGTTATTTTACTTTACGCGTTTAAAAGGATAACAACTCTGCTCAACTATAAAATAGTACAGGGAAATAATTTCACTTTTCCATAAGAACGTTAATACCCCACTTTTTCCCAGAGGAAATAAATACCCTTTATCGAGATGCCATCCGATTCGACGTTAACGTAAGCTTAGGATGACCAATATACAAACATCCTGGTTTGTCCGTTATTTAAATAAATGAACTTAACTCGACAACGATCTAGAAATGGATACGTCAGTGAAATGATCGGAAAAGGGGTCCCCGAAATGAAACTAGGGCGTATGATTAGCGAAGTGGCAATGGCTGTAATTTTGAGTAAAAGCGTGTCCCCTACCGTCCATCGTGGCACGGCGCGTGCCGGGCTGTCTCCACGTAGAGGTAGGGCATGATGCGCGTGTCTTCGGCGGCGGGCGAGAAGGGTTCCTCAGGTAGAGAGTCGTGGCGACATCGGCGTTCGGAGTCCTCCGATGAGGCGAGACGCGACTGCTACTTCGCGCTAACGGACGACTTTCACTCAGCGGCCGCTCGCCGACGAGTGACGGCCGGCCGCTCCAATTTGCCGCCTCCGCGCCCACGCGCGCCCCGGTTGCCATGACGACGGGTATCCCAACAATCTTCGCCGAGGAAAGGCACGTGCTTCCGCGGGGTCCCTCCTACGGCCCCCGGCGCCATCTGTAGTCGCGGTTGGGAAACGCTTTAGCGAACTATAGAAAAAATACCTTCGTGAATCCATCAATTTCTCTCGGACTAGCCAAACTTTTCAGCCGCGGAAAAAAGAAACTGCCCGAAAGTAGGCTACCCCGCGGTGGTATCTAAAGGCAGAGGGCGTCGCCCGAAAAACAAAAAAAAAGAGGTTCGTATAGGCGAGGAATTTTAGAACAGCTTATTTGGTTTTTATTTCTCGCGTTGTATTGTCTTCCTAATCTTATTACGAAAAGAAAAAGCGAGTAGACCTACTTCGGAAAAGCCGCGGATCATTCGGATACAAAGTTTCTTATCTTTCGAAGAGAAACATAGATCAATAGTTTAATCCGCCGAAGGCGGATCCGTCAAGAACGCGCTCTGACTCGGAACTCGACACCGGCATTTCCCCCTCGCGGGTTTTTCAAAAGTTAAGTAATTGCGGCTAAAATTTAAGAGCATACGCGAAACTTCCATCTTTTTCGGAATTACGCCGCGTGTTTATTTCCCGTCTGGGGGCGCTAGTAGTAGTGGGCTAATTTTTAAAATAAAAGTAACCGCTGAAAGTCTACAAAACGAAGCCCCGGGCGCGAGTCGAAAGCAAACTTGGCTTCTACGCGAAATTAAATAAGAAAACATTTTGAACGGCGGCAGTTGGGTGCTTTCCCCGCTCCGAGTGCCCAGACATTTCCATAATGATATTGGCAGAGATTCGCGGGAAGCAATCAATTGATTTATACCGAAGACGGAAAATTCGAGTCGGCGAAATATTTAAATCGAATCAGGAATCAATGGAAGCGTCTATGGCGGGAAGAGAGCGAGAGAAACGAGGTGCCACCCCTCCCCTCCTTATTTCCATTTTAATTAATCCTAGCGATATAGGAATGACCTTTTCAATTTCATTCGACGCGGATACACCTGTATAAAATATAACTCTCCAGAAACTCTGACGGCTTCGAAATCGTAGCCTTAATTAACGAAGCAGCGGGTGGCCCTCGCCCCCCTGGAATTATTCTACCACGAGAAAGAAGGCGGCTTTTTCGGTCCGACTAACGAGTAAGAATCGTGAACGGTGTGTCACCCCCTCTTGAATCATCTCACGCTTATTAGGTGGCTACATAATTAAAAAGGAGAGAGTGAGAACACTCCTTAATCGTAGAGCCGCCTTTTTGATGCCGGCTCTATTTCAAGTTCTTCCTCTCTTCGTACACGCTTCGACGGCAGAACCCTTTTACCCCCGCGCTGTTCCATTTATTTACCGAAGAACTCGGCTTAAACCTACAATCGTACGTTCTATCGGCTGCGCGGGGAAGCTCATTAAAGGAGTACGGTTTACTCTTGGCAGGATGAGCGCGTTTTAACGGCGACTTGATGGACGAGCCGCCCGCGAATTCGCCGGATTAATAGCTGAATAAGCAAATTGTTTTCCCCACCGACGAACTTGTTTTACTGTTGGGGTCGACGTTCCCACTGTCCCTATCTAGTTTCCCACTGTCCCTATCTAGTTTCCCACTGTCCCTATCTAAATTCCCACTGTCCCTATCTAGTTTCCCACTGTCCCTATCTAGTTTCACATTCCCACTGTCCCTATCTAGTTTCACATTCCCACTGTCCCTATCTAGTTTCCCACTGTCCCTATCTAGTTTCCCACTGTCCCTATCTAGTTTCCCACTGTCCTTATCTAAATTCCCACTGTCCCTATCTAGTGGTGTGATGGGGTCACTGGAGCCTGTGGGGGGCTCCATACCCGGCTCTCAAGGTCATGTGATCGGGGCGCTGGGTCACTGGAACCCCATAGGTGTTCCACACTCGTCATTCTGTGACCTACTAAGGAGGGTAGTTTGCAGTGGAAGAGGAAGCCACTCTAGTCCTCAGCTGTGCGAGGGTGGGTCTCGGGCAGCCCATGGTGTCGCCTTTTGTTGGGCCGTGATGAGGGCGTTTGTTTGCTATATGTGAGGCGGTCAAAATGGCTGTCTCACTGGCCGAACGTTGTTTCGCAAAGCGCACTTTTGTCCGGGGCTGGTTGTTTTGGTGGCCGCTGTAGTGCTTAAGGCGGAGCAGCGGGGTACAAATACATATTCTTATGTTGGGGTCGACGTCACAAAAACGTCATAGAAACGAGTTATGCGTTTTTGTTCGAATTTGGCGTCTGCTTCAGGTACACTGGGTGATAGTGAAACAGCAGCGGCCTTTGAGAAAATAACAATTTTGGTCCTATTTAGTATTTTAGTATTTATTCTACATGTTGGCAAAGTATTGGGTGGGTTATGGACTCCATAAATGAAAATATTCCTAGGTAGGTTTTAATTTTTTGTCGTGTAGTTTTAAGGCTTTCTTTACGTAGGACAAGGCCTATCGGAAATAATGGCACTATCAAAAGTTGGCATATGGTACATACCTTTAGATATACAAGAAAAGCAATTTCTCTTATCTTGAAACTTTCAAAATAAGTTTCAAATGTTTAACTAATAATTTTCTAGTTTATTAAATAACAATTTAACCTAAAAAGATGGTGAAACGATCGAAACATAAACTTTAGCAGGTGACACTTTAGACGAAACCGAAAAAAAACGGCTATTACGGCCAACTAAAAAATGTCTCGGTTG
This sequence comes from Leiobunum rupestre, assembly GCF_980474605.1. Lineage (NCBI taxonomy): Eukaryota > Metazoa > Arthropoda > Arachnida > Opiliones > Sclerosomatidae > Leiobunum > Leiobunum rupestre. The sequence continues at coordinate 36,305,792 of NC_143387.1, forward strand.
GCAGTACTTCCAACAGTGAAGCGCCGGATTTACGAAAACACCTATTGCTCGTGCTCGTTCGGGAAATCTCGAATTTCACGTTATCATTTCGCGCTTTCGTTTGTTGCTCGGAATTTGAGCGTCAGAGAGTGTATGGGAATTCAAATCTGAGCGTGAAAGGTGACTTTGGGGGAATTTTAAAAATTCCGGTTTCGCCAAGTATTATATTGATCCGAAGCGACCAAGACGAGACCCGCGTGGCTCCGAAGTAGGAGAGAACGTTCAACTACCCCGCAAAGAAAAATGAGTTTAATTAAAGAGATCCAGTTCATCGCGAATTTTAAATTTCAACGCGGACATGTATAGCTCGTTAATTGGACAAAAATCAGGAAAACTTTTATTACTGGAATAAAAGTCTCAGAAATGTACTTCCGCTAGAATTTAGTTCAACCTAAAATCCACCTATTAAAATTGAAAAAATAATTCGTTTATTTATATTTGAAATATTCGTTTGTCGTTTCTTCGAGACACGAATAACTGAATACAGTTGAAAGGTCAAAAAGACCAACAACGTTTGGGGAAACTAAAATATATTTATTTAAGAGGTCAAAAAGACCAACAACGTTTGGGGAAACTAAAATATATTTATTTAAGAGGTCAAAAAGACCAACAACGTTTGGGGAAACTAAAATATATTTATTTAAGAGGTCAAAAAGACCAACAACGTTTGGGGAAACTAAAATATATGTATTTAATTACATAAATATCTTTTAGTTTCCCCAAACGTTGTTGGTCTTTTTGACCTCTTCGACGTTGTTTAATGTTATCTTTAGACCAACGGTGGTTCTCATTTTCTTGTAACTGAATACAGGGCGATCGGCCAAGAAGGCTATTCTGTAAAAAATCAAAAATTACAAAAAATCATGATCCCTTCAAAAATGGCAATGGGCGTGTGCAGAAAAGGTTGGTATTGAAATATCAAACTATCGATAGTATTGGTTAAATTCAAAATCGTGGCAGTCTGTAATGCCGACGTAAATGATTTTAATGAAGTGCTTCGACATACGGTCGATAGTGCCATTTTAAGTCTTGGGCACCAAAAATAAACAGTTATTTTACGTCCGCTTAAGCATTTAGTTTATGATTTGACTCAAATACCGGATATAGCGTAACATACTGCCACTATTTAAAATTGAACTTAACAATCGATAGTTTGATATTTCGATATCGGCCCCTTCTCCACACGCGCATTGCCATTTTTGAATTATCGAGATTTTTTTTGTCCATTTTTGATTTTTACTCCATGGTATTTTTCTCAAAAACTATTAAATCTAGAGTTACGAAACTTTCGGGGTATATTTATTGGCAAGGAAACTTTTTAATTTGTAAATTTCAAAACAATCGGAAAAGATTTCGTAGTTTCCTAAAAATATTTTTTTTTACCGATAGGCGTCAGACGAAACGTTTCAATAAGAAAGTTGTAGAGCGTACTCTCGAACCTTCAAATAAAATTTCTTCCATCAAAAAAGGACAATTTTCACGTCATGAACAAAACAAGTTGGTACTACCTAAAATTGCTTTTGTAAAAAGATATTTTTTCAACGTCATTTAAAATCATTTTGACAAGTTATTTATTTAAGTTTTTCTTTAAAGAGCACGCAATCGTAAAGCTACTAGATTTACAATTGTCCAGAAGGGGGCTAGCCTAATAGTAGACCTAATCACCATATTGCCATCCGGGTTGTTCTTGAATTTTAAATTTATCATCCCATCAACATGGAAGATACCGATCTGGCCGCGAAAGCGACAGGAAAGCTAACAACGACTGAGGATTGTCAAGGGGTTATGTCTGGAGAGTTCTTGACCAAGCCACCACTTTGGTACGCTGAATAGTGTTATGCTTATAACTTAATATAGAAATGACTCCGCAAAAGCTATTTTACGTAGTACCAACCTGTTTTTGTTCATGACTTAATATCTAAGTGAAAGTTGCCCTTTATTTAATGGAACCAATTTTATTTGTAGGCTCTACAACTTTCTCGTGGAAACGTTTTGTCTGACGCCTATCGGAGAAAAATCTCTTCCAATATTTCTTAAATTTACAAATTATAAAGTTCCCTTGCCAATAAATATACCCTGAAAATTTCAGAACTCTATAGTTTAAAAAGTTTTTGATAAAAATGCTGTGGCCGATCGCCATGAGACACCCTGTATAAAACTCAAGATCGTCCAAGTGGCCTATTTGAAATGGATCAAAACGTAAGAGGTTTTTGGGTGGAAAAGGGGTTCACAGTTTAAACCTCACCCGAAATGAAAATAGTCCCGGATACGTCCGTAAGACCGTCGCCAAATACTTGACGCAATGACGCGGCTCTATTCGAAACGGTTCTCCGAACTCTTAATTCGTTTAATACAATTACGAAACCGCTTCGTGGCGGATTTTTAGACGCGAAAGATCGTATCGTATGGAGATGGGCCTTGGACGAAGTAACGCGACGTCGTAGTCGGAACGGAGCCCTCGACGGACGGCGTTTCATCCGGTATCAGATTCGAGTCTCGATCACCATCAGTCTAGCTTCGGTTTAGTCGAAGATAAGGGATATTCCGTAGGCTGCCTATTACTTACCTTCTCTAGATTGCTTATTTGCGGCGTCATGGGCCTGTCATTTGGACGGACACTCTCTCTTTGCGCCTGTCAACGCGCTCGAAAAAGAGGAAGTGAAAGCCGAGGAAGCTGTACTGAATGGGAAGGGGACTGTCTTTATTTCGACGAGCGCCCTTCTTTTCTTTTTGGGGCGCTTCGGGGACACGCTTACTGGATCAATTTATCTTCGCCAGAGATCTCCGCATTCGCGGACGACTTTCCCCATTTGCAACGGTTCCACCAATATTTTCGGTTATCTTTACCACCTCCTCGAAACTTTGCATATTCCAACCTCTCGCGTGAAATTTCAAATTACTAACGATCTCGAATATTTCGCACCTGCTACTGTTTTATCGTTTAAATAAAAAAATAAACGACTATTTTTGAAGTAAGTAAATTTATTTCTTTCTTTATTGAACAACAACTGCGAAGCCAAAGGCTGGCTTATGCGCAGAAAGACAAATAATCAATATAACAAAATAATATAGATCAAAAAAGAACACAATTAAGAACATATTTTAACCAGTTGGCAAGCCAAAATATACTTCTCCTCGGAAGAATTGTCCCTAGTGGTATTAATTTCTCGAAATGACCCTTAAAGATATATCTCCGCAATTCAGAGTTATTTACTAAAAACGTAATCCCGGTTCAATACCGACCGGTATAAAATTTTAATTTTAATTAAAATAATTGAGACAAAACAACCGAGTTTAATTTATTCAGAATAATATAAATTTAGTAAGCTATACAACAGCGAGTTAGACGTACTAAAACAATGCACAATTGAATTTTACCCTATTTACAGTACAAGTTTATCAGTTGAATATAATACGAAGCAAATTTTAATGAAAGAAATATCTACAGAGGGTATTTGTATTTTTCTCACTTACGAAATACTTGCCGCATCTTTAACGCTCATTTTATTTCAACACTCGCCCTTGATGAAGATTCCGTAGAATAGCTATATTCGACATTTGGTAGTGGACGACTCGTAGACTTCCTGTTGACCTTGTGACACATACCGCATGAAAAAGACCAATACCGTCCAATTTCCAATATCATATAATGACTCGCACACTCAGGAAATCAATGACTGCATTAGGAATCGTAGATGTCCAAATATCCACACCAATTAAAAATGTAGACGGAATAGTTAGGGCACTTTATAAATAAAAACAAACGAACCCAATTGATGAACTGCATTAAACATCTTAATCAGTCGAGAAAACGTTTAAAATAAATTACGAAGTAATGACCACCCAGTTAAAAACCAGACCAATATAAGTGTAAGGGCTCGATGTATACAACTCGATATTTTCTTCATAAATGAATTATTACGCTTGAAAACTAATACGCTAAGCACACAATAGATAAAAATATACGACTGAAAAAAACGAAATAAATTACAAAAAACTAACGGGTTCTACCCTTTAACCATCTTATCTGCTGACTGCGCTAAAACAAGATTTGACCTTTAAATTTGCATACGTAAAAAATTTAGACTTTAAAAACTATTCCGCTTAAGCTGACCTTATAATTTTCTTTGAACTGCAACATGTATCGGTGGTTCTGTGGTAGAACACTCGCCTGTCATGCAGGAGGGCGCGGGTTCGAATCCCGAACGATTCGATCGCAAATTGATACTAAAACGAATATCGTAAACAAGTGGTGGGAACCCTGTCGTTTGGACGTTGAGACGTTTAGCGTAGCCCGCAGCACTCGCTCTGTCCCAAAATTCGATAAGAAGAAGTTGGAGAGAAAACACCCATACATACAAAACGCATACACAAAAAACTCATCACCAACAACCGCCATAACACAAACTCAACATTCCCACACTACACATAAAAATTCCAAAAAACAAACTTTCCAATAAAACTGCGTTGAAACCGTCGCGACGGTGAGTGTCAACGAAATAAATCAACCCCACCCAACCGCAATATCATCCGTTAACGCTCACCGTCACACGGTGGTTTTGCCAACCTTTAAGCTGGTTTCACACTCGACGGAAAATTAGCAGCGTAAAGTTGAACGTTAGCGGTATATCGAATGGGAATTATTGTTTATTATCGTCTTTCCGGCATATTTTCCGTCGAGTGTGAAACCAGCTTTAAACTGCAAAAACGGTTTTTCGACTTTGCTCCGGTAACTCGTTTTGGACTTTGCTCCGGTAACTCGTTTTGGACTTTGTCCCGGTAACGCGTTCGCAGTCTACAGACAGACAGACACACACACCTACACACCCACACACACACAGGAGAGGTAACAAGTTGGCAAGCCAAAATATACCTCTCCTCGGAAGTATGGTCCCTAGTGGTATTAATTTCTCGATACGACCCCCAAAGATATCTCCGCAATTCAGAGTTATTTACGAAAAACGTATTCTCGGTTCAAATCCTGCCCGGTATAAAATTTTAATTATAATTAAAATAATTGAGACGAAACAATCGAGTTTAATTTATTCAGAATATTATAAATTAAGTAGTTACAACAGCGAGTTAGATTCACTAAAACAATGCGCAATTGAATTTAACCCTTTTTACAGTACATGTTTATCAGTTGAATATAATACTAAGCAAATTTTAATGAAAGAAACATCTACAGATGGTATTTGTATTTTTCTCGCTTACGAAATACTTGCCGCATCTTTAACGCTCATTTTATTTCAACTTCCAGTTGACGTTGTGACACATACCGCATGAAAAAGACCAATGCCGTCCAATTTCCAATATCATATAATGACTCGCACACCCAAGAAATCATTGACTGCGTTAGAAATCGTAGATATCCAAATATCCACACCAAATATATTTACAAGAAGCAAAAACCTTACCATCAACAAAGCACAGAGAGCCACTTGACTAACCGCCAGCTCTTAAAGCAATTAACGTTAAATTATCTCCTTTGAATTAACACAACTATATATAGGTCGTTAATAATACCCGTAAATAAATAACAAAAAAAACTAACAAAGTGGACCACCCACAGGGTCTACCCTTTAACCCTCTAATCTCGGCTGACTGCGCTAAAACAAGATTTAACCTTTAAAAAAAACCAGATTAGGCCTTCATAAATTCATTAATAAAAAAAGACTTTATTACCTATTATGCTTACGATGCCTGTCTTAATTTCAGTGAATTTAAGCAGCTATCGGTGGTTCTGTGGTAGAGCACTCGACTGCCAAGCCGAATGGTCTGGGTTCGAAACCTGGGTGGCGCATTAATTTCAATTTCAATTCTATTTAAATTAAACCAAAATTTCGTACTCTATTAAATACGCTTCCGATAAAGCTGAAGGTCTAATTTTCAATAAGGCGTAACAAGTGTCGGTGGTTCTGTGGTAGAACGTCCGCCTGTCAATCAGGAGGTCTCGGGTTCAAATCCCGCCCGATGCGATCGCAAATTGATACTAAGAAGAATACCGTGTACAACTGGTGGAAACCCTGCCATTGGACGATGAGAGGTAGCATTACACTTAGCACTCGGTCCGTCCCACAGTCATTAAGAAGAAGTTGGAGAGAAAACGCCCATATAAACACAACAGACTCAACATGCACAACCATCAGAACACAAACACAACAAATTCAACACTCATAACCTACGCATAAACATTACAAAAACGTAATACACCAAACCGTCACGACGGTGAGCGAAAAAACACCATCCAAACCAAACCGCAAATGCATCCGTTAACGCTCACCGTCACACGATGGTTTTGCCAACCCTTTGAGAAACTGCGTACGCAGTGATTACACTTTGCACCGAAAATGCGAACGCGTTCGCAGGCCTGACAGACCCACAGACCCACAGACCCACAGACCCACAGACAGACACGCTGGTTGTATAACCCCTCCTAGGGGACTTTGTTTTTGACAACAAAAAATGGAAATTTTCCCATTGAAAATAACTGTGAACAATTTTAAAAAATTGAAAAAAAAATTAAAATACCAAAATTATAAAAAAATTGTTAAAAATTGACGAAAAAATCAAAATTGATCACATTTTGATCAATTTGAACCAAATGGGTGAAAATGAACCGATATGGCTTAAATAGGAAAAATTTTAATTTTATGTCGTCAAAAACATTTTTCGTTGCCATGGTAAAACCGTTGCCCATTGAATAAATTCCCTTTAGGATTTTTCAAGTTACATGAAGGTCTACCAATCCCCCGAGTTTGAACAAAATCGGTGTGTAACTAGAGGATAGCGCCGCCGATCAAACGCCGCCGCCGCCGATTATTTAGATAACGCCGAAACGCCGCCGCCGATAAATTTAATTTCGGCGGTACCACCGCCGCCGCCGCCGCCGAAACATTTTCATTTCGCCGCCGAATTAATTTCCATTATTAAAGTATAATAATTACGTTTTGAGATCTAAACTACATAGATTTTTCTTTTGGTAGTGCTACGATTCCTAGGCTGTTGGGTGCACCGTACTAGCGTTATAAAATTAAAAAGAATTAATAATTTCCAAAAGATCTGGCACCACTGCACCGCGCGCACCAAGATTTTCTGCAGTAGATAGCTGGGATAGGAGAGAGAGAAACGAAAACGGCTTTGGAGTTGCCTCGCCTCGTATTTTGTAATAAGTACAGAAACGTATCAGCTGCATTGGCTGCATTCAGCAATAACTATTCTATTACATTTTAAAAATTCCTTTGATACAAAGATAAAATAATTTGTGATAATAGACTTAAATGCGCGGGGAAAAACGGGATTTGGGGGATGAAATTTATGCGGTAGAGGGCTGGCTCGTTGGTTGTCTGTACGATAATGGCGGCGCCCAGCAAAAGTTTCTAAAAAGAGTGTATAGATAATAATACTAGTGAAATGGTAGTGAATTAGTACAGTATTGTTATTACTAGCGTAAATGTTTTAGTTTAATAGTATCATATGTGACATAGTTACTCATAAGTGTGCCTCTGTTTAACATATCTGTATTAAAAATTTAAATGAGACCTTGTTTCACAGCCACCAAAGACTATATAAAGCTACGCGTAACTTTATATAGTCTTTGACAGCCACCAAAGAAAATACAGCACTAACGTCGCGTAAAACTGGTTTTAACTTCCTTCCCCCCTACGCGAGAACTAGTTTTGATGACGATAAAACCGTCATCGACTGGGAAGTGACGTCAATAACGTCATATCCTTGCAACAAGGTATCATTATGAAAAAATTCTTTCAGGCACACTTATGATTAAATAAGTTACATCTTATAGTATGTAACCAAAGTTACCTCTTCTTTGTTTTGGAAACAAGTGGTTCCTATTTTAATAAAAAACATTCTATTAAACATGTATTTTTTTAAATGTGTTTAACAATTTAAGTTCTAGTGGTCTATTAAAAGGCTGGCGCTATTTCTGAGGGGGGGGCAGTTTTTCCCCTTAGGCGCCGCCGCCGCCGATTTTTTTCAACGCCGCCGATTATTTTCTGAAGATCGGCGCACCACGCCGCCGCCGAACTAATTATCGTTCCCGCCGCCGCCGTTGAAAATTGGTTCGGCGCTATGCTCTATGTGTAACACCTCGGGTCGTCTCCTTGTAAGTATAGCATTGCACAACATGGATTGGTTAGATAATCCAACTATATCATGTATATGGAAAGGTCTGTATTTGTTTTTTGAACACGTGCGTTTCGCGTCAACAGGTGAGTGAGTTTACGCGTTTTATATACTAAATTAACGGTCTTGCGTTTACCGTCACACGCACATGTCTTTAAACTCTGGTTTCACACTATCCGAAAAGTGACGGGCTTTGAGTGGGACTTTTCGTGTGTTATCGGGATAAGTAGACTGCGAATAAATTACAATATCTTTCCGCCGTGATTACGTTATATTTCCCGTTACCGACGCGTGGAAATAAATAAATACACTTCTATGGTGTATTTATTACGCGGAGTACACCTAAACATGAGAAACACGAGCGCTTCATCGATGGCCAACGCGGAATTACCCGAAATGTTTCAACCAGAAAGCGTAAGCGTTGATTACGCTAATTATATGACGAAGAATAGAATTTTGAAGAACTTGGTGGTTCTGGGAATCGCTTGCATGCTGTTTCTTTTCTCCCAAATGCCTTCCAGGTACGTATACGCATATACGTTTCAACATTTACGATAACGTGAAAACACGACGACCCATATTTGGCCATACGCTTTGTGTAAACGTAAATGTCACATTTTCGTTACGCGTGTAAAACCTAAAAAACCTTGTTACGCGCGAATACAAACCAAGCATTATAGTTCGTAATATCAGAAGCTTATAATATATTACCAAGAAGGCATAGAAGTAACTAACAAGGAGACATCCCTAAGTGTAACCGACCGATTTTGTTCAAACTCGGGGGATTGGTAGACCTTCATGTATCATGAAAAATCCTAAAGGGAATTTATTCAATGGGCAACCGTTTTGCCATGGCAACGAAAAATGTTTTTGACAACAACAAATGGAAATTTTCCCATTGAAAATAACATGGGATTCTGACCGATTCCTAGGGAAAAATTTGAACAAATTTCAAAATTTCAAAAATGCCAAAAAAATAAAAAAAAAATAAAAATTGACAATAAAAACATCAAAATTGATCAACTTTTGATCAATTTGAGGTCAAAATCCCATGTTATTTTCAATGGGAAAATTTAATAAAACGGTTGCCCATTGAATAAATTCCCTTTGGGATTTTTCATCATACATGAACGTCTACCAATCCCCCGAGTTTGAACAAAATCGGTGGGTTACACTTCGGGATGTCTCCTTGTTAGAAATATGTACGATAGCATTGTCCCCTGCTGCCACGATGTTATACTCCTCAAAATGGAGTCGTTTGTAAACTGCTAATGTGGGATATTTTTACCCCACTCTGATTGAAGATTCAAAAATGGGAGGATAATTTTGTAATTTGCATTCGCTGACTGAACTATAATAATTTCATATTATAAAAATAATAATAACAATAAATAATAATAAGAAATTAATATAAATAGACATTTTCTGAGTTTGAGCGGTATAATTTCATGGCGTCAGCAATTAATATTTTCATAGTTCTTAGTGACTTCTATACGTATCCTTGATATTACAGGAAAACTTACCTTAAACGTCCCCCTTTGTAGGTTCTAAAATTTACCGCCTATTCATATTCTCCCGATGTAATAGTCTTACAAAATCCTTGTATGACTTACATCACCTCCGCACTGTTTTTTGTTCGAAACATATTTAAGGCTGCAAAGGTACGGGTTTTAGGGAGCTGAATGCTACTCTGGTAATACGTCACATAACGTGCCAACCTAGAAACGGCGTCTTCATTGATAAAACAACTTGACAAACATGATAATAGTATATTAACCGAGGTGTTAATTTGATTACCTTGGAAGGGAACTTCAAAGCAGCATTAATTTTGAAAGTGGCCTTGGAACGTACTCTCAAACCGTGAATGGCGTCCTTAGCGTCTTCTCGCTGTCGTTCGTGACGCCTTTCGTAAATCGGAAATTGGGGTTGAAGAAGAGCATGATTTTCTCCTTGACGGTGGTCACTTTCTACTATTTGGCCAATTTCTATCCGAGCTGGTACACGATGATACCAGGGGCCATAGTCAACGGCTTGGGATGGGCGCCAATCTGGCCGGCGAAAGGTTCGTTGATCGAAACCAATTCCAACATCGTCGGTCAAAACTAATTATCTCTTTTTATTAAGCTTCTTACATCACGTTACTCTCCGAACAGTGGTCGCTGGCGTATTCTTCGGCACTAAATTCAACCGTTAGTTTCATGTTCGGTATTTTCTACTTCTTCTTTTACTTCGGATACGTCTGGGGTAACGCGGTCTCTTACTTCATCTTGATGCCGGAAAAGGTCGTACACCTACGGCCCAATCAGACCGACATTTGCGGAGTGACTTTTTGCGATTGGATGGTGCTCGAAGATGGCGTCAGTTTCAAGCGACCACCCGATCAAGAAATTTACCTCCTCTATGGAACTTTCATGGTTATTTCTTGGATCGCGGCTGTCATCGTTTATTTCTTCTTGGACCCTTTGGAGGACCTTAGTTCCACTATCAACAATTCCACTTGGACCTTAATTTCCAAAACGTGGCGAAGTCTAGCTACGCCGAAGCAACTACTAATATTTCCGTTGGGCTTCCTTCGCGGTGTCCTCAGGACGTTCCTGGCTGCCGAATTTACTAAGGTCAAACCGTATTTAAGGCGTTTTCTCCCCGCTGATTCCGTTGGTTTCTTTGTTGATAGGCGTACGTGACTTGTAGCTGGGGCATTCACAATATTGGCCTGACGATAATCGGCTTCGGATTGGTGTGCGGAGTCATGTCACTGTCGCTGGGACGTCTGGTGAGATGGACGGGACGACTACCGCTATTTACCTTCGCGGTTCTAGTGCATATTGGCGTGTGCGTCATTTTGGTGGAGTGGAAGCCGAGTACCGACGCGCTGGCGTTGTACTTCGTAGTTCCTTGCCTGATAGGGCTTAGTAATTCGATTTGGGAGTCTCAAGTGGCTAGTAAGTTTATTAGCTCGAATTTAAGAAAAGCCTTTGAAGTTTCCCGCTTTGATCTCGGGCCTTTTTTAACTTTACAGGCATATACGCGGTGGTCTTTCCAAATGATCGAGAAGTTGTGTTCGCAATTTACGGAATGGCCGAAGAAGCCGGAGCTCTGGTGGCTTTCGCTTACAGCACCTCGTTGTGTGTCCAATATAAACTCGCCATTTTGATGGTCATGGTAGCCATTGCCTACGCGTGCTATTTAGTTACTGAATTCAAAATTCTTAGGAAAATTCCCGCTACTCCCAATTTAGCGACTCACTAAACATTAGTGCTATGTTTACCTTTTAGTAATATATTCGGTACGTAGGTTAAGTAAAGACTCACTTATAGTAATAAATCTTAGGTTTAATCTTAGTTAGAAATATACAGGGTGTCACAAAAGGTTATGCAAAAATTTTAAGGAGTTGTAGGGGGTGCCTGTTTTTCCCCATTTTCCTACGATGAGTTAAAAGAGCGCCAGAGAGCTTCCAAGTGTGGCCAACTAGCCCCTGGAAGTAAGCTGCAACAAGCGCAAAACCAAGCAGCAGGGACTTTAAATACGGTTTTAAGTTTACTCTGGTTACCTCGATTTGTTTACAAAGTCCTTTTTTACCTATCACACGAACCCAAACCTGAATGTTGGCATTTCCCCGCTGCTTTTCATAGAACTAATACGATAATTTAGCTGGCTTAACCCGCATCATAATTGTTAAAACAAACGATAATTTGCTGGGAGTTCGCGTGGCATGAAGGGCTTGCCACCACCCTCCTAAGCAATTTCACCCGGCCACCTGAATGATTTCATTAAAAGTCGCTAGATGACTTGGGCCTAAGGTGGTGCCTGCTGATTATTATTATTTTTATTATTATTAATGACCAGAAAAGACTTACAGTCTTTACAGATGTGGAAAAAATTACTAGATGTGAGTGAAAAAATTAAAAATACGTGAAGTTGCCCGAAGTATATAATGTAACAGAAAATTACCGGAGAGGTTGAAAATTACAAGTAGTCCGACCAATAGAAGTGTTCTGAAAATTACCGAAAATGACCAGAATCCATAAAAGAAGAAAATTGGCCCGAGAGTGTTAAATTTCAGTGGAAAATCACAGTAAATCAGATACGAGGAACCTTAACATGTTGTTGTCTCTGTATACAGTCCCATATTTCCAAAAAAAAATCATGTATTCGCTACGATGCCCAGCTTGTTCTTGAGATTGTGCAGTCAAACTTATGGACGAACACACTAGCTCTCTTTAATGGGAGAGGTGGGAAAGCATTGTAGAAGTGTAAACAAGAAGACTACGTTATTTTATGGATAGGTGTAATTTAATTTCGATTTTTATATGGCTACTTTTTCCAATCATTGGGCCCCCATTTCAAATCAATATTGTAATTGTTTGTGACTTTGCAGTCTGTTTAAAGGGACAGATATTATAACAAAAATTATTTTACCAAAGCAGTTTAAATGCAGATGTAAGACGGGGGGATACGTTTGACCTATAAAGGATCACATATTCATGATATTTTCGATTTAGAGATATTTTTTTGGGAAAAATTAAAAAAAGGTTTAGTTAATTTCATAAATGTTTAAAAATAACTGTTGTCAATTTTCGTCACCTTTTCGTAAATTGATATACATACTTATCAAATAGAAATTTATATATATATATATATATATATATATATATATATATTTATATTTATATTTTTATATATATATATATATATATATATATATATATATATATATATATATATATATATATATATATATATATTTATATATATATTTATATATATAATATATATTTTAAAACCTTTTGCTTAAATTTGAGCCTTGAAATCGTAATATTAAATTGATAAAATTTTAAATTGTAAAGGATTACGTGCTAAATAACAGCATTTCGATGTGTTAGTTGTTATTTTTGTTTTGACTAATAACTAAAACTAATATATTTAAAACAAAAATATAATATTCTTCAGTATATGAGTTTTGAGATCCAACATTTTTCGTATAAAAATTAATTTGTAAAATACATTTAGGAAGCCAACAAATGTTTTTCAAGGTCATTTATTATGCAATATCAAGCATGCGAACCCTTCATTGAAAATTGATTGATGATCACCCATTAGCTTTCGCATAAAGGAATAGAAAACGTTGAAAACAATAACTCAAAGCTACAGATTGCTAGCAAAATACCAAAAAAAATCGAATTAAAAAAATATATTCGTTAATAATGAAGGGTTCGCATATGTTGAGAGATTTGGATGCGTGATTTTGCATAACAAATGAGGGGCTGATCACTATCCGTAATCGGTGTACTAAAATGATTACGTAACTGATTAAAGATTTAGCACTACCAAAGGCAGTACTCATTTTTGTACTCCCGTAATCGGTGTAGACATTTTTAGGAAGTAGTTAGCCCCTCAATTACAAATGACACTGAAAAACATTTGTTGGCTTCCTAAATGTATTTTACAAATTAATTCTAGCGATGCCTATTGGGGCCCTTGGGTTCCCATACATTTGACCGATGTAAAAAAATTTATATTTTTTTTCCTTGTCACGCCGAAATAGTAAATATATATTTTATGATATTCAAATAAATAAAAGTTTACTTTTGCACTTTCGTCTCTCGTACGTGGTTAAACATAAGCCGACAATTTCTATTCTTCACAAGTTATATATATTTCATCAAAATTAGAGTGAAATAAAGACATTTTTCGTCTCTAATATGGTGTCACCCGTATTTTACTATAATGAAAAATTTGACAAAATGTCACGGCAATTTGAATACACACAATCACCCCGATGTATTAAATATGTTTTGAATATTAAATTTAGACTTGAGCCAATTTTCAATAATCTTGTACTATAATAAACCAAGAGGAATTTTGTTGAAAATGATGGTTTTCTCAACTACCTGTATATTAAAAACATTATATCAATTAGTTTAACATAACTAACCCAGTAAGAATTAACAACCAAACAGTAATTTTTAACCCATGAAAAGCCCACGAACAAGCTTAATTAATCCCCCTGTCTATTAATTATATTTCAATCACCTTGTACATTAAATTAATAAGCGCACTATTACAACGTAAGTGTAAATTTCACCAAAACTATCAACCACCCTATCCTTAATCAGGAAACTAATTCTTGACAACCGAAGAGTAACTTTACCACAAAAAACCTTACCATAAAAAATTATTTACAACGCTATAGCAATAACCCGGTTCATTAGGAACAATATTTCAATCTCCCTGTACATTAACTTGATAAGCACACTTTAAAGGGAATATAACCTGCAAAGCCATCTTTATGGAAGATCCCTTCAATTTTTCAAATTACCCTGTACAGTGGCGCCAAACATTTCTAAAGCCAAAGGCAAGAGTGGCCAGAGCTGCAACATTGGTGTTCCTTACCAAATACCTGAGGTTATATTTCCTTTAACAACATAAAAGGATTTTTTGTAAATGTAAACAGTAACTCAAACACCCTGTTCTTTAACATAATCAGGCACTTTCTCAACAACCTATTGCATTAACAACTGTCCTAATCACGTTGTCATTCGTACAGTGAAAAATCAGTTTTATCAGTTCATTTTTATAACAAAAACACCCGGTATAAGAAAATTGGAGCCAGTAAAAATAAACTCCGAAAGAACCAAATAAAACATAGCCAAAACCTGTATAGCCCACATCTAATCAAACAATAGTCAAGATAGCATAACGTAGTATCTGTATAACAAACGCGCGGTGCCCTAAAACGTACGCCAAATGTATCCAACGCCCTGTAGAAGACAATGGACACAATTCGTAGTGGTTTCCAAGGTCGAATTTTATATATTTGGATAGAGTTGGTGCTTGTATTCTGAATCTTGAATTGGTACGAAATTCAAATATCACAATAGCGCGTACGCGAGTTGTGGGTCCCCGCCAGAAATCTCACTTAAAATTAAAATTTCTTCGCGCAACCAAAAGCGTAGTTCAGAAATGATCCGTATTAACTAAAAATCTAATTTTCAACCAAGTCGCTCTTATTTAAAAAAAATATTTTAAAGCGAAAATCGCCATACAAACTGAAATGAACATTGGGCTATCGAGGGTCTGTACTTGCCAGTAATTTTTATACTTCGCAAATTACATCATAAAATATTCGCATTATTTAAATACAGAAATGCGGTGTTAGTACGTGTGTATAGTCGTTTCGTGAAATGTAATTTTTATTCCACGTTTTTCTAAGTTTAATGATCTTTCTTTACATAAACTCTCTTTTGTAAACCAGTCTCTATAGGTAGAAGGCGTCGTAACGTAAAATATACGTGTACGGTTTGAACACAAATTATTTCGCTTTTACGAAACAAGAATGAGTTGAATCGGCGAATTGGATGTGACTCAAATTGTTTTTCGCGCATTATTTTTCTCGCGTCGGCATATACGACAGCGGATGGATAACTAAAGTTTAAACTACCGCTACCTCGCCGAGGTTAAAACGTCTACTAAATAGCAGTCTCTTTTGGAAAGAAGGATGCATTTTAAGCAGGGTGAATGCGTGAATAGCTGTATTTGTTCGGGGAAACGCCGTTCACATCTCAAGGCTATCGCTACCTTACTATTATTTCTTCCAAAAAAAAAGTGAGTTAAGAAATTATAGCCTTTAAAAAAAAATCGTTCGCTCTTTGCACCGAAGCGTAAATGAACGCTAACCTCATTCGGAGGCATTATCGGCCATTACGCGTTTCGTAGAAGCCTTCGATATTTCAAATGAACGTTGTTGGAAAAAGAAGGATCACGCGAGAGAGTCGTCTCGAGTCAGCCTCAGGATGGAGCCGGAACGTTTATCCGAACTCGAAATGAAAAAACTAGATTCTCAAAGCGTCAATACGTCGGACGCTTCTAAGATGGGCACTGAGTTACGAATGAACAGCAAAGCTAGGATTTTGAAGAACTTGGCCGTGGTAAGTATCGCGGTGATGTTACTGCTATGCGCTCTTTTACCCTGCCGAGAGCTGCAAGGAAGCATAAACATTAAGGATGGCCTGGGAACGTACACGCTGACGGTGTCATCGTTCACGACGGTGGCTTCTCTGTTATTCCTGCCTCCGATTCTAATCCAAAAACTCGGATTGAAACGCAGCATGACGTTTTCCTTGGTACTGGTAACCGTCTTTTACTTCGCCAACTTCAAACCAACGTGGGGTACCATGATGCCAGCGGCCATTATCAGCGGAGTGGGCGCGACCCCCATCTGGCCGGCGAAAGCCACGTATATTACCATCTTGGCCGAATACTGGTCAACGGCCTTCGCTACCCCGTTAGATTCAACCGTTAGTTTTCTTTTCGGGATATTCTACGCTTTTTACTACTTCGGCTACGTCTGGGGCAACGTGGCCTCTTACTTCATTTTGACACCGACCAACGTGACTGCTCTGTTGGCCAACGAAACGGAAAAGTGCGGTTTATATTTTTGCGACTCCGACGCTTTTACGGGCAACGTCAATTTTAAGAGACCTCCTGATTTCGAGATTTACATCCTGTTCGGCGTTTTCATCGCGATGTCTTTGCTAGGAGCCGTTATCGTGGTATTCTTCCTCGATGATATTGAGATTCCGAAAAGGGACGCGCGACCGGAATCACCTTTGTCATTGTTACTCAAGACGATCAAAAACATCGTGACGCCTAAGCAATTACTACTTCTTCCAATGGGCATTCTAAGAGGTATCCTAAGAACGTTTCTTTCAACAGAGTTCACAAAGGTACGTCTTGAATTTCAACGTGATTGCGTTTAGTTGATGAGTGAGCTTACAAGTTCGTTTTGTTCCTTTGACAGGCTTTTGTCACGTGTTCGTGGGGCATTCACAATATTGGGTTGACCATGGTCGGATTCGGGGTCGTATGCGGGGTCATGTCTCTTATTCTAGGAAGACTAGTGCAATGGACCGGTCGTCTGCCTCTGTTCATACTGTCCTTGATAATACACGTCGTCGTTGCTGCCATTGTGATTGAATGGAAACCGAATACTGACCAAATGTACTTGTATTTCTTGGTACCGTGCTTATTGGGGATCAGCAATTCCATTTGGGAATCCCAAGTCGCCAGTGAGTTTCTTAATTTTTAATATCATAGGCGTAAATAACGACCCCGCAAGGTGACCAATTTTTTTTAATAACATGATCCACGTGATAAGAAAGTTCCCAAAAAACAAGTCTCGCAGATGGCCCCAGAAACAGGGCCGGACCGTTAAATTTGAGGCCAACCAAATTGGGTGTATCAGATTCATTTTTCGGGGATAATGTAAAATTTATTTTTTCTTAAATTTTTAATTTAAATTGTCTTTTGGGATACAGACCAAGCCTAAATCCGCCCTTGCCCAGAAACCTTAGTTACGCCACTGATTTATCATTCGACTCAAAGTACATTTTCTTTTCTTAAGCGATATACGCGCTGATGTTTCCTGGAGAGAGAGAAGTCGTTTTTACCATTTACGGACTTTCGGAGGATATCGGTGGCATGATGGCTTTCGGATACAGCGCCTCCTTGTGTACCGATTATAAACTAATTATATTTATGATCTCGGTTACCGTCGCTTTCGTCTGCTATCTAGTGGCAGAATTTAGGTTTCTGAGAAGGATCAGAAGGATACCGATTACTCAGCAATAATCATAGCCCGTCAAATTGCCAACGTTTCAATGACAATATTCATTTCCCAAATCTCCACCATCGGAATGAATATCTCATCTACTACGGAAAATAACATCGTAGCTTAATGGTGATTACCAGGAATTCAACATCGAACTTGGAATGGTTATCTCGCCCGATTTCCGTCTCTATCTAGGGGACCGTTTTTTTTTTCATCATTTTAACGTCAGAGCATACGTGTTTTCTCATACGATTTTCAATGGTATTAAATCCTAGTTTCAGATAATTTCATCCCCCTGTGTCGAAAAAGGGTTCAAACATCTTTTTGCTTTTCCCTTCGCTATCGCTCTATTGATAGCGACGGTCACCTCGTAATTCGGACTTCGCGCTTCTCAAGGGCATTGTCACTGCTGACAATTTTGACAACGCTAACAATGCCGGACTTGATCCTTCCACATGGAGAGGTCGGGAGAGCGAGCTGACCCGTCGCTATCAATGGTGGGGTTTCAAACCCTAAATTTCGAAATGGCCGGGGAGTCGTGTAAAAACGGGAGGTTGCGCGGGGTAAAAACTCCTAAAGAGGGGAGACGCGTGCGAGGGGGCGATTTTTTTTTCTCATACACGTCACTGAAAACGGTCCCCGAGATCTTACCATAGGGAATACGGCCGGATAACCATTCCAAGTTCGAGGTATGAATTCCTGTGATAACATATAAACAAGAACACGTTCCCATTAAAATATTTTATTATTTGTTTTTCCTAATATCGGACTTTTCATAAAAGAAAGACCTTATGAAATTCAGTTTCAAAGCGAGTCGTCTTTGGACAAAGACTTGTTTCGAGTCGCGGTGTAGATTTTAGAATACTATTTTTTTTAATGGAATAGAATTTCTAGGAGCGTCAAATGCTCAATATAATATTTGAAACTTTGAATAATTTGATCGTATATTTTTATTAGAAAAATCCGAGCCAACTATACTGATCAAATAGTTTTTCTAAATAGATCTCAAACTTTGCGTCCAAAACGTGAAAATTGTTGAAACAAACGCGTTGCAAAAATTTTAGTTAATTGGTATTCCATTCAAGTTCTTATAGCATTTAAATAATTTATTAACTAAAAAAATTAATTTTAATACAGACGTTTACCATTATGAGATTTATTTTTCTCCCAATAGGAACTCTTTTATTTTGTAAAATTTAATTGTGGTAAAAATGAACTGTTAATTTTACCGTGTTAAATTAGAAATTTAACTTGCCAAATACACATGGCTAAAAATATTCTAGCTCACAGAAATCGGTTCTTGGTTTAATTCCATTTTAAGCACGTAACGAATTTAAATAAAATCCTTCGAATGCTTTTCCGTATTCCACCACAAGGACTTCGTACAGTTACCTCAATGTCTTAGAGACAACGAAAACTACATGTAGAGCACAGTTTTTAAGAATATGGCGAATACCAAATAATCCGTTGGATCGATTATTGACAATGAACAAATAATTTTATCAAATACTGCTAGTTTAAGAATTTGGACTATATACTAATCTATTCAAAAAAACGTTTCAATGCGTCCCTCATTGGTTACTCATCGGAAAAATCGACTCGTTCAACCGATGACTTCGATGCGCAACTTGTTACTCATCGGTGTCATCGGTGGGAGTTAATACTATCGAAAAGATTTAGTTTCCTAAATAAAATAAGGATCAAAGACTTTGGGTACGTTCAGTAACTGTCAACGGAAAAAAACCCGATGGATTTGATATGTTCCACCGATGAGCTTTTTCGTCATAATGACGTCGTAAGTTGCTGAACGCTTTTATTCAATCATCGGGTTTTTTTATAAAATGGCGTAGCTTTTATAGTAGTTTTACGTCAGAAATTACGTCAGTCATCGCAAAAACAGACTCTTCCAGCCGATGATTTCGGTGAGTAACCGATGTAATTAAATATGTACGCCAAAAGCTCGGCCTAAAAGTTGCATAGCAACTTGGCCTTGTAACTCTGCACAAGCTATCGCATATAAGATTCCAATAAAATATTATTATTATTATTATTATTATTATTATGACTATCGTGACGTCAAAACCGGAAACGCGAAAAAAACGTACAGTAGAAAACCGATGTCACCGATTAGTAATCGGTCACTATCGGTGAGTCCGATGAGCTCTGCTGAACGCAGCCTCGTTGTTGGGCCCATTCCATCTCTGAGTTAATTAAAAATTAAAATACCACTGTTGCATAGTGAAAAGTTGAAAATATTTTATTTTAAAAATATTCCCACGACTAGTTTCGTTAACCGTACGATAACATCATCAGGCATATTTTTAAAATAAAATATTTTTAACTTTTCACTATGCAACAGTGGTATTTTAATTTTTAAACTAGATTTAATGCATAGGGTTAGAACAAAAAAAGAATAGTTGCCTACATGATGCAATTAAGGAGGAGCAGGTACACCTAACACTATCTACTTATATCCAGTATGGTCGGCCTCCTTCACAAAAGAAGGTACAGGTAGCGTTAGTGCATATTGGCCCCAACGAGAAAGCTCCATATGGCCGACGTTCTAATTATATATAGGGGGAATGGAATTGACTAGTTATACCATAAGTTTATAATATTGTTCCATAAGTCTGTGACTTTGGGTAATATTTTACTGAGAGCTTGTAATGGAGAAACGTCATCACAAGAAGAAAATCTCCCCTAGCGAGGCGCTGTCAAAGGCTACGTGTGACGCGTTAGCAAGCGGACGCAAAACGGCGACGAAGGCCGTAATGCAGTCGGTCTTGTGACTAGTTTCCGTAAACCTTTTGCATGTGAAGAATAGGAAGTGTCATACTTATGTTATAATATTATACACTTATGGTTATACATATGAACATGCGGACTGAAGTCATGAAACAGCTTCATGCAGTACACCAAGGGGTTCCAGCCTGCCTCGCTAAGGTTAAACTACACGTTTATTGGCCACACCTAACAGCGGACCTCACGAGTTTTATCCATATGCAGAAGGTATGTAATATTTTGTATATAGTTTTGTATGTTAACTGTAGGTGGCGCCAGTTCCTAGGGATCAAGCTAGATCTTTCTAAAAGCAATCACGGTTTTAATCCATGAAGCAAGTACGGGTAACAATAGTTTAGTTTTAGCAGGGAGTACAGAACGGGAGTCGTTTTGACAGATCTTTTAGGGTTCTCAACCAAGACGCCAGAGAATCGAGGTGGGGTGGGTTGAGAGTGGGTGGAAAGGTTGGCAAAATACGGGACAAGATACGGCTTTTTGCGCCATCTACCTAATTTTTGTGGCTTTGCTGTTTATGGAGGAAGTGCATGCTGCCGTCTTTCATTAGATAACGTAGATCCTAATTGTAAATATTTAAATTATCTTAAGTTTCTTGAGTAAAGCGTATCATTTTTAGGATATAATACAACTGAAATCATAGTACTAAATCAATGTAAATATAATTTTGTATCATATTTCAAACCTTAAGCCTTTGTAATGATTGGCTAATATATTTCCCATTTTTGCGTTTAACATGGCCTTTTTAAACACATTCCCTAAAATAGAAAAATAAATTGTATAAAATGATATAAAATAATTATAAGATCTGTTAAAATAATTACAATGTTTTTTCTTTTAACTTTTGAAAGTCGATTTATGTAACAATGGTCCATGCTTATTTTCACCACGTGTGTCAAATTTGAATTTCTCAACAAAAACCGCATGGCCGCTGATAATAGATGGCGTTAAATAGTTGAGGTGTCCCGTATTTTGCCGAGGCGCCGGCTGAAGTGTAGCTCATTGCAGCAGAACCAAAAAACCCCCTCTTTTCATCTCCCGTTCTGTACTCCCTGGTTTTAGTTTTGGAACGGCACACAGAAAAAAATGTGTTCAGATATTGAACACAATACATGAACACCATCATGCATCACTTTTCTGCTCATGTTCAAAAACGAGAACGTGTTCAATTAGAAATATGGTTAGGTTTTGAACGTGTTCAATTAGAAATATGGTCAGGTTTTGAACGTGTTAAATTAGAAATATGGTCAGGTTTTGAACGTGTTCAATTAGAAATATGGTCAGGTTTTGAACGTGTTCAATTAGAAATATGGTCAGGTTTTGAACGTGTTCAAGTGGAAATATGTTCGGGTTTTTAACGTGTTTATTATGTCATGTGTTCAGGGTTAAAAAGTGTTCTAAATGTAATGTGTTCAGGTTTTGTACATGAGTTACTGGAAATGTTCAGCTTGTGAACATATTGAAAATCTCTGGACCCGTATACTGTTGTAAAAACCCTTTAAATTGAATATTTATTAATAATAAAAGACTAGTTACAAAACGAAGCTCTTGGATGGTATAAAACCTAGTTAACTGTTACAAACTATTTTAATTTTTTTTTTAATTATTAGATCAGGGTTTTCTACACTTTGATAAAGTAGTCACTAACACTAGCTAATAATAATAATAATAATAATCAGCTAGGCTAATACCCAAAGCACCACCCTAGGCCTAAGTCATCATGCGACTTTTTGAAGCCCTTAATTCAGGTGGCCGGGTTACAATGCGTAGGAGGGTGGTGGCAAGCCCTGCATGCCACGAGATCGAGCCAACAGCTCCCTACACTAACTATTACCGTTAACCTCGACAAGTTCTTATGGGAAGGGGAAACCGAAGAACTCGGGGGAAAACCCCTTAAACCAGTGGGGAGAGAACTTGCAAACTCAACGCAGAAGGAGTTGTTCCGAGTTTTCACCCAGTGCCACAAGTTGGGATCGAACCCGGCTCCTC
Organism: Leiobunum rupestre; assembly: GCF_980474605.1. Taxonomy (NCBI): domain Eukaryota; kingdom Metazoa; phylum Arthropoda; class Arachnida; order Opiliones; family Sclerosomatidae; genus Leiobunum; species Leiobunum rupestre. The sequence goes on from NC_143387.1 coordinate 36,328,371, forward strand.
TTGCTTGTAAGTGAAACTTTAGGCCTTGGCGGGAAATAGTAATAATTTTAACATTTATTCTACAATAGTTTCTAAAATTATTTTTAAGTTTAAACAAGTCAGTAAATAAACTAAATCTTACCAAACTTTACGACAAAGGCGGGAAAGAAAGTTCGTAATGGTCAACTGTGTTCGTTCGTATCTGCCGGGAATTCTGAAACTTTCTAGATAAGAGGCCGGAAATCGCGGTAAAGCCAAATGTAGATTTTATCGCTATAGAACACGAAACCATAGATCATGTCCTTGAATTAACATGTTCACAGAACAAGTGTTCAGGTTTTGTGTTTAGGATATCAATTTTCATATATTTCGAAGGGAGTAACACTAGGAGAATGGCAATGTGTTCACAATAGAACACATTTTAGTCTTCGTAACATTTTCAAGCGTTCAAATTCTAATCGTGTTTAAGTAAAGAACATTTAAATATGTTCAAAACCTAAACACACTTTTTTCTGTGCAGTCCCCGAGCAGGTATATACGTGATTTCATTTCGAACCCATAATATAACATGGTATCAGAAGTGTTCTAGTTTTCGCTTTTACCGCGACAAGTCGACAAATGGCAATATTTGTCCAGTAAATGATGTAAATTTCGTTTTGATCGCTGAGGTTCAAATCGCCAACTGGTTGAAACTCGTTCGGATCTCAAATTCCCAGACGCATATCAATTTAAAGACTCTTTGTTACTGCACATTACGTATCAAGAATGACATCAGCACCAGTCAGTCGTACCGCCACGTTTCAGGTTACTCCACCTGATAAGTATAATTTTTCAAAACCCGGAGAATGGCACAGACGCTTTGACCGTTTTCGTCTCAATTCTGGTCTAAGCAAAGCTCTTATTTACTTCATGAGCGACAAGTCGGAATATATATATTTCAATCTTTTGGACTCACACGACCGTTGTCGACCAATTTGAGGCCCATTTTGTTGTTAAGAAAAATGTAACTTTCGAGCGTGCCACATTTAATAAACGCGATCAAAAGGAGGGAGAACTTATGGAGGATTGCATAACGGCTTTATACGCGTTATCAGACACTTGTGATTTTGGCGCATTACGCGACGAGATGATTCGGGATCGCATCGTTGTAGGGATCAGAAATCAAAGCTTGTCTGAGAAGTTACAGTTGGATACTGGTTTAACGTTGACTAAAACCACAACCACAGCCAGTACGAAGAGGTACGGCGACCAGAAAAAGTTCTAACTTCCACTTAGAATGCTCCTAAACTCAATGCCAATGTAAACAGTTTTAAATCGAAAAACAAGAAGGGAAATTTTACTAATAAACGTTTCATACAAGATATTTCCAGTAGTTCACAGAAACCAAAGGGTAAAGCATCTAATAATTCGAGTTCGATAATTAAAGGCTGTAGAATATGCAGAAACGAGAAGTATCATCCTAGAGAAAAGTGTCCCGCCAGATTTTTAAATGCCACAATTGTAAAAAATTGGATGTTTGTGTAGTTTCACCAGTCAAAATAAGAACCGTCCAAGAATCAAGTGATGACGACTCGGATAGTTTTCTAGGACACGTATCTAGTGCAAAACGCAAGCAAAAGAAATGGCTCGTATCCCAAAATTTTTATGAGAAGCCAGTTCATTTCAAGGTCGATACAGGCGCAGAAGTTTCAGCCATTCCGGATTCACTATACCAGTCGCAGTTTAATTGTGAAAAACTTCTCAGTTCTGACAGACGTATATTTGGACTAGGAAGAACCTTACTGAATTGCAAAAGCATGATGTACGCCAAAGTGCAATGTGGCGCTACTGAAGTAAAGAGAAAAATCGACGTTATTTCTGATTTAGAAGATTTAGATGACCAAAGAATCGATACCATTGACAACCTTCATCACTCCCTGGGGACGATATGTCTCTAACCGTTTACCATTTGGTCTCACCTCAGCATCGGCGCATTATCAAAGGCGCATTCGATCTCTCATTGAAGATTTGGAAGGTGTTATCAACCACCAAGATGATATTTTAGTGTTGCGTTCGTAATTAATACTACTTTAGTACATGATAGATATTTAACGGCTTGACTTACTGATTACATACATCTGAAAAGGGGAAAGCTATGTTACTGGTTGGTATCCAGGCAGGAACAAGAATGACCCGAGCCCACTCGTGATGGATTCTACTCTTTTACCTCCCTACTTAGGTGGCGCCATCTACAGATGCGGTAGTTTGGGGATCAATAATGTAATGCAAGAATATGACCAACGTACAAGACGTGTTCTCCAAAGACTGGGGGAGAATATATAACCTTGAATGTTCAGAAGTGCCAGTTCGGAGTTTCATCTACAAAGTTTCATGGCTATATTATCAGTTCGGAAGGTGTGAAGCCCGACCCAGAGAAGGTCCAAGCGGTACAAGAAATGAAGGAACCAACGAACGTATCAGAACTAAGAACATTTTTGGGAATGACCAACTTTTTGGCGAAATTTATTCCTACCGTGTCTCAAGTTTTACAACCACTGAATATTCTTCTTAGTAAGAAGTACAGTTGGATTTGGGGTATTCTCAACAAACCGCATTTGACAACATGAAATCTATTTTGACACGACAGCCAGTATTAGGACTGTGTGATCCAAGTTTCTCAACAACCGTTTCAGCAGACACATCGTTTTTTGGCATCTGATGTATGATTATTCAACAACAGACAGATGGAACGACAAAAGTAATTGCATACGTGTCTAAAATACTGTTTGAGGCAGAGCGCCATTACGCGCAAATTGAGAAAGAGGCGGTAGCTCATACATGGGCATGCGAGAAGCTCAGATATTATATTAATGATCTTTACATTGGAAACAGACCACAAACCGTTACTGCCCATACTTCAGTCTAAACAATTAGATGATTCAACGCCGAGTCTTCAACGCCTGAGAATTCGTTTAATCATTAATGCGATACTCTTACACAATGGTACAAACATATCCCGTGAAGACTGAGTCGGTCGCCTTGTTTCTCGTTCTCGGCTTTTCGGTACCCCTGCGGTTATTAGGTGAATATTTTACGTTTATTTCTTGGATTCTAATTCAGTTTTTAACTCTCTTTCGGCTCATGATCTTTGTTTCGGGTGATTATGGTTTTGGTTTGTTTTTCAGCCTTTTAAAAGTTTAAGTTTTCATCGCAGAGCTAGGCCTTGCTCTCCGCGTGGTGTTTTTTTTTCTCTCTCTCTCGTTCATGATGCCGGCGAAAAAATCTAAAACAAGATGTCACGGACATTTAAGTACACACAATCCCCCCAATATATTAACTATATATAAAATATTTTAACAAATTTACGATCATCTTGTACTTTAACTTAATAAACCCAAGAGGAATTTAATCGAAAACGAATTTTTGGAGTTACCTGGTTTTGGAAATAAGGTAATGAAACGTGAACACGTAAATTTAAAGTAATTTTTAGACAAATCGAATTTTTCGAGTTGTCTGGTTTTGAAAATAAGGTAGTGAAACATGAACCCGTAATTTGAATTAATTTTTAGACAAATCGGATTTTTCGAGATACCTGGTTTTGGAAATAAAGTAGCGAAACGCGAACGAGTTAGATGGCGCCTCTATAGAGCTCGGCTTAACAGATAAATTAACGGCCAAAATTTAAATTATTCATAAAAATTTCGTTTAACTGTTTATTTATGAATATTATTCGCGGTTATAAAACGAATTAATATGCCAAAAATAAGTTTATATTGGATAATTTTCGGCTATCAATTGGCACGAAATTCAAATATGACAAAAGTGCGTACGCGGGTTGTGGGGTCACGCGAATTGACCAAAATTCTCACTTAAAATTAAAAATTCTGAATACAACCGAAATCGTAGTTCAGAAATGATCAGTACCAACTAAAAATATAATATTCAAACAATTCACTCTTAATTTTAAAAAAGTACGTACATTTTAAGACGAAAAATCGCCAAAATCACTTAAATGGGCAAATACCCCACTTCCGGGGCCCCGATCCCAAAAATTATGAAAATCCCGGCGAAACTATAAAAGTGTGTACGGCGACTGGTCAAAAAATATTTAGTGGCACACTTATTCTTAACTTCTGGGCATAACAAATATTTAGGGTCACACTTATTTATTACGCGCCTGGTCATATGTTATTCTTATTTCATGCCGGCTTTCATTGGAATGCGAATATAGCTTCAGCGCGTAAAGAATTCAGGTATGACGCGAAATGGCTAATTAACTCACTTAAAATTAACTTTTTGCAACGCGACTGCAACCTAAGCTGGAAGGGGCCTAGAAGTAACAAAACTTGTGGTTTTTGATAAAATATTACTTACCTTCTTCCTGTCGAACGACGTGCGTAAAAAGGGCGTAAAACGTTGAGTGTCACACTTATTGTTACTTCTGGACATACGTTGAAAGCTCGGTGCGAACGGCCTTGAAAATGCGAGAGGGAAACTGGCGTTTAGAACTCTATAGACACGCGGATTTACAATGTCGGAAGTTGCGGGGGTCCGTATACGCTGTCCAAAAAACCTCACTTAGAATTAAAATTAAGCAATGTAATTGCCAATCTATGTTATATGAAAACCACAGCTATTCAAAAATAGAAAAAAATCGGACTTAAATTAAGGAACGTTATGTAGACTTTTAGGCGAAAATATAAAACCGCGAACATTGGGCTCCCGTAAATTAGACTGGAAACTATACTTAAATTTAATATTTACTGAGATAACAGAAGTTATAGATCCGCTGAATCCTAACCTAACCAAAAATATTTTTTTTAATGTTATCGGACTTAATTTTAAATAAAATATCAACGACACAAAGCGAAACCACCAAAAATAGTAAATTGGGCATTTGCCCAACTTCTCGGGCTCCGATCCCAAAAGTACGAAAATCCCGTCGAGGCTATAATAGTGCCTACCGATTGAGATATCAATCGTCTTTGTACCACTAACGTACCGCGAGCAATCGTGTGTACGGCAGCGGCGGCGGCGGCTACACAGTAGGTGATCGTAAATTGTGGTGTTGCATTTTAATTCTTGGGTGGTACGAAATCCAACCGCTTTTGAATTTTTCGGTTATTTAGATCTAGTTGAGTAACCGGTATAGGTATTCGTTGTTGTGTTTCCTGACGGTTCCTTTTTGTATGATTGTTAAACCACTGGTTATGCTGGTGAAGTAACGGCGGCAGGTGGTGTAGCAAACTGTGATTGAACAATGACAGGTGATTTAACTGGTTGAATTAATGGTGCACCCGTATTCGATTTTCGAAATGTGGGGAGCTCGACGACATCATGATGATGTGTGGTGTGTGTGCTAATGATCCCTTTGGAGTTATTAAAGAGAACATCGAATTCGTAACTGTTTATAGTGACGCGTGATATCCCCCTGCGAAGTTCCGACGATGAACATCATGTTTCCAAGTAGTTTTTACCCACCCTTCGATCCAACTTTTCTTCGTCCAAAGATTTTGATTGACACTTGCTGTTATCAATTGTGCGGCCACCGTACATTATTTCAAACGGTAATTTTCCAATTTATATATCCAGCAGTTCTTCTATGATTCATAAGAATTTTGGCCAACCACGTTTCTAATTTTACAGTTTTTAAATAGAAGTTTCCATAAACTCCCCATCAAAGTAAAATATAGAGTTTGTGCTACCAAGACTGGACTTCAAACCAGTTTTTAATTCTACTTCCAAAGCAGTTGTCAAAGTTCTGGTTGTCTGTTTTGATATACATCAGTTTTTTTTCCTCAATTAAATCTCTCACGTGAAACCAGCAGAGTCTAATGTGTTTAGATCGGTCGGAAGTTGTGGGGTTCTCGGCTAACTTAATAGCTCCTTGGTTTCCAATGTTTATGGTTGTTGGCGTGAATATAACTTTAGTTTGTCCAATCTCTTCGAGCAAATTTTGCAACCAACAACATTTTTTTGTAGCTTCTACTGTTCTTTCGATTTGTCCAGCTAACAGAAGCCCCTCCTAGAACGATTTGCGAACTGTCGCGTCCGAATATTTGGGCTTTGGTTCCGTTTCTTCTATAATCCAAAGCTCGGTTCTTAGTTCCGTTCAAATGAAGCAGAAGGTGCTTCCTTCCTGTCCAGTGTTAGTTGGTTCCGTTTCTTCTATAATCCAAAGCTCGGTTCTTAGTTCCGTTCAAATGAAGCAGAAGGTGCTTCCTTCCTGTCCAGTGTTAGTTGGTTCCGTTTCTTCTATAATCCAAAGCTCGGTTCTTAGTTCCGTTCAAATGAAGCAGAAGGTGCTTCCTTCCTGTCCAGTGTTAGTTGGAAGGCATAGGGTTAAATTGACTCTTATACGTTGAGGCGAAAGCCAAATCCGGTCTCGTGTGGGTTGATAAATATAGAAGGCTTCCAATAACGTGTCCGTAGAGTAACGATCTTTCTTCATCTAGTTCTTGACCGTCTTCGCCATTAGTGTATTTTGTGGCAAGACAATGTGGTGTGACAATGGAATTAAGTATCCCCATTTCTTTAAGTAGTTTTGTCGTGTATACATGCAGAGTTTGATCCAACGAATATCCATCCTCGGTTTTTTTAACTCTCAGTTATAAGATATTTATAATTTCGCCAAGGTCCTTTACTTCAAGATGTTTTCTTAGCGCGGATTTCATTCGTTCGATTTCATCGTCCGTTCCATAGAGAACTTCGTCGTCAACGTAGGTCATAATGATCAGTTCTCTACCTGGTTGGTAATAGACACACGAATCCGTGTGAGAGCGCTTGAATCCTTCACTTTGTAGTACTTTATCCAAATGTCTGTTCCACTAGTGACTAGATTGGCGTAAACCATAAATACTATATCGTAGTCTGAGAACGAACTCCTATTCTAGTTCTTCACTAAAGGATACATATGGAAACTTTTTACGTAATTCTTTTCCTCGGAGTGACTAGGCACTTCCATATAAAAACCTCTTCTACATCAACTTTTAAATACGGCACTGTTTTATCAAAGTGTTGGAATTTCCAATTCCTTTTGTCCGCGATACCGAATAGTACAGTCATAATCGAGTTTGGGTCTTTGGGTATTACCCAACGCTACTAGTCTCGCTCGGTATCTGACTATCTTTCCAGTTTCTTCATGTTTGGTTTTAAAGACCTATTTACCTCTATAATGGTTTTTCGGTATTTAGGTCTTTCAGCGGTTTCAAACGTCTCATTCCGTAAAAGATTCCGGCTTCATCGATCATCGCTTCTTTCCATTGTTTCAAAAGTCTTCGAAGCCATTGCTTCTCTCGTTGTTAGAGAGTCCAATTTCTTGGAGTCTTCGATGTTTGTACAATTACACTGAGGTTCGTTTTCGTCCATTACATAATCGACAGTCCAGCACAGTCTTCACACTTGTCTTCGAGCTCGTGTTCTTCCCACTTCTTGGTTAGCGCTTTTTTCGAATAGTGCTAAGGGTTCCCTATGAATCGGTTCATCTCCACTTCCCACGCTATTCCCCTCCTCGTCTTCAACTTTTTCATCTTCTCGGGCATGTTTAAATTGGTCATCGACGTCAGGTAAGTTGTCGGGTGAAACATCATGAGGCTCGGCTACATTTAAAAGGCACCACATACTTTCATCCAAAGATATATCCTTGGTTTGAAATTCTTCGCGTTTAGCTCGCAAGGGGAAAATGTGCTCTTTGAATTTCACATATCGGTTTATGAAGATGTCTTGGATTCCATAAACGATAAGCTTTGGCTGATACTTAATAACCGATGAAAATGCACTGAAATCCCTTTTGTCAGAACTTGTTGTCTTCTCAAGCCTTAAATGGGTAAGGTTGATCGGTCTAATTTTCCAAATCGGAATTGGGTCCCTAAATCACCCTATTTCTAGTAAATTTGGTGAAAAGTACCATTGGCTTATAATATTTAACCAGAATTGTATGATTTTGTATCGATTCACGTTTATAGCTATAATTTGCAACATTAGGTGGCGGCACGAGCTCGGCTAAAATGAAATATTGGGTAAAATTCATAAGTTTAACTATATAAAGATAGGACATTTTTAAGATATAATATTTTTACAAATTAAAACTTAGTCAGTTTTAGAAATATCCTATTTTAAAAGTCATTTTTGTAAAAATTAGAGTTAAATAAAGATCTAATTTTTTATTAAAATGGGTCCCTATTTTGTTCTTACTTTTCAAAATTTGGTTCCTATTTCACCCTATTTCTAGACTGAAAAATCCCCTATTTTCCTATTTTTTTTTCCATATTTTGGTGGGAGCCCTGATAGCATCCGAAAAGCCTTTTGTTTCTAAACGTCCCTGGGGTCCCACATTGCCCAGTGCCGATAATTTGTACTATTTAATGTTTCCATCCGGTATTCATCTCCCATCGTTTTACATTAGGCTTGCCACTTCTTCACGATTAATATGTCCGTCTTTGGTTTCGATTCGGATGTGGATCTCTCCCGTGAAAATAAAATGTCTGCCTATACACTCTTTTTAGAAACGTTTACTGGGCGCCGCCATTATCGTACAGACAGCCAACGAGCAAGCCCTCTACCGCAGAAATTTCATCCCCCCAAAACCGTTTCTTTCATCACCCTCCCCGTAGACTGTAAGGTAATGGCGGTCGATTAGGAAGGCGCGTTTAAGAGTCTATATCTTTTCACAGAGTGGTCCCAGAATCCATAACCTGTTAGTATTTACTAATATCGAGGCTTTAACATTACTGGAAGAGATCGAGCGGGTTGAAATCGAAATATTTTAATAGCGTGGCTTTGACAGTTTCCGCGGACTCTCACGCGCGTACAAAGATCATAGGTTGCGTATTTATTTCGGCACCCGCTAGAGGGACTTAGTGTCTGCATAAATTAATTGATATGATCTAATCCTAATTCGATGAACAAGGCCACCGAGATCCCGGTAACATTTAAATTCCGGGCCCCAAAGAGCGCAGTTACTACTGGAGATAGCCATACTTTTTCGGAGATAAAGCCTACACTCTTAAAAAAAGGGTGTTTTAATGGTATATTAAGGGTGTAATATCTGTAAAAAAACACTCTTGAATGTTAATTTAAACGCCCTAAAGGGATTTTTATTGTCCCAAATTAAAAACCTGAAAAGGTGTATAAAGGGTGTTATATTACCCCGTAAATTGAGTGATTTAACACCTGGTAAGGGTGTAGCTCCCTTAAGGCAGTATATAGTTTAGTACCCTAAAAGGAGTATTTTAACACTTTAAAGGGAGTATTGTAGCACCCTTAAGGCAGTAGTTTAGAACCTTAAAGGGAGTAGTGATAAAACTTTAAAGGGAGTATTGTAGAACCCTGAAGGGGGTAGTGTAACACCCTGAAGGGAGTCATTTGGTACCTTAAAAGGAGTCGTTTGGTACCCTAAAAGGAGTCGTCTTGTACCCTAGAGGGAGTAGATAATAACCCTGAAGGGAATAGTTTTATACCACAAACTGTTAACAAAGGAACCAAAACAGTGTAAATAAACACCCTAGCGGGAAAACTGCTTTTTAAGGTGTAGAATAACATCCTTTATAAACCTGTTAAGGTGTTAAATATGGGACAAGAAAACACCCTTAAAGGTTTGAAAAGAAACCCTTTTTTTAAGAGTGTAGACTGCACGGGCCCTGGTAATTTGTACCGGCTTCCCTCCTCTCTTGTCAGGCCTGTCGATGACTTCGATGGACTCACTAATACCTCCATTTATTGTTTAAATACTCCTTACGCTTGTCCATTTGAGGGACGGTTATTTATGGCATTCATGTTTGTCTAATTCTTGAACTCAATGCTGGTAAAGCACGTTCCATTGTCGGTGACTAGTGTTTGTATAATGCCAAAATGATATAACAGCTTCAGTACTTGTTCAACTTCTAGCCACTTATAAGAGTCTGACAGAATGAGAAATTTCACTTCTAATGGTTCGGCTTTTTCCCATCATCCCATGGTGCTGCGGTCTCATCCAAAACTGTGTATTTGGAGGCTGGTATGGGAGCTTCTTGTTGGAAAGATTTACATTAATGTACTAGTCATGTGATGTCATTTCAATGTGGGGCCATCACACGGGTGATCTAGCTGTAGCCTACATTTTCACATTTCCTTAGTGGGAACTGTGGAGGTCTAATAACATTTTTCTGCCCTGGGGTATGAAAACTCTATTGCCTAAAAGTATAATGTTATTGAAAGTTGACAATTTAGTTCATCTACAGGAACGCCGCGGCGCGATGTTTATCCTCCTTTTGAAAATTTGGAAAAAAAATTCCAAAATATTTTTGAAGGGGAAAAAAATAAAGTCGGCGGCGGGATAAAAATTTATCGGCGGCGTAGTAGGCGCTGCGGCAATAAGTATATGACTCGGCGGCGCTAGGCTCTAGCCACATGTGTTTATGCTCAAGGCGAAACAAACTACTAGCAAGGACCATAATATACAACTCAGTTCAGTCGCAAATCCAGCTCACAACTGGGTAACATGAAATGTTGTAGTGGTACGAGTGACGTTTCAACAGCTGGAGAGGAAACACGGAGGGTTCAATTGGTTTTATAATTTTCATAACGTTTTCTCGCTAGGGGACGATGGACATAACGGAACCACTAATCCGGTAAATAGGTTCCGAAACCATCATTAGTCGAAGCAATGAATAGTAAAACGGTAGTTACTACTTTTAGTGCGGAGGCTCCTACATCCGGACAAACGGAAACTGACAACGTCTGCAGTAAAAGAAGAATAATTAAAAATGCTTCGATCCTTTCAATTGCCGTTATGATGTATTTGTCAGCGAATTTACCATGCTCGTAAGTTACTTCTTTGGAACAATCGGTGATGTTTTTGCGGTACAAATTACACCTTCGATTTATTTTTGGGTGCCAGTATGAAATATATTTAAAGCAAATTGTAACGGCAGAAGTATAAAACACAGGAAGATGTGTTCATCCTCGTACACTGCCGTTGTTATTAGCTTGAAACATCTATACTTTCGGTGGCTCCCGCTTATTTTTCAAAATACGTTTTGAAAGGAAAAATAGTACGAGATAATATTTTCATTATACTGATTTTCTAAAACTATTTTACGGGGAAAATATCCCTAGGCAGTGTATGTTTTACATTTTACACCGTTAGTTGTTGTAAATTTTAAGCCGGAAAGCGGTGAATGCGGGAGATTCGCGCTCATTGAAATCTAGCTCGAGTCTACGAAGGTAAATGCTTAATTCTTATGTCCTAGTTGAATACTTCTCTCGTAAGATATAATACATAATTCTGGTAACAGTAATTCTGTTTCGTGTAAACAAATATTCGAATCTATAGCAGCTGTATTTTTATGGATATCCAAAATTTTTCCTCAATTTATAATAATAAATAGGTTAAGACACCTATCGAAAACGTGTAGTGAAAATTTGTAGAGGTGTAGCTAATTGTAGCTTTATTGTGTACAATCTACATTCCTACAAGTTTCCTTTACACGTCTCTTTTATTATTTGTTTTACCTTGGAGTTAATTAAGTCCCTGTACACAATAAAAACTAGGCATGAAAAATCTATTTGTATTATTTAGCCAGAGGTTACCAAGTTGGCGATCTTAAAGATCTTTTTTAAGATCTCAAGGTCGAAATCACCATGTTTATACTAGTTATTTTTAATTATAATATTTAAGTATATTTACGAGATCACCATTATGAAGGTCGAGTTAGCTCTTTTCTCAAAATCGCCCATTTGAGCTACTTTGGCTTGATTAATTAATTTATGGGCAGGAGGGCAAGACTTTATACGAAGCCCCACCTTTATACTACGGAGCTGAGGTCCTGTACTTCAATACACTGATTTTGTTTACATTCGGGGGATACGTAGATCTTTATGTAACTTGAAATTTCCCAAAAGGGAAAGTTTCGACGGGCTTTAGTTTTACCATGGAAACCAAATACGTTGATTACTAACAATCTACTTTTCCCTATGGAAATTAACATGGAGAAATCGCATATATTTAGGGTCCCGCCCACCTTTGAAAAATTTTTAAATGTTAAAAAAATTGTACATTGGGTAAATTCTGGTTAATTTGGGTAAATTTAGGAAAACATAATGGCGGACAAAATGGGGGAAACCTACTACAATCACTGCTAGATGATACCGAATGGCGGACAAAGTGGGGGAAACCTACTACAATCACTGCTAGATGAGACTCAATGGCGGAGAAAGTGGGGGGAACACTACTACAATAACTGCTAGATGAGACTCAATGGCGGAGAAAGTGGGGGGAAACCAATTACAATAACTGCTAGATGTGACTGAATGGCGGACAAAGTGGGGGGAAATCTAATACAATCATTGCAAGCTGATACTTAGTGGCGGAGAAAGTGGGGGGAACGCTACTACAATAACTGCTAGATGAGACTGAATGGTGGACAAAGTGGGGGGAACGCTACTACAATAACTGCTAGATGAGACTGAATGGCGGGCAAAGGGGGGGGGGGACCTACTACAAACACTCCTAAATGAGACTGGCCCACGAGGGGTCGGAGTGTACAATAACTGGTGGCTATACCGGGGAGTCGGGGTCCGGCTCTTGTAACCCAGCACGGGCGGTGGCGCACTGGGAGATGTTAGCTCCGTCCAAATGGTCCTATCTCCACCTCCGACTTCAGTCCGGTGTGGGCTGGTAACTGGGCTTCGGCCCAGACTAACGGAGAGGGGCCGGGCAAACTGGCCGTCTCGGCGGATTGAGTAGCCTGCTGTGGGGCTGCGGGCCTCCGTATGAGGGCACGGCTGCCCCATCTCCCGGCCTTTTGGGGTTCCACCGGGATGTCCGGTGCCAGCTGTGCCGGGTTAGGCGGGCTGCCGTGTGCCGCCGTTCCCCTTTAGGAGCTCCTTCCAAAGGGCTTGGCTCTCTACCTTTCTAGGTAGGGTGTCGGCTGGCGTTGCCAGAGCATCCGCTCTTATTCCCACTGCTGTGTGCGACGTGGAGGCTGGTCGACCCGTTGCTGCACCTTCTGCTGGGTTGAGTGGCTTGCGTCAAGGGCGCGACCATCAGTAGTGGGGTTCTGCTACCCATGCTGGTTTTGCCGTCTGTCCGGGTCTGTGGACGCTGGCATAGGGCATAATGATGACAGACCTCCGGTGGTGTGCTTTCAATCTTACCGGGTACACCGGGATATAAATCTGACACATGTCCTAAATGAGACTGGCCCATAATGGGTCAGAGTGTGCAATAACTGGTGGCTTAACCGGGTGGTCAGGGTCCGGCTCTTGTAATCCATAAGGGTGGTGACGCATTGGGAGATGTTAGCTCTGATCAAATGGTACTAGCTCCACCTCCGAGTTTGGTCAGGCATGGGCTAGAAACTGGGCTTCAGTTCAGGCTAACGGTGAGGGGCAAGGCATCATGTCACCTCGGCGGATTAGGTAACCTGTTGTGTAGTGGCGGATATCCAATTTAAGCACTGTGACCCTGTTTTCCGGCCTTCTGGCGTCCATCGGGATCTCCAGTGCCGGTTGTGCTGGGTTACGCTGTGTTGCAGTGAGCCCTTCGTTCCACTTTAGGAGCCTTTTCTTAAGGGCTTTGGCCATTTACCTATGTAGGAACGGTGCTGGCTAGAGATGCTAGAGCATCCGCTCTTATTCCCACTGCTGTGTGTTAAGTAAGGGATTGGTCGCCCTTATCGTTGCACCTTCTGCTGGGTTGAGTTGCTCACGTCAAAGGTGCGACTGTCTACAGTAGGGTTCTCCTGCTGCCTTAGCTCTTTTGTCACCTGTTCGGCTTTGGACGCTGGCGTAGGGCATGATGATGAGACCACCGTTGGTGTGGATGTAATATTTCCGGTACACCGGGCTATAAATCTGAAAGTTTGCGTACAAAGACGGGGGAAACCTACTACAATCACTACTAGATCAGACAGAATGCTGGATATAGTGTGGGGGAAACCTACCACAAACACTGCTAGATGAGATTGATTGGCGGACAAAGCCCACCCCCCCCCCCCCCCCGCCTTTGTCCGCCATTCAATCTCATTGATGGTGACAATGGCGTCTCCCATTTTTTGGCGGCAAACAAAGTCAATACACTACGGTTTTCTTTTGGGAATCTTAACGGATTATTCCCTTTCATTATCTTAGTTTCTGTATAATAGCGTGATCAATGTTGAGAAAACGTTTTGAATGTAGGGAACTTCAAAGCAGCATCAATATTAAAGACGGTTTGGGAGTTTACGCCGAAACCGTCAGCAACTTCGTTTCTATATTCGCATCCATAACGTTACCGACGTTGTTCGTCAACAAATTGGGGCTGAAACACACCATCAGTTTCTCCCTGATGATTATCACTCTGTACTACTTCGCCAACTTTAAGCCGTCTTTCGGCACGATGATACCAGCCGCCGCCATCAGTTCCATGGCCAACGCGCCTTTGTGGCCCGCAAAAGGTAATGAAGTTCAACATCTAAGGGACACTACGCGCGGGCATTTATAAATTTCGCTTTTCGATATCTTATAGGCTCATATTTGATAATACTTTCGGAGCAATGGTCCAAAGCGTACCATACCGATTTAGACGTCACAATCAGCCTCATGTTCGGATTTTTTTATTCGTTCTATTACTTTGGCTACATCTGGGGTAACGTGGCCTCCTATTTTATCTTGGCACCGACCGTGGAAGCTCCGGCGCTTTTGCCCAACGAGACCTCTAAGTGTGGCCTGTACTTCTGCGACGCTGACGCCGTTGGAGACGACAACTTTATTCGTCCACCCGACCAAGAAATATACCTGCTTTTCGGGCTGTTCATCGGCATAACTTGGCTTGGTGCTCTGATCGTGGCGCTCTTCATGGATCCCCTCAAAGTGTCCGGTTTGAATGCCGATGAATCGGTGCTTTATTTGCTTGTCAAAACGTTGAGGGCCATGGTGACGCCGAAACACTTGATTCTTTTGCCCTTAAGCATTTTACGTGGAGTCTCTTTAGCGTTTTTATCCACGGAGTACACGAAGGTAAATATAATATCTCACTTGAACTGTCATAAGGAAAATTACATAGATTTTCCAAGATTTTTACGCGTAATATTTACTTATTCTCAGTCTTTCGTGTCATGTGCCTGGGGAATTCATAATATCGGTTTGGTTATGATCAGTTTCGGCATCGTCTGTGGCGCGATGTCTTTGTTTCTCGGTAGACTCGTTAAATACACCGGCCGTCTGCCGTTGTTCTCAATGGCGTTATTACTACACATGGTCGTAGCCATAATGATCATTTTTTGGAAGCCAACGACCGATCAGAAGTACCTGTTTTTCTTAGTGCCCTGTTTGCAGGGCGTTTGCAACGCCGTTTGGGAGTCCCAAGTTGCCGGTCAGTAATTAACAGAAAGCTTGTTTCCTCCGTCGTGGGAACTAATTTCTTTCTTTTAATTCAGCGCTGTACGCTCTAATATTTCCGAATGATCGGGACATCATTTTCTCCATCTATAACGTGGCCGAATCTGTAGGTGGAACTGTAACTCGCGCGTATAGCGCTACCTTGTGTATGCAATACAAACTGACCATTTACATGGCCTTCGTGCTAGTAGGCTTCACTTCTTACGTAGTTTCCGAATTTAAATTTATACGTAAAAATAAATAACAAAATGAGGACCAAATAGATTTGAAATCTAATAAAAAAGACCTCGCGTTAAACCTTCCATGATAACCGAAACACTTGTGCGAAAGGATTTTTTTAATTAAATACCTATGATATATCTCATACGATAAAAGTACCCATCTACTTCGCACGATCGAGGCAGTTTTCAATGGGTTCTATTTTCCCGACAAAACGGGGAATAGCATACACCTCATAACGACTCGCAATTTATCGATTTAATAATTACGTTGTGTACTATTTATAAAATTGCTTTAAAATTAAGTAGGGAGCTGTCACTTCTTTCTAAGAGATGTAATAGACAGATTAATCCACCCCTCGATAAAGTGTAGGAGAGTTTGTAGGGGTATAGATGCACACGCAATAAAGCAACGTCTACAATCAGCTAAAAGTTTCCCTTACGCAGTTGTCTAGCGCTGGCTTAACCTGTCTATTGAATATTCTTCTGATATAATAGGCGCTAGCATAAATTCTTCATGTCTTGTTCAACTTGTCAAAAGTCGTGGATTTTCTTGCGTACGTTTTTCATTGGCTAGACGCTTTAGCGCCTGCTGCCGCCCCGCCCGTAAAACGTTCAGCGTAAAGGCTCGTGACGCTCGGCCAATGAAATTCGTACACAACCCTTCGTTAGCGTGTTTAAAGGCTAGCTGCGTTCTCCTTGTGTTTGTTGCTCCTAGATGCTAGCGTCTATTGATTCATATATCAATTTAAATTCGAAATTTTTCAGTTGAAGCTGTAAGTTTGTAACGTTGTCAGTTTTACGCGCCTTTTCTTCCTGTTTTAAACTATTGCTCAGTGTCCTTTCACAACATTTAAATAATATGAAATACTAAACCAACGAAAATTGCGAAAACCCAAAAAAATACAACGTTAGTTCGCGATAGTTTATTTCGGCAAAGCTCAATTAGCCAAACCTCTATAATGAAAGGGTCAGTGTACAAATAAATATTCGTAATAAAGTTCAATATTTTGAGCGCTACCGATGTTTTTAATATAACGTATGCGTAATGTTTTTTAAGTTGTGATATTACGTTCTTATTTATAAAATAGTGTGCCGAATTAGTTTTACCCGAGATTGCGTACGAAGTAGGAGCGAGGACTTTCTAAAGTAATATACGTGTTTTTGAGCACTTTTAGTTTCAGTTATGGAGGATAATGAAACCACGAACCACAAGGGGAGCAACGCGAGGAAGTTGAACAATATATCGGGCGAAAGGCCGAGTCCCTCAAATGATATTTCAGTCGACCAACAAATATTCTCCAATGTACGAATATTTAAAAACTGCGCGGTAGTCAGCATAGCGGTCATGTTGTACCTCACGTCCTCACTTCCTTGCCGGTAAGTTCGATGTCTTCATTCTCTCTCGTCTTGACAGGTAAATTTCTGATAGATTGAGTGGTTTATTTGTATTTTCACTCGTAAATTAGAGAACTGCAAGGAAGCATAAACATTGAAAACGGTTTGGGAACCAAAAGTCAGACGGTTTTCTCCGTGTCTTCGATCGTTTTGCCGACACTTATAATCAACTTATTCGGGCTGAAACACTGCATCACCATTTCGCTGTTGCTGGAGACGGTTTTCTACTTTTCCAATTTCTACCCGTCTTTTTACACCATGATTCCAGCGGCTATAATCAGTGGTTTCACAGGGGCCTCCATCTGGACGGCGAAGGCCACGTATCTGACGTTGCTAGCGGATATGTGGTCCAAGCGCTCCAGAATACCAGTTGACACATCCGTTAGTTTCCTGTTCGGCCTTTTCTACGCGTTTTACTATTTCGGATACGTCTGGGGGAACGTGGCTTCCTATTTCGTGCTCAGCGAAGGGCTCGCGAACGACAGCCACGTCCAAAATATCTCTGGGCAGTGTGGAATGGAATGATCAGTATTACTAATAGTAGTTTATTTATCCTGAGAGAGATTACCTATTCATCTCAGTATTATTAATGATAGTTTATTTCTCCTAAGAGAGATTACCTATTCATTTCAGTATTATTAATAGTAGTTTATTTATCCTGAGAGAGATTACCTATTCAGCTCAGTATTACTAATAGTAGTTTATTTATCCTGAGAGAGATTACCTATTCATCTCAGTATTATTAATAATAGTTTATTTATCCTGAGAGAGATTACCTATTCAGCTCAGTATTACTAATAGTAGTTTATTTATCCTGAGAGAGATTACCTATTCAGCTCAGTATTACTAATAGTAGTTTATTTATCCTGAGAGAGATTACCTATTCATCTCAGTATTATTAATAATAGTTTATTTATCCTGAGAGATATTACCTATTCATCTCAGTATTATTAATAATAGTTTATTTATCCTGAGAGAGATTACCTATTCATCTCAGTATTATTAATAATAGTTTATATATCCTGAGTGAGATTACCTATTCATCTCAGTATTATTAATAATAGTTTATTTCTCCTAAGAGAGATTACCTATTCATCTCAGTATTATTAATAATAGTTTATTTATCCTGAGAGAGATTACCTATTCAGCTCAGTATTACTAATAGTAGTTTATTTATCCTGAGAGAGATTACCTATTCATCTCAGTATTATTAATAATAGTTTATTTCTCCTAAGAGAGATTACCTATTCATCTCAGTATTATTAATAATAGTTTATTTCTCCTAAGAGAGATTACCTATTCATTTCAGTATTATTAATAGTAGTTTATTTATCCTGAGAGAGATTACCTATTCAGCTCAGTATTACTAATAGTACTTTATTTATCCTGAGAGAGATTACCTATTCATCTCAGTATTATTAATAATAGTTTATTTATCCTGAGAGAGATTACCTATTCAGCTCAGTATTACTAATAGTAGTTTATTTATCCTGAGAGAGATTACCTATTCATCTCAGTATTATTAATAATAGTTTATTTCTCCTAAGAGAGATTACCTATTCATCTCAGTATTATTAATAATAGTTTATTTATCCTGACAGAGATTACCTGTCATTAATAATAATCTCTCTCAGGAGAAATAAGCTATTATAAATAATAATGAGAAGAGTATACAATTTCTAACCAAATAAATAAACTTTCATGGAAACTAAAATACATAGTTTACAGCGGAAATAATTGGAACTTATCTGAAAATGCATAAAATAAATTTCCAACCCCTTATTTTTCTAGGTTTTGGGTTTACAAATAAAAAGTTTATACTTACAAATTTTGTGAATGGGAAAATAAATTTTGAAAAGTTCTTAAGTACTAATTAATAAATGTTGACAACACCAGTAATTTTTGAGAGGGCTCCAAATTTTAAATACTGTTTTGGCGTTTTTGATTGGTGCGCATATTCCAAAGTCTAGCCTACCTCGAAAAAGATCTTGGCTCCGCCACCGACAACGTACCCAGTTAAATTGTACTTCATTACAGTAAATTAAGTACTAAGAAAATTTACTCCTTTTCTTTTGAGCTGCGGCCATACAGGTTTATAATTTAAAGTCAAAATATATTAAAAACTAAGGCTGTAAATTTCACTTAGTCCTTGCCTCGTAAAGTGTTTAATATATATTAGGTCTAATTTACTTAACATAGTAGAAATTCAATTGAATTTTCTTGATAATAAAATCGAATTGGGTTATTATTAAGAACTGTTTTAAGCAATTGCCTCTATAACTACCACTGAATGCCGAAGGATTTGTGAAGGGTATTTTTTAAAGCTTAGAAGTCTTGATTAACTTATGCTCATAAATTATTCAATATTCGAATTGCATTGAAATCTATATACCAGTTTTTAAATCTTCTACAAATTAAGAAAGTTATTGTTGTTACAATCCACATTTTTGCGGAGGCGCGTAGACGTGTTTAGTGAGATTTGAAAAAATATTTGGGGTTTAAATTTGGTTTTTGGGCCAAGCGACGGCACTTTAAGCAATTATAGTATAAACTAACTTCTTATCTTAAAATAAAACAGCGCGATATTTTACACTAAAAATTAAAGAAAACTTTTGACGATGTCAAGATGAGGTAATCTTGAGAAGTCTCCTTCTGAATGGCAAAATTAACTAATTAAGTGGCCTTCTACTTACATTTCCAAAAAGTATTCTCTTCGGAATATACGACGTGTATCGTTTCTAAGTCTACATAAATTTTAATTTAAAAATCGAGGTATACAAATTTCCATAAATTTTTGGCATTAAACATTTTTCTCACCCTAATAATAAAATAAGATAATAACGTTAATAATATCACAGTTTATGAACCCGATAAAATTCAACCTCTTCGAATAGACTTTTAAATTTTTCACTATAGTTTTCGTAAATTTGAGAGTTAAATTTGAATTACGTTGTTTCCACGAACACAGTCAAACAAAATACGATACTTTCAAACATTATTTACAGGAATAAAAAGATTTAGAAAAATATAACATTTTGGCCTCTATTATATTAATTGTATGGCATTTGAACTTTCTCGGCCGTTTCGATAAAAGCTAGTTTCAGTGCACCATTTCAATGTACGACTGAACCTAAAAGGAAAATTATACACATTAGTAAGTTTAAAATTAAATAAATATTAATTTCGTGGACGAAATCAGTTTGCATCACATGCCGCGCTAATCCAGAGGTTTTCTAATGTGCGATTTGTAGTAAAATTGACCTTCAAAAAGTTTAATTCGAAAATATAATGAAGCCCCATTTTCACACTAGCTAGTAGCGGGTAAAAATACTTAAAATCCACTTCCGTTGGAATAATTTTACTTTTCCGCTTCCGCTTGGAAAACCCGTGAAATTTCAAATTGTCCGCTCCATAGCTTAGCTTTAAATTTTCGCGATAGCTAGTACTGGAAGCGGTTTTTTGTTTTTATACACGCTTTAGCGACCATGAAAATATGCATTTACACCACTTTACAACGGTGATCTCGACGTTGAAAATCAACTTTATACAACCAAGATTTAAATCTATAGTTCAAACAGAACAATTCATATCCCGAAAATATTATTTAATCAAGTAATCTTTTAACCTTTGTTTGGGAGCGCTAGTGAAGTGTTTATGCTTAAAATAACGATGCAATGAAATAACTATTTTAATTAAAAATCAATTAATATAAATATAAATAATAAATAAATTTTAATTTAATTAATTCTAGGCATTCGGATTAGTATCCGTATTTTTATCGTTATCTTTAATTGATAATTAACTCTTGAAAACTGTTTAAATTTAAACCATGACAGTTTAATTAGGAACATTTTTGCCGCGTTTGAGGATTTGAAAAAGCCATGGGTATACTTACGTCGTGTAAATGAATTTCAGTAAAAACGAACAGAGTGAAAATCTCTATGAACCCCAAGAATTGAATCCACGTTAAAAAAACCTATAAAATGTACGGAAAGAAATTGATCAGAATAAATATATGACTGAATTTGGCTAAATACTGTCGAGTGCTTGGCTATACTGACCCACATTCTGTTGACGAATACCGCTCCCAGGAACAGATTCATCAACGCGTGCGAGTTTGACACCTTCCAACACCAAATTATGATCCACATTAGAGTTGACTTTAAGACTTCGTTTTGTACTATCTGCAAAAATAACAAATAAGACGGTCATCATCTCAACACTTGACGTTACAAACACTCGTCTTACCGCTTGCGGTTCCGACGCCCTAGGGGTCTCCAACAAGGTATGATATGTGTCGCAATAATGATCCCACAAAGCGGCCCCCGCGGCTATCTGCATACCAAAGCAGAACACAACAAGAAATATGCTCTGTGACGTCCAAAGATTTGCGTTGTTAGGATGCGTAATTGATTTCTCACCGGCTACAGTTGCCAACGGCAGGTACGATTTTTGCTTAGGTATGTTTCTCTTCAAATACATGAAACAACCTGGAAACGAAGGCATTTTAGTACCGATAGAAATAGGAGACAACATTCGGGTACCTATGAGATAGGCAGTATATCCTATAGTGTCGGCAACCCCGTCAACAACGTAACCCGACGAATTTCGAATGGAAAGACTTTGCACAACGCCGATTCTGTCTCTAGCAACTAGGCCGTCCAACGCGTCCATGAAACCCCTGACAACCATCAGAATGACGCCGACCAAATGCAAACCAGGATGGTCGTACGAAGCGCATCTAGCTGCGGCTATCGCGAACAACATTCCACATATGCTAATCATATTTGGAGTTACCCATAGTAATTTCGTAGAGAGTTTTGTTACCTAAGAGTAATGTAAAAAAAATCGTTATTAAATTCGAAACAAGAGAGCTAATTTCCTAAGCTATATGTGGTCAACTATATAGGATTAACTACCAGCAATCTAGCCTCATCTCGGGGCCCCTACATTTAGGCAAGTTTCCAGACCCCTAGCCTTAAACCTACGCAGCCTTTCAGTTAATCGGCCACTCAGGTTTTAATTATCCAAGAACTGTAATGATAAATTTATTTTCTGGTTTGTTTATTTTCAGAGCCTAGGTTCATTTGTTGTTGATGGCAGCCGCGGCTACACAAAATCTGCATTTTTTTAATAGCCAATGAAAAGTCAATTTTCAACGTGGCAAACACATAGGAAATACGTGTAGATTATCATTCCAAATAGCGTTATAGATTTATGTGGCAAGTATTACGTCATAGACAGAAGATAACAAAATGGAAAACACGTCGAAGTTCATTTTAAGTGTGAACGAATCCGGCTGCCAAAATAGCGGACAACCCTGTTTACAAAAATTTAATATTGCCATGTAGCTATGCTAAAAATGTTTAGTCAAGAACCTATTTAGGTTACTGATAACGTAAGTTTACAGAAGCAAAAAATACTTCCTATATCAGACTGAAAATTGTAATTCAAATTGTTACTGAAACGCCATTTAACGGACCATTTCGCTGATAAACTCACCGAATTAAATATTTGAGCTAGCGGCGTCTCCACGTAGTGATTGAATTGGTCCATCATCATCATTTTAATGGATAAGCCGCTAAAAGGGGAGTAAGGATTGGTGGCCGTCTTGGAGACATTTGGTCCCGGGCGCAACGGAACCTGATCCTGGATGGTGTTGTACAGAGCGATGTCCATCCAAATGAAGTAGAAGACGAAGGTAATCAAGATGGCCATCGTCAGACGATTGTCCAGCGCCGACATGAACTTCTCTCGGCCGGGAAGAATCATGATTACGGATTAAGTACCTCGAGCCCACACTGTAAATTCTTTCTATCTCCGTTCACCGTGCCACTCTTCAAGCATTCGTTTTAACTGAAAGTAAACAAATTGACCTCGATCAATTAAATATATCAAGACAGTAAAAATATGACGAGGAAATTATGGAAATACTATCCATGGTTAAATAAAATATAATAAACCCGCGATAAAATTAAATTCTTATAACCGTTACACCAGTATATCAAACGCACCAGGTAAAATAATATCTCACTTTTCAAGTCTAGTATTCACGATCGAAACACACCTATAACAAACATTTTCCCTTCTCTAAACAATTTCATTTAAATGAGGCAATACCGGATGCACGATCGTAACATATTAATAAGCGAATAGTAGAGTTACTTTAGAATATAGGGCCCATCAATACAATAGGGTATTTATTGAAGATTGAAAACGGATATAATACCGACTAAGTACCTATTAGTTACGTTTAAAAATGGGTGGGGACAGCCGAAAAATTGCAAAAGGTTTTATTTACAGAATCCCATCGAAGAGAAAAGCTTTAGCAGTATATATACACGCTGACAATAAACTGGGAAGTGTTGGGTAAATAAAAATTTATTGGGAAACGTATGTGTAAGCTTTCGAGTTATAAGAACCGCGATAAGGTTCATCATAAATGTAGAACGGATGCTTAGAACAGATAGCTTAAAACTGTGTCGCCCGAAAACTAGGAAAACGCCTTCGACTTTAAATAGTTATAGAGTTACCCTTTTTAACTTCTATTCTATCAACATTTTTAAACAAATAGTTATCCGCATTATCGTTATTGGGTGATAAAGTAACGTTATTGGAAGATAAATTATCGATATAGTTCATTCGGCGCCAATAAATGGCTATCTATTAACCTTTTCGGCTTACATATAATAAATTACTGGATTTTCGCCCGCTAAAGAGACA
Organism: Leiobunum rupestre; assembly: GCF_980474605.1. Classification (NCBI taxonomy): domain Eukaryota; kingdom Metazoa; phylum Arthropoda; class Arachnida; order Opiliones; family Sclerosomatidae; genus Leiobunum; species Leiobunum rupestre. The sequence goes on from NC_143387.1 coordinate 36,352,025, forward strand.
TTTTGTGGCCAATAATACCACATCGCCTACTTAGCAGACGAAAACCCAGCTGATAATGAACTTCTCGAGTTGACCGCTACGTGGCTAATTCGTGTGAACTGAAAAGACTGTTGGTAGCCGTTAAAAATACACTATAATATAATACGTTTTTATATTTTAAAATCTAAACTTTTTCTTTGCGCGTGCTAATATATTATCTTGAAACGTTATTCTTGGTGTCTTAAAAGGCCGCACCGGCGTTGGAATTTTAACGCTTTCACGCGCTAGTTTCCAGAATAGGATTGATCGTATTGCTACCACGTGCTTAATTCGGGCCAAATTTTTCAAACGCCGGTGTGGCCCTTTAAACTCAAAAAAATTCTTTGTTTTTTAAACTTGCGGATTGCGTCATACACTGTAAAGAATTATGGTTGTTTTATTCTAGGTTGACCACAGAATATTTTTAAATCCTTTAAAGGAATTAGAGGAAATTTATCAGTGAAATATAGGAAAATAATTGTTTAAAGGGTATATAAAATTCAAAATAAAGTTGATAACCGATATAAATAGTCGAAAACTATCGCCGAATAGTGTTGGAAATAAGCATCTTTAAGACGTTTTAAAGACTTGTAAGGGTAAAATGTCCACTATTTTAATTTCTTCAGAATTTGAGTTAAAATATATTGTATCATAATAAATTTAATGAAATTATAGGAAAAAATAGGAATTATAGAAACTGTGGTCACTCTGGTATTCTCAATTAACGAAAAACCTGAAAATAAGTGAAAAATTTAACGATCCGCGGAACAAATCGAGGAACTATTAGGCTCGATGGATCTTAAAATTCATATGGCGCGTGAAAATACGCCACCATGTTAGAGTATAGAAGCGAGTAAATAAGCGGTGATATTCCTCATAATGTAGAAGTTATGTCGCGCGCCAAAACTTAATTATGAAATCGGTCAATTGCGCAATGTTTGGGCGCTCTAACGCAAACGGTGTGGACGTCTATAGCGAAACAGCGAGACAGACAAACAGACATGCAGACAAACTCTCGGGAATATATAAGATTATACCAGTAATCTCGCTCTGATTCAATTATATTTTTTGTGTTCTCGGACATTCCTTTTTCCAGTATTATTTCAGATAGTTCCGTATGATCTTTGGTAAAGCTGAGGTTAGCAAATGCATTAAATCATTCAATACTTTATCAGCTTCATACATGTTTGATAATAACCGAGGAAGAAATAATCGTTTCTTCCAATTACTTCAGTGGCATATTTCATTTTACCATTATAGTAATTACGTATGGAAACCCCAGTTGCGCATGGCATACTGCATTATCCAAAATGCTATAATACGAATTTGTAGTTTTACTTGGTATACGCTATTATTAGTCGGGTCAAACGTTGCATGTGTAACACCCCGACGCAATCAAATCGACCGCGATTAAGTAAGTTTGAATCAATTACAAAGCGCCTTTCCTATGTTAGATACACCCCATTTGGTTGCCTTGGAAACCATTAGCTGATAGTATATTTAGATTTTTCTAGAACTTAGAATATTAATAAACATAGCAGCTTTAGAAATAGAGAAATCTTCCTCAACCTTTTTTTACTAGCGCACGGTTTTTCTCGATTGGAAGGTTGCGGGTTCAAATCCTCTGAAAATTTATTATTTTTACTATTTTTTTTTAGTTTTGTTTAAAACTTTCTTTTTGCAATAAACGCAAGATAAATCTAATTTTTCAAAGTTTTAATACTAAGCATTTTCTAGCTTTAATTTTATTTCAGTTTGACTCCGTTATTTTAAACACGACTAACATTCCATCTCGCATACGTCCAACCGAAGAGGGCTACTATACACCTTTGGTTTAGATAATTTATAAAATAGATAATTTAGCGAATAATTAAATGTTTATAGCTCATTATCACAATTAAATAAACTAGTGTAATCAAAGAAAATCAAGCGGATTCATTAATTTAAACGTTAGGAAAGAATTTAGTTAAAATTACCCGTCAGAAAACGGAAAATGAAGTTTAATGTTCAATTTAATGTATTTTATATTCATTAAATGGGGATTGTACGGTAATGTTCCAAAAGTAGTTATAAAGTTGGCACCTTTTTCGGTGTGATACGTTGCTTCCAAAATCTTTCCATCCAAGAATCGTGGATTTCTGGGAAAAGGGTACGAGGTCTCTAATCCGCGATGCCAACTACATCAGTATAATCAACTAAGAAACGGCTTAAACAAATTCGCCAGACTTCGTCGTCTTAAGGCTAGTTCCCACTTACGACGTTAGTGAAAAATGCAGTATTGGCGAAGCGAATTGACGCATGCGAGTGAAATATATTGAAGCTCAAAGCTACGAAGAAAATTAAATTCGTCGCGAAAGTCTCGAAAATTCGTCAAGTGGGAACTCGGCTTTAGATGAGCGATCAGCTATTTTTAAACCGCGCGGATAGAAAAGATAGGTCCGCTTAAAATGTGGAAACACGTGGAGGAGACGTCATACGAGCTATTTCGGGGTAAAAATAAACAGGGATTAATGACGCCTCGTACAATGCGGCGTCACACGAACAAAATTAAGAATTCACTGTGATATTAGCTGATTCGCGTGAAAACTGAGAGTTATATAAGTTTCAAACTTACTTCGCAAAAAACAGTTATTGTCTGGTTGTTTGATTACTCTACAGAGTTGGCAAAATCTGGAATTAGATTTCACATATGAGATTATTTATCCTACCACGCGAAATATGTACCGGTGACAACGCCAAAATCCTTATCACTAAAAACGTTTTCAGACAGTGATGGAACTATTATTTTTTTAATACGCAATTCTCAAATCTGTATTTGAAATACAGCTAAACTAATAACGACAAATACAAAACACATTTCTGTTTATAGGGGTAAGCCACTACCTTTTTCTGCTCGAGAGCGATATAGAGAAATACGAAGACAAATAGGCGCTCCGGAGCGCAGTCTACGTAACGTTTGTGCGTTAAAGGCTGGTTTACACTAGGGCAAAAACGCCACAACGGTGACAGTCGACGCAAAAATATTGCACTAGGCCTAACGGGAAATTTTCGCGTCGACGTTCACCGTCGTGGCGTTTTTGCCCTAGTGAAAACCAGCCTTTAGGAAACACGGCTATGGACTGCATTGCATTCGCGAATAAGTAGAATAGTACGCAATGAAAAAGGATAAGAAAGCTAAACCCAAAATTTGAAGAAATTTAAAAACTTACAAATAGCTCGTACCAATAGGTCTTCGAGCAAACTTAGAGACGCGAATCTCCTTTTATCCTGTTTCATTATGGACATTTCTACTTATTCGCGTATGCAATACTGTCCATAGCCTTTGCATTTCTCGGTTGTAAGTCACTAAACCCACATATGGAAA